>NC_009362.1:0-492500 GCF_000092065.1 Ostreococcus lucimarinus CCE9901
CCCTAAACCCTAAACCCTAAACCCTAAACCCTAAACCCTAAACCCTAAACCCTAAACCCTAAACCCTAAACCCTAAACCCTAAACCCTAAACCCTAAACCCTAAACCCTAAACCCTAAACCCTAAACCCTAAACCCTAAACCCTAAAACTCGAACCCTAGTCCTCCAAACCCTAGTTTACCCCGCCCTCACTAACGTAGTCCTCAACCCAAAACCAGTATCACACGTTTCCAAAAAACCCAAACCGCGGCCTACGCCCGCGACGACGTAAAGGTCCGGGTCGCCGCCGGCACCCAGAGTGCCGCGAAACGCGCGCGTACACAGATGCAAATGCGTGTTTCATGCGTGTACGCAAAATTCCAGCGTCGTCGACCGCCAGTGTAGTGGTTTCGGTGACCCCTTTACTCGCGCAACTTTCAGGGCGGCAAAAGCGTCATGTTCCAGAGACACTGCTAACCCTAGTTTTCAGCCCTAGTTTCTAACCCTAGTTTCAGGGAGGCGCGTTCGAGGGGCGACGCGCTGGGAGACGACGCGGGACGACGACGGTAATGGCGTGGGTGAATCGCTTCGTATTCCTATTCCTTAGCTTTCTAGAGCGCGATCGTACATGTTCGGTCACACATTCGCATCTTGACGTGCATTGTTTCTTTACATTCGACGACGAGACGCCGTCTCTAAAGGTGGTCGCGGTCAGTCGGTCGCGCTCGTCGATTAGGAATGAAGGAAATTGATCCCCTTTTTAATGCTAGCTTCCAGTTCTGGTAACATGCTCTCCAACGCGCGCTTCTCGTACGATGATAGCGTTCCAGTGCCCGCCACGCGCTCCACGCCGTTTCGTCCGAGGAGCACCTTGGTGGCAAAAAAAGGCGCCCGCGTCGCCTTGCTCTCGACGTACGCACACGCCCATATTCCAGACTCACCGCTCAATCCTCTGAGACACGCATCCGCGAACTCCGCCGCGGCAGCGGCCATGGAGAGCGTGGCGCTTCCGGCGCCTCCCTTCGCTTCGACGACTTCGGTGCCACCGTTTTGGATTCGACTCGTCAACGCGCTCACTTCCTCGGGCGTAAACGAGCAACGCGGAGTGGTTTGAGACAGTAACGGCAAAATCGTCGTCCCCGCGTGTCCACCGATCACCGGGACGTCCACCAAAGTCGGGTCGTCGAACCCTTTTGCCGCGGCGACGAACGTCTTCGCCCGCATCACGTCGAGGTGCGTCACGCCCAAAAGTTTGCGCGCATCGTAACAACCGTGATTTTTAAACACTTCCGCCGCGATGGGAACCGTTGAATTCACGGGGTTGGATATGATATTTACGATCGCGTTCGGGCACGTCTTTGCCACACCCTCGCACAGTGTGCGGACGATCCCGGCGTTCACGCCGAACAAGTCGTCGCGCGACATGCCCGGTTTGCGCGGCACGCCCGCGGGAATGATGACGAGGTCACATCCTCGTAAACACGCCTCAAGTTCGTCATCACCGACGTATCCGCTCACCTTCGCTCGCGTGTTCACGTGAGAGACGTCCGCGGCGACGCCTCGAACGACGGGCGCGACGTCGTAGAGTCGCAGTTCCGCCACCTTTGGATTCGCCTTGATGAATGCGGAGAGCGTTTGCCCGATACCGCCCGCCGCGCCGAGGACGGCGACGGTGAACGACGCGCGCTTACCACCGATCCCGGACGCACCGAAGAACCAATCCACGAGCCCGACGCGCGCGGATGGCGCTTCCTGAGGCGTCTGCCGCGACGATGAGGCGGGATCGACGACTTGCGCGCGCAACGCGCCGACGCGACGCGCGGCGGCACCGACGGCGTTGGACATCGCACGATCGCCGCGCGCGTTCGCACGCGTCGTCCGTGTCTTTGGAGATCGATCGCCGTCTCGCGGAGGCGACGAGTGCGGATCGACGGGCTCGATTCGACGGGCGGTTTTCGTTCGGCGTAACGAACTCTCGCGGGGACGTCGGCGACGACGTCAGACCGCGAAGCGCATGCCGTCGTCCCGCGCGGTCGTCGTCGTCGGCGGTGCATCGATGAAGATGACGTCGCGCAGGTCGCGCGCGCGGCGACTCTCGCGGCGAAGGGCGTCGTTCGACGACGACGCCGGGTCGGGTGGCGACGCCGCGACGCCTCGCGTCACCGTGACGTTCGTGGACGCTTGGACGGGCGAGGAGCGCGTCGGGCGAGGCGAGATCGGGGTGACGAACGTACTCGCGCTCGCGGAGTCGTGCGGGGCGATCGAGGTGAACGACGACTTTTGTCTCGAAGGGCGGTGCGGAACTTGCTCGATGGAGGCGTTGGGGAACGACGGCGACGGCGACGGCGCGCCTCGGGACGTCGTGCTCGGCTGTCGAACGACGGTGGGCGAGGACGGGCGGTTGCGGTTTCGAGTGGGGTGCGGCACGACGCCGCGGTTCGATGATGACACGACTTGGTCGATGTAATTTATTGATGTTTGTAGTTCTGCTTCCTTTCCTTCTCGACGAGATTCGGCACTTCTCAACGCGTCCCCTCAGAATCCGTCAATCGCTTCGTCGTCTGACTCGGGGTAATTCTCCGCGACTGTCCCCATATTTTTTCTTCTCCTCCCGAACTTCTTTTGGAACAGTCGTCTTCGTTCGTCGAGAAAGCGCTGTCGTTCGGCGCGTTCAGTGACCTGGCGAAGGTATCGCGCCATCTTTGGTTTTGGTCGGCCGAAGAAGACGACATTGATTCTGGCGTACTCTCGCAAGCGTTCTACGGCGCTGTTCGTCGTGATAATCTCCTCATCAGTGACGTTCGGGCTCACGTGCTGCACCAATGACATGCGAATGACGTTTTTCATTCTGTAGCAAAACTTGGCCGCGATGGTCGCCCGCAAACTTTCCAACGTGCTGTCCGTGAGCGTGATTTCGCGCACGCCGACTTCTCCCAAGGCTTGCACCAACAAAATTTTGGGCTTAGTCCTGTGCTGCGCCGCTTTTCGGCGCTTTTCGTTGCCTTCACCGTCAACGATCACCCCGTTGAGCTCGAGATCGGCGACGAGAAGTTCGTGTAACTCGTTCGGAAACAGCTTGCCGGGCAACGACTTTGACTTGGAGATGCGAATGCGTGTTTTAAGGAGTCTGCCGCGCATGGTGTCCACCGTGAGCGTCATGTTCGCGCGATATGTATCGAATATTCCCCACGGCACCTCGACGTACGTGATTTGAGTCACTTGCGTGCCCTCGGTCGCAAAGATATCCTGATAGGTCACTTCTTCCTTCAACTTGAGATACCTCAGGAGAGTGTTGACGCAAAGTCGGCGCGTCGAAGACGTCGTTGAGTCGATAAACCCGTCGCGTCTGTCGACGTACACTCGCCGTGCAAAAGCACAACCAGCCGCAATCATGAGCCACGTGCCGAGGCTCAAGAGTATCCAGGGTACGTTCATATCCCACATGAGTGGGTAGCGAAAGTTCTTCGTGACGAACGAAACGCTCTCGGGGATTGTGAACGACGACCCGACGAGTCGATCGAGGATACGGAAGGCTAACAAGCCAATGAAGAGCGCGCATAACACGCGCTGACTCTGTCTATCGCCGCCAGCATCGTGCTCCATGAACTCGCGGCTTTGGTCAAGCGTCGCCCTCGTCGTGGCGATTGTTTTTGCTCGGTTGTCTCGCATCACTTCCTTCGCCTGTGCTTGCAAAGTACGCAAAAACTCTTGATTTGCCGAATAGTGCTTGACACATCCCTTGACTCTCTTCGCAATCGTCGACTCGAGCACATCAATCGCCAGCGCGTGTTGCAGCCGCTTACTCGATTTCGTGTTCAGCGCGTAGTACATCGTCGTCCCCGTGATGGGCGTTTCGGGTTCTACGGATTCGCCGAATTGAATAATCGGCGTCTCGCTTGCTACCTCCATGTGTCGTATAGCCTCACCTAGACGGTACAAATTCGTATTCGTCTCAGCCAAGCTGACTTGAGCGCGACGCAACGTGTCGGGCTCATCGTGAACGCGCTCTAAAATCATTTGTAAATTTCTTAGCTCTTCCTTCATCGTGGACAATTTTTGGTATAGAACGGTGCAGAAATTTTCCCTCGCCCGCAAAAGGCAAAAGGCCATCAATAATGTCTCATGCCGAGCGCAATCGGGACCAGCAAATATTATACCACCGGCACCGATGATGATGACGTCACTGTCGCTCACATCCAGCGCGTAGTGCGTATCGCCGATGAGCTGCTTAACCTCTGCCTCGATTGAATCGCCGTCGAGGTAGTGCCGCGCGCTGAGCTTGGGCGATATTGTCTCTGCCAGATACAGCGCAAACTTTGGTCTGTTAGCAAAATCTCCATCGTAAACAGTCTCAAGTACATTTCTCTGATAGAGCGACGTCATGCTCGCCGTGAGCTTGGAACTATCGACTTGCAAGTCGGCTACGACTCGACTGAGCCAATCGACTGGAATGTCGTTGAGAATTTTCGTCATGACGGATTCAATCTTCATACCGCAAACCAAGTCACCCTCTCGAGCGAAGCGAAGTCCAAACGACTCGATTTGCGTAATTCCAGCTGCTTCCGGATACTCGACTTCCGCCTCCACGTTGCAATACTGCGCCGCATTCGCCGAAGAGATGCTAATTCTCGTGAGTCCAACGGGGATCTCGAGACACGTATCCGTGCTCGCGCGATCGACTTCCGAGCTGTAATAGCCACCTTTGTTTCGATCAGAAACCCCCAAACTTTGCGACAACTCTGTGATTTGCGTACAACTCGTGGGGATCCAGTCGCCAATCAACACGATGACTCGACTCATGGACAGCTGGACGTCCAAATCGTCCGCTATACTGCTCAAACCTCGTATGGATTCTGAGGCGCGATACGCGTAGCTCGAAAGCGGCCGAGACGCGCTCTTCATGAACTGTCGACAAAGGTACGGCGAACAGACGTAAGAGACATCTTCGGATTCCGTCACTGTGCTATCGATGTTGAATCCTTCGTCGGAAACCAACTTGAACGTTTCCGTCTTTTCTTCAAACACAACCTTGAGCAATGAACCTCTGGGGTCATACATGAATTCATCGCACAGCTCTTTATCTTCCCGAGAAATCGAACCTTGTCGCATGTATTCCAATCCCTTCTTCGATGGTTGATACGCCATCGTAGATTTCCCGTTGGACGTCGACATCCTTAACGAACGTACCATCCCCGCCTCGACTAAATCGTCGAGATTATCTCTCGCTTCTTGGGAGATATTCAGCATCATTCGTTTTGAACCGACTTCTTCACCGTATGGGGAGTAATCGTAGTCGAAAACACCAGCCAAGATCGCTTCGTAAACTAGAACCATGATGTGAAGATAACGAATCCAACGCTCCTTGTCCGTCGCCTTCTCAGCTAATCGACTATGCTTGCTAATAAAGTACAACAATTTGTAGTGCTCCGGCGTGAGAACGTCTACCACCGAATTCTTGAATAGTTGACTCTTCACTGACGAAGCCACATCTTTCGTTGGCCGGGCTGATGCTACCGCCATAGAGCTCGAGAGAGGATCTGAAGACGTCGTCGCGGCCGCGGACGCCTCAATCGCTCGATCAAACCAACGAATCGCGTACCCTTTATCCTGTGGTCTGTACGCATCGGCGATCATGAAATCATAATTCAGCTTGTACGTTAAACGCTTGAACTCCTCGTCGTGCGCGTTGAACGCGGCGTCTTCTTTTGTATGACCAGTCACAAACAAGTACGCATGCGTCATGCCGTGAAGAAGCGCCTCCTTTGTCATTTGCGTCATTTTGAAGCGACGCAAAACGTCCGGCATACGCAAATGCGCCACGCGTGAATACTGCGACGCCCGTTTCTCGATGACACAGCACACCCCGACGCATAACTGCCTCGGGTTCGCCCCGTGCCACCACTTCGGCACATCGCTGCACAAACAATACTTGAATAGACTGTCGAGTTTTGCTTTTTCGCCCATGTCTTCACTCTCATCGTCATTTCTATGCGACGGCGACGCGTGCCAAGAAAACGTGACGCGGCCGTTGAGTTTGCTTTCGAAATAAATCGAATCGTAGTACGCGAATAAACCGTCGACGTCTGTCCACTCAAGCGGATTGACGTCGCTCAGCGCCGCGCCGCGCTTCGCAGAGCGCACGCTCGAGAGCGCTTTGCGCCACGAACCGCGCGCTTTGGACTCGTTCGCCGCACCTACGTTAAATATCGACGCTCGCGTTTCCAGCACGCCTCTCCTTACGTCCTCTTCGTTGATTCTCCCGGTCGGTTGCGACTTTCGTCGTTCGTCTCGCTGAACGCGCAACTCTCTGTCCACGTCTTCTTTACGCGCGCTCGTGAACGCGACCGTCGCCGGCGTCCGCGCGATCGCACGACCAGGGTCAAGGTTTTCGCCCATCATCGTCGCCCGCGCGCGCTCTAACGAGTCCCTCAACGCCATCTCGCGACGCCGAACGCCCCGCGGCCTTCAGAGCGCAACGACTCTGACGCGCGCGCGAACGAACGAACGCGCGTCGTCGCCGTCGTCGCGCGCGTCGCCGCGTGCGATCGGTCGCGCGTCGTCGTCGTCGTCGTCGTCGTCGCCCGTACCCGCGTCCGCTCCTCCGAACTCGCGCGGCGCGACGTCTCGACCTCGACCGCCCGCGGGCGTGTGACGACCGGCGGAACGGTCCGGGACGACGCGGACGCGTCGTCACAACCACTCGCACCGCGTCGGTTTGCGGTGCGGGCGATCGGCATGGGACGACGACCGCGGTGGACGACGACGCTCGCGCTCGCCGTCGTCCTCGCGCTCGCCGTCGTCGAACGCGCGCGCGGCGACGACGACGTCGACGCGCGAGATGATGGAACGCATCGTCACGGCAATCATCCGTCGACACCCACGCTCGGGGCGTCGTTCAAGGTTGAGATCGCGCACTTATCCATCACCACGCCCGCGAGCGTGGTCGGGAAGTATGACATCGCGATAGCCAACTTCGGGCGAACGCTCTACGGCGCATCGCTCAGCGGCGCGTTGACGTATCCGCACGACGCGAGGCAGCGATTGGGTTGCGGCGCGGGCGCGACGATAGATATTCCAGAATCAGTCAAAGCGGCGCGCATGGCGGTGATTCTACTGCTCGACCGCGGATCGTGCGCATTTACAGAGAAAGTGATGAATGGACAGAAGGCGGGAGCGGACGCGGTCATCATCGTTGACGATCGGGACGAGCCGCTATTGACTCCAGACGCGGCAAACGACGAAGGCACGGGTTCGTACGTCGACAACATCACGATTCCCGCGGCTTTGGCGAGAAAAGTGGACGGTTCGAAGTTCGAAGCTGAAATCGCACGCAACGAGCGCGTCATGGGGACGATGGATTGGCACGACGTCTTGCCGCATCCCGACGAACGCGTCGAATGGGAACTTTGGGCGGAGACAAACGACGAGTGCGGACACACATGTCAGCAACAGAACGCATTCATGCGTGACTTTACACCGATCGCGAAGAGCTTAGAGCAAGGAGGGTACACGCAGTTTACCCCGCACTACATCACTTGGCAATGTATCGACAATCCGCCCACGACCGAGGCGTGTAAGGCGCAGTGCATAAATGTAGGCCGCTACTGCGCGCCGGATCCAGACGCGGACATTCACGCGGGTTACTCTGGCGCTGACATCGTCATCGACAACCTTCGAGCGCTTTGTGCTTTTGACGTCGCGAATAAATCCAACGCGCCCTGGATGTGGTGGGATTACGTCTCAGATTTCTCTGACGAGTGCACGATGGGCAATGGCAAATTCGCCATGCGCTCTTGCGCGGAGAAGGTAGCGAAGAACATCGGCATCGACGTCGACGCCATCAACGCTTGCATGGGTGATACTAACGGAGATCACACGAATCCTATGCTAGAAGCGCAAATCGCGGCGCAGAGTCCACCTGCGGGGAGTTCTCGGCGCGACATCCGGCTTCTTCCCACCATCTTGATCAACGGCGAGCGATACTCGGGAAAAATCGCGCGCGGCGAGGTGCTGACGGCACTTTGCGCCGGTTTCGATCAGGCATCTGTTCCGGCCATGTGTAGCGATGCCGGTTTGATGCACGCAGAGTGCGTGCGTGGTCAACAGGGAGACGTCACGTGCGCGGCGGATAAGGAGGGCGACGGGAAGACGGCGTGCAAGGAGACGGGATCGTTTCCGTATTACGAGTGCGCGTGTCCGGAAGGTTCCCAAAGCGTCGTCGGTCACGATGGCACGGAAAAGTGCGAATCCGTTAACATGTGCGCTCAAGCGATGCACGACATGGCGAACTGCTCGTGCGACCGTTGTGTGTGCACGAATCTCCAGCACGGAAAGTTTCAGTGTAAAACCGAAGCCGCCACGGCGTGCGACGAGCCTCTTTCGCGAGCCGCCACGTCTCAGGGGGGATGCTGGGCGAAGGACGGGTTCAGCGCGTGCGTCGATAATATTGACGCAAAACGCAAAGCGAGTAGAGAGGGGGGAAATCCCGACGAGGTACCAAGCGTCGTGTGCAAGTGCCCGAAGGGCTTTGAGGGCGACGGAACGACGTCGTGCGTGGAAATTGACGAGTGCAAAACAAAGTGCAAAGACTCGAACGCAAAGTGCGTCAACACGTATGGAAGTTACAACTGTACGTGTTCTGCGGGATACGCGGCGACGTATCAACCCGAGCCTGTCGATGATTGGATTTGTCTGTCGACGCATCGCAGCGGCGGCGCGAGTTTGGTGTTCACGAGCGTGTTGATGTCAATCCTCGGCGTTGCGAGCGCGTCGTACGCGTTTTACCAGTACCGCGCGCGTTCGTACATGGATCGGGAAATTCGACAAATCATGGCGCAGTACATGCCTCTGGATCAACATCCGCCAGACGACGACGACGACTCGCCTTACGATCAACCGCCGCAGCGCGACTCCGCGAAGCAAAACATTTTACCGACGAGCATGGAACTGAGCGACTTTTGATAAAGAAATAGACAGCGCATAAAATGAATGATCGTCGCGCCATCACGTCTGTTCCGGCCATCGTTCTCACAGTTCTCGTAATCGACGCGTTGGAGAGCATGTTACCAGAACTGGAAGCTAGCATTAAAAAGGGGATCAATTTCCTTCATTCCTAATCGACGGGCGCGACCGACTGACCGCGACCACCTTTAGAGACGGCGTCTCGTCGTCGGATGTAAAGAAGCAACGCAACTTGTCGAAGCGTGTCGAATATCGTTCGTGATAACTTACATAGCCTTGATGAGACGTTCGATATCCTTGAACACGTCTTGCTTGGCGCGGTTACCGTCCACGTTCTTCATTATGCTCTCGTACTTGCCGACGACGGCGTCGACATTCTTGTGGTGCACAGCCAAGCGGTTGGCCGCCTTCTCTTCGGTGTCGTCACTGCGCTGCGTCAAGCGCGCCGCAATTTCGGGCGTTGGCGGCGGGAAAAAGGTCATGTGGTAGATGGTACCATCCACCGGATCGAGTCGACGACCGACGACGCGGTCGATTAAAATTTCATCCGGCACGTCGAGCAACAGGAACAAGTCCGGGTCGATCCCACTTTCGATGAGCGCTTCGGCCTGTTCCTCGCTTCTTGGGTAGCCGTCTAACAGCCAACCCTTGGCGCAGTCGGGTTGCGCCAAGCGATCCTTCACCATGGTGACGACGACTTCGTTGGGCACGAGGTCGCCTCGGTCCATGTACTCCTTCGCTTTCTTACCGGCGTCGGTACCGGCCGCGACGGCCGCGCGCAAGAGATCACCGGCGGAGATATGCGTGAGGCCAAACTTCTTGACGATCATCTCGCACTGCGTTCCCTTCCCGCTCGCCGGGGCACCGGCGATGACGATTCTCTTTTGCTTGGACGCGCCTCCGATCGTGCTCGACTTCGAAGCCTTGATCGCGAGCGCCGCGGCCGCGATCGCCACGGCGGATCCGACCGCGATCTGCGCCGACGGTACCGACGGTTTCGCCACCGGCGCCGCCGCCACCTTCTTCGCGCTCACCTGCGCGAGCTCGCGTCGCGGATACAACGCCGACGCATCCGCGGCGGTCGACGCCGACGACGCGCGCGCCAAGACGACGCCGCGCGCGTGCGACTTGCCCGCGGCGCGACGACGGAAGGTCGTCGTCGTCGTCGCGCACGTCGCGTTCGCGTTACAGCTCGTGGACGCTATCATCGTGCACGCGTCGCGGTGCGCGGTATGCGGATGGATACGGACGACGCCGACGAGGCCGCGACGACGACGACGACGACGACGACGACGACGACGCGCGATTCTGGCTTATCCATTCGTTTGACGCATTCGACGGCACGCGAACGCCATGAAATCTCGCATCGACTCGAAATAAAAAGTAAACCCCAGCGCCCCCCGCCCGACGTTTTTGGCGCCAATTCGAACGTTCGCCCGCCTCGCGCGGGCGGCTAAGAATGGAACGTCGCCACACGATGACGAGCGCGCGCGCGACGACGACGACGGCGTCGACGGCGGATACGAAGGCGAAGACCGTGGCGTACAACGACGTCGATATGGTCACCGACCGAAGACACTCGAGCGCGAGCGAAGAAAACTCGGGGGCGAGCACGACAGACTTTCAAGACGAAGACGCGCCGACGTCGAGAAGCGCGACGCCCGCGCCCGGACGATTGAACGTCGAGCTCGACGTCGATCGCGAACAACGCGATGAGTATCAAGGCGTGAAATCCATCGTGCGAAACACCGTGCGAGGGTGGGCAAACGTCGAAAACGCGGCGCTCGAGGTGAGCCCGGTGCGAGGCGGGATCACGAACGCGCTGTTCAAGGTTCGTCTGGCGCAAGACGCGGCGCCGACGACGACGAAGGATCCGATCGCACGCGCGGTGGTGGTGAGAGTTTTTGGCAAGGGTACCGATCAATTCATCACTCATCGCAAAGTACAAGGCGAGACGTCGCACGTTTTGAACGAACACGGGTTCGGGGCAAAAGTGCTCGGCGTTTTTTCAAATGGGTTGGTTGAAGAGTTCATCGAAGCCGAGAGTGTGGCTCCGGAGGAGTTGGCGAACGGAGGGATTTTGCTTCGACGAGTCGCGGCGCAGATGCGACGCTTGCACAAGGAAGTGGCGCCGGATTTAGTGCCTCGCGCCGCGGCTGGCGAGACCATCGCGCGCGCCCGAGCCAACGCTATCTGGGACACGCTTCAGTTGTGGTTCGACTTGGCGTACGGTGTTGCCAATGATCCGACCATTTTCAAGAATGACGCGCGCAAAGAGTCGATTTTGGCATCGTTGAAGATCGATTCGGAATCGCGTCAAATGCTGTTCGAAGTCATTCGCGCGAGGTGCGAAGCCGTGAACAGTCAGACAGTGTACTGTCACAACGACATTCACGCCGGTAACTTTTTGCTGAACAGAAAGACGGACAACCTGACGCTCATCGATTACGAGTACGCCGACTACGGTCCCCGTGCGTTTGACATGGCCAATCTGTTTTGCGAATTCGCCGGGTTCGAGTGCAACTACGATCAGTTTCCGACGTGCGAACTTCGCCGCGAGTTTTACTCGGCGTACTTGCACACCACGGTCGATGCGGAGATTGACGCGCTCGAAGCGGAAGTCGCGGCGTGGACGCCCGTGACGCACGCATTCTGGGCGCTCTGGGCGGTGATTCAAGCCAAGTATAGCGCCATCGATTTTGACTTTTTGGGTTTCGCCGCGATGCGCATGAAGGTGTTTTACGCCTCTGCTCTCGCGCCGAGTGAGTGGGTGCCGACGAACGCCGCGCTCGGTGGACAGCACGGCACGCCGGAGAAGAGTGTGGGTTGGAATGCCACGGCTGAGGGAAACGTCGTGCTTTGAGATAGTTGTTTTTATTGTAACTACGCGTAATTCTGATATCGAGCGCCCGACAAGCAAGCGGCGTGTTGACGTCTGCCCACGTCGGACCCACCATGTGATGCTGGTCGAGGTGGACGCGAGCGCGTGGTGCGGCAAGCGACACAAGACCGCACGAAAAGGTCATCAAACGTCGCAGTGTGCGGGGGCGCGATTCGCTCGCGCGTGCGCTCGCACGCTCTCTCTCGCGCGCGCGCACGCGCGGCTTCTCGGTGCGTCGAAAGCGAAAGTCGGTTCATCTTTCACAGCGCTCGTACGCGGGAAGGACGACGCGATGGCGACGAGAGAGGACTCGAGCGAGTCGGAAGCGATGAAAGCGACGCGCGCGATGATGAAGACGATGTACGAATGCAAGCTCGGATCTCCACCGATCGTCGCGCGGACGGCGTCGAGGGAGGAGGCGTCGAGGGAGACGCGCGCCTACGCCGCGCGAGCGTTAGAGTTGGAGCGCGCGGGAAGCTTCGAGTCGTGTGAACTCGAAGGAAAGTGTAATCGGGTGGAATTAGTTTGGAAGTACGTACAGGCACATCGAGAACCGTTCGTCGCGGGGGCGATCGCAGAAGACGAACGAGACACGAGACGCGACTTCGACGCCATCTTGCTTGACTTGAGCGCGGCTTTCGAGCGATCTCGTGGAAGCGATGGCGCGACGTCGCCGAAGCGATGGTGTCCGCCGAGCACGTTCGAGCGTCGCACAGTGAAGTATTGGGTGGACCCTCGCGACGCCATTCCAGTGCAGCTCGCGATTTTAAAACATCTACCGATTCTCGAGTTCAGCGGCGGCGAAGACGCTGAACCACGCGCTGAAGATGACGAAGACCAAGACCGCTCGCTCATAACTTCGGTATATCTCGACAATCCACAATTTGACGTTTATCGCACGAGGCTCGCTCGCGAACAAGGCGCCACTCTCGCTCGATGTCGATGGTACGGAGGGTCGGCGCGCTCGGACGACGTCTTCATCGAGCGAAAGACACATCATGAATCCTGGTCGGCGCAAAAGAGCGTGAAAGAGCGTTGCAGCATGCGAAGGGAAGACGCTGTGGTACTTTTGCAGGGGACACCGCCGAAAGCGTTGTCGATGTCGAAAAAGAACTTGACTTTGGCGCGCGAAGTACTCGCGCAAGAAATCAAGCGACGCGGCGTGAAACCGACGCTCCTGACGCAGTACCGACGCACGGCGTTCCAGAGGTCCGATGGTAATCAACTTCGAGTATCGTTCGATACGGATTTACGCTGGCGCGATGTTCGCGGCGAAGGGTCTGGGGTGCTCTCGAACGCAGCTTTCAAAGGTGGCGAGCCGGCGGCGTTTCGATTCGCCATTCTCGAAGTCAAATTAGCGACGGAGGACGCGAAGTCGCCGGAATGGATCGAAAATATCATCTCTTCCTTCAACGTGACGCATGTATACAAGTTCAGTAAGTTTCTACACGGATGCGCGATGTTGTTTTACCCGAACGAGGCGTTACCGAAGCTACCTCATTGGTATGGCGCAGACGCGAACGAATGCGTCGTCGACGTGCCGATCGAGTCGTCGCGTGGCGACGCCGAACGCCCGCTCGATCACGACGGCACGGTTCACGATATCGAGCGCACGGAGTCTGCGAGCTCGTTTACCGAACTCATGCGCGCCGCGGTCGCGACGCTCCGATTTCGTAGGAATGAACAAAAGCGAGTCAATCGTTTGGGCGTCGGCGACGCGGACGTCGAGCAGGCGCCGGCGATGAGATTTACTCAAAGGCACGTGCCGGTGAAAGTGGAACCGAAAACGTTTTTCGCCAACGAGCGCACGCTCTTGCAATGGCTTTCGATGTCCATCCTCTTACTCTTTCTCGCTCTCGGGTTGCTGGCAATCGAATCCAGTGGCTCGAACGCGATTCCGTTCGGTGGCTCAAACGCGCGAGCGTCCGCGACGACGCTGGGTAGCCCTTTCGCGGGAGCGATTTGCGGAATCATCATCGCGCCAATTTCGATCCTATTCATGTTATATGCGCTTTGGACGTACATCGTTCGCGCGAGGCGAATCGCCAGGCGTGAGGCGAGCACGCGGTACGACGACGTCTTCGGCCCCGTGGCGCTCGTGGTGATTCTCGTCCTCGTCGCCGTGAGCGCCGTGGCGCTATCCGTAGCGTCGATCGATTGGCAAAGTGTGCGCTACGCGCGCGCGGTGTCTTAGGCGACACTATCGCGACAGCTTTAAAAAATGTCTTTGTTTTTACATCAAATAATTACACATCCGCCGTCGTACGAGTCGATTGCGTCGACATTTCGTCGTTTTCCTTCTTCTTCTTTGCAATCTCACGCATAGCTGGAAGCGCGCCCGGCGGCGTGCCTTTCTTCCCGATGTTATATACGCACGCGTACGGTGCGATGAGAGCGCTTGGATCGATCGCAGCGCACGCGCGACGAATCACGTCCTCAGCCGCGCTCACGAGCGCTTCGTCTTGGCCCACCGGCCCGAGGCTCACGCGAGCGACGTGCGTAAACCTGTGATCGACTTCGTTCGCCTTGGAGCTCTTGACGACTTCGAAAAGCGAAGCGTCTTGAAACGCACCCGCGCCGACGATGGCTTGCGCGCTCGTGATGCCGAAGGTGGTCGCCCAATCATTCGCGTCGACGCCGCCCGCGTTCGCCTTGACGCCGACGAAGATGACGACGTTCGACTCGTCGAAACCAAACACCGGCACCACCGCGTCCGAGCCTTCCGCCGCCTCGATCATTTCTCGTCGTTTCGCGCGCGTTCTCGCGAACGCCGACGCCCCGTCCGCGTCGCTCGGCGCGTACGCCGCGATTTCTCTGCACGCCAGCGCGTGTTCGGTTTGGTTCAGATGCCCCATCTCCACCGCGTCGACGAAATCCGAAAACGCCGCAAACATGTCCTCCGGCGCCACGTCGTCGAACAGCGCGCAATTGAAGCAAGCGTTGGGTTCTCGAGCGTCTATTCTCTCCTCCCCGTTCCCGAGCGCGTAGTGAAAGTGCGCGCTCACAAAGTTTGGATGAAACCTCGCCACCTCGACGACGTGCAGCGCGCCCTCCAGGAACGTCCCAAAGATTGGTATCGGCGCCTCCAGCGTGTCGTACACGTGAAACAGCACGGTGCCGTCGTACACGCGCCGCGCGCTCGCCCCATCGTCGCGTCGCCGCGTCGCCGTCTCGAGCGGCGCTTCGTTCACGGCGCGACGTCGCCCCGTCGCCGCGCGTCGCGCCCCGAATCGCACACCCTGGCGAACGCGCGTCGTCGTCGTCGCGCGCGCGCGCGCGTCGCCGGCGCGCGTCGCCATCGCCGTCGTCATCGTCGTCGCGGTGCGCGCGGTCGTATCGCGCGGCGCGACGTGCGGATTCCCGTTCGCGGCGCGACGGATCGAATCGAATCGAATCGAGATAACGCGACGTCGGCGCGGACATTCGGGGACATTCGGGGACATTCGGACATTCGGACATTCGGACATTCGGGGACGATCGGACATTCGGGGACGATCGGACATTCGGGGACGATCGGACATTCGGCACGCGCGCGCGACCCGCGTCGCGCGCGCGTCGCGATTCATTCGACGACGGGCCGACGATGACGACGCGCGCGCGAACGACGACGCGCGCGCCTCGACGACGCGTCGCCGTCGCGCGCGTCGTCGTCGCGCTCGCGCTGTGCGCCGTCGCGCGCGCCGCGACGAGCGCGCACGCGACGGGGGTGTTGGTGGAGGACGACGGACGCGCGGGCGCGCGACGCGCCGACGTCGAGGTGCGCGCGCGAAATCGCGAGACGGACACCGAGGACGCGATGGCGACGACGACGTCGAGCGAAGCGAACGACGAAGACGCGCGGACGGAGGAGGAGGGCGACGAGGACGAGGACGCGGTGGAGACGGTGGACGACGAGGACGCGGTGGAGACGGTGGACGACGAAGCGACGACGACAAAGACGACGGCGAAGACGACGACGACGATGCCGACGGTGGAGGATGTTAACGCAGAAGATGCGGATGATTCCATCACCGAAGGCGCCGGGGCGGAGGAAGTGCGCTCGGCGGACGCGGCGTTCGAGTCCGAAGCCGCGCCGACGCGAAGCGTCGGCGCGGAGAAACAGCCGAAACCGTCCGCGGTTGCGCGCGCGGGCGCTGATGAAGCGGATGAAGCCGATGGAGAAGAGATCGAAGGGGGCGAAGGCGAGGCGAAGGAAGACGAGGAGGAAGAGCTTTCGGAAGAGGAGGCGTTGGCCATCATCGAAAAGGAGATGAAGGATCGCTTGAAGGCGCTGTACGGCGAACCGACTGAAAAGCAAAAGAAATGGGTATCAAAGGTGAAAGAAGTTCACAACCTCGAAGGCGCGGCGAGCTTTACCGAGGATGACACCACGTGTGGCTCCACGGGCGGGCTCGCGGTTTTTACGATTTGGCATCACGTGCACGAGTTGGCTCGCGATGCCATCGCGACGTTCGTCGGCGCCAAGGCGGAAGAGTCCAACTCTCCGCACTCTCTCTTGTCTCTTCGCGCCAAGGCTTTGAAACTCGTCGCGGCGTACGATTTTGAGTTCAAGGGTACGGGTAAAGCGCGCAATGAATGCATTGCAAACTATTTCACTCGACAAAAGGTGCACGAAGTGGTCACGGTTCTGGAGCGACAAAAGGAAGAGAAGCACGCGTACGCGCACAAGACGTTTGATCACACGATCCACGAGGACGACACGGAAGACGACTCGGCCGAAGCGATCGAAATGCGCGAACGTCGCATCGGTAGAGTGGCGTACGAGCTCAAGAAGACCATCATCGGTCAACTCGACGCTGTCGAAGACGAAGCTGGCGGCGGCAAAGATGAAGCCGACGAACAAGCCGGCGGCACCACGCTCGTGCTCGCGTTGAACTGCCGAGCGCAACATCAGCATCGACTGGTCGCGGCCATCATGCACGCCGTTCGCGCGCGATTCGGTCTCGGTGTCGCTGATTTCACTCTCGTCGTGGGTAAGAAAGCCGTGAACGACGAACTCACGACGTTGATTGGCGAATCCTACGATTCGCTCATGAGCAAGCGAACCGACTCGTCCGCGTCTACCGACGCCGTGAAGTCGCGCGTGGCGGTGTGCCCGGACTTGCCCGGTATCGCTTTTTCAGAAAAAGAAGAACAACCCGAGCGTGAACTCACCGCCATGGAGAAAGCCATGCGCGAAGCCGAGGATCACGTCATGCGAGAACACCAAGCCACCGGCGACCCGACGAACCCGCAGCACATGAACGCCGGTGGCGACCTCGGCATGCAGGCGCTCCCGGGGATGCCCAACATTTTCGACAGTAAGAATGCGGGGCATACATCAGATGGCAGTGCTCGCAAGGAGGCTCGAGCGCACTTCGGGCTCAGCGACCGTCAAATTGGCTCGCACGACACCCGCCATCTCGGCGGCGGCGCGTCGGCGGCGTCTCGCCAACCGTCGCGCCAGCCGCAGACGCGCCAGCGAACTCAAGGCGGTTTCAACGCGTTACCGAAAATGAACGATCCTTTGGATTCATATTTAAACGGTCCGACCGGGCCGAGCAAGTACGCCAAGCGCCAGAACGAGTAGACGATGGTAACTCTTGTAACTCCCAAACTTGTACAGCTCCAGTCGCGCCTCCGAGCGTCACATCGCGAACGGCGCGTGCCATGCGCGCCGTCCGTTCGAACGCGTTCACCGCTCGCGCGAACGCGCGAACGCCTCGATCGACGCGCGCGGCGCGCCGTCACGCGGCGTCGGCGTCCTCATCCGCAGCTCCGTCGTCGTCGTGCCGAACGCGCGTCGAGTTTGGTGACGACGTCAACGTCGATACTGCGTCTTTATCGTCGCGTCGACGCGCGTTGGGCGCGTTTGCGTGCGCGTCGCTGAGCGTCGCGATCTCACTCACGTCGACGTCGACCGAATTCGCCGCGCGCGCCGACGACGAGGACGAAGAACTCGCCGAGCTCGAGGCGAACATGAAGCGCGTGATGGAGACGAATAGCGGCGAGCAGACGTTTGTGCGACAGATTGGTTTACGCTCGAGCGATAAGGCGAAGGGTGTTCGAGCGTGCACGTTTGAAGTGAGTAGTTTGTGGCGCGTCGACGGTGCGCGCGTGGTAGACGCGATGACGACGGAGTGGGGAACGATCGTGGACCCGGTGAACGGGGAGGCGGTGCAAGGCGCTCGAGCGTTCGCGACGCCAGACTTTGGGGTGAAGTCGATCGATGATTTAGGGAAGCCGGAGAACGTGGCGGTGGCCAAGGTTTTGGGACTAGATGGGGAAGATTCGTACCGTCGAGCCGACATGCTCGGCGCGGCGAAGCGCGTCGACGCGAGCACGGGACAAGTATATTACGATTGGGAACTCGTGGCGTCGCCGCCGGCGAAGTCGTGTCCGAGCGCCGTTGGGTGCTTGTACCCGGAACATATTTATCTCATCTCCGCCTCCGTGCTCGATGGTGTGCTTTACGTGCTTAGCTTGGATGCGACGCCCGCGCAGTGGCGCGTGACTGGGAACTCGGTCAAACGCATTCGCAACTCGTTCACCGTCGGCGTGGCGGACGAAGCGCCGACGTCGCAAATCGTCGACGCGGCGACGGCGTGAGTTTTTCGATTTTTTACATGTTCGTCCTAGCATCTGTCAGTGCTGATATATGTTTGCGTACCCAACGAGCCCCTTTTGCGACGCAATCGGCTTCCGAAGTCTATCCGACTGCGCCGAGAGGTGCAGTCGTCGCTGCGCGTTTTGTTGCGCCACCGAGGACGACGCGACTGCTCGATGACGCGACTGCGACGACATCGGCGTACCTGGTTCAGGCGTACCCACGGCACCGTGGCCTCGCGATTGTTTCGTGTCGACGACGAGCGTTCGCTCGCGCCTAGACGGTACGCTTTGCGAAATGCGAGGCGTCGCCGCGACGCCGTCGCGGTGTAAACTCTTTGACGCCGAATCCATGGCGTCACAGACGCAATCTATCGTCCCTAACAATTTCTGAGTCTCGCTCTTAAGTCGACCCAAGAGCTCTTCTCGAACGCGATTGAGCGCGTCGAACGTCTTGGCGTCGTTTGCTCTCGCGTCGCGCAATTCGCTCGAACGCGCCTCGAGTTCGCCGCGCACGCGATCCAACTCCGTCGCCAACCGGCCCACGCGCACTTCGTGCTCGGCTTCGAGACGAAGACGTATGACGCTCTCTTCCTGTCGGATCACCGTCTCGCCGCGCGCTATTTCACCGCGCAAATGGCTCGCCTCCGCCTCCGCCGCGACGCGTCCCGCCTCGGCGTCTCTCGCCCTCGCCTCGAGCGTCTCGCGCTCGGTCGCGTGCGCCACCTCTCGCGACTCCATCGCCGCCTCTAAGCCCTGACGCGTCGCGCGCTCAGCGCTCAGCGCGTCCGCGAGCGCGCGCGCGCGCGCGTCATCGTTCGCGTCGACGACGCTCGACGCCCCTTCGTCGTCCTCGCGCGCGCGTCCGAGCCGATTCGCGTCTTCGTCGTCGTCGTCTTCGCGCGCCTCCTCCGTCGCCCTCGACGCGCGGTCGTCGGCGTCCGAGACGCGGTCGTCGTCGTCGTCGTCGTCGCGCGTCGTCGCCGTCGCGCTCGCCGTCGCGCCGCCGTCGTCGTCGTCCGTCGCGCTTAAAATAGTCGCGCGCGTCATCGCTCGCATGCACGCGCGCACGCGCGTCCTCGCCAGCGCCGCGCACGCGTCCTCGCGCGCGCTCGATCGCATCGCGCGCGCGTCCTTCGCCCTTCGCCTCGCGACGGACGCGCTTCCGACGCGCGTCCGACGACGACGCGACGACGCGACGACGTGTGCCGGTTCGCGTCCCCGGCGCGGCGACGGCGCGAACCGGGTCGGTCGTCCGACGCCACGGGGCGACGCCGACGGGGCGACCGGACGCGCGCGCGCCGGGCGATACGCGAAAAAAGGACCCGACGACGCGCCGATCGATGGGGAAACCCGCGCCGAGCGCGCCGCCGACGTCGTCGTCCGCGCCGTCCGCCGCCGACGCGTACGCGCGCGTCGTGACGAAGAAATTTACATTCAAAGGCGGCGCCGCGCTCACGGCGCGCGCGGAGGACAAGGCGAAGAAGCGGGCGAAGAAGGAGGCGAAGAAGGCGAAGAAACGAGACGGCGCCGATCGCGAGGCGACGACGGCGGGCGGGACGAAGTCGTACGAGGACGAGTTTCCCGAGGAAGCGCGGCGAGCGACCGAGGGGCGAGGGCGAACGGTGGCGTTCGGCACGAATTATCGAGCCGCGCCGGAGACGTTGCACGGGTACTCGCGGAAGTGGCGAGACACGCCCGCGAGCGCGATGACGAGAGAAGAAAAGCTCGATCTGCGCAGCGCGACGAAGGCGGACAAGTTTTGCAAATAGCGGGCGCGCGGAGGACTATAGGAGTTGTACCAACACGTAGAGTTTGAGTTCATTAAACACCGAGAGTTCCTACACCGAGAGCTGCGGCGGCGACGGCGGACGAGGCGGATGAATCGATTCTTCGAAATCTACCGGCGTCGTCTCGCGGAACGCGGCGCCGATGAAAGCCTTTTGCTCCGCCGCGCGCGGGTCTCTCGCGTCGCGAACCATGGCCTCCGTCGCCGCCGGCGTCGTCGTCTTCGCCGCTGACTCGCTCGCGTTCGTCGCCGTCGTCGCCTCGCGATCGCTCGAGCGCGCGCGATCGACCGTCTGCGTCACGGCGAAGAGCTTGAACAACGCGCTCGCCAGTTTATACGGCGTCGAGTAATACTTGCTCGGCTCGCACGCCAACTCGCAAATCCTTTGAATCGTGAACGGCGCGTCCCGGTCGAACGCCGACACGCACTCGCCACAAATTTTCTCCACGTCGTCTTCGTACGCCCGTCGCATCGCCGCCACGGTCGCCGCGCTCGCTATCTCCTCCGTCTCCTCCGTCTCCTCCGTCTCCTCCGTCTCCGTCTCCGTCTCCGTCGTCGTCCTCGCCCGTTTCGTCGCCCGCCCGCCCTCGCCCTCGTCGCCCTCGCCCTCGCCCTCGCCTCGCTCGCCGCCGAACGCCTCGTCCCCGAACGCCGTCATCGCTCGCCGCAGCGCCTCGCGCACGCGCTCTCGAAATCCCGCGTCGTCGTCCTTCGCCGTCCCTCGCCACGCGTCGCACGTCCCCGTCCGCGCGCACGCGCGCACGCGGTCGTCGCCGTCGTCGCCGTCGTCGCCGCTCGATCGCGTCGCCATCCGTCGTCGCGTCGCGGTGTGTCGTCGCCGGAATCGCGCGACACGCCGCGACGACGCGATGCGAAATCAAAAAGTGCGTGCCCTGGCGCCGTCCGTTCGTTCGTCACGCGTCGACGCGCGATGTCGAGCGAGGACGTCGAGCGCGGCGACGGCGACGATGGGCTCGAGCGATTCGAGCGCCTCGGCCGCGGGCTCGGTGCGTCCCGCGCGCGGCGACGGCGCGAACGCGCGAAACCGAGGCGACCGAGGGCGACTGACGACGGCTTTCAAATGCGTTTGATTTTTTTGATCGCCCGCAGCGCGCGCGGCGAAGCGCGAGCTGAGCGCGTCGTGCGCGACGTCGAGCGCGGCGACGAAAATGACGTGCGCGACGCTGGTGCTCGGGTGCGCGGCGCGAAAGATGGTGATCGGGGAAAAGACGTTCGACGCGGCGTTCGCGCTCGAGGCGTACGCGACGACGCGCAAGCCGTGGACGCTGGTGACTTCGGGGTACGTCGAACGGTCGTTCGCGGCGTTGGTGGTCGATTGTTGGGGGTTGTTGTACATAGGTGGGATATTAGAACCCGTGTGGGGGGCGAAAGAGCTCACGAGGTTCGTGGTCGGGGTGAATTTGGCGACGACGACGCTCGCGTGGTTGTCCATGTGCGCGCTCTACGCCCTGAGCGCGGGGGACGAGTTTTATTTGTTTGCGAAATTTTCCGGCTTTCACGGCGTCCTCGCCGCGCTGTTGCTCGCGCTCAGGCAAACGTCGCCGGAGGAACCGGTGTTCGCCGGTGAGGGCGCGTTGGGCGCGGGCACGAGCGGCGTCGTCGCCTCGCTGCGGGCGCTGCGAAACAAGCACTTGATCGGCGCGTACTTGTGCTTCACGGCGGCGTACGCCTTCATGAGCGGTGGTGCGCATCATCACGTCGGTTTGTACCTGTTCGATATATGGGGTGCGTATTCCGCGTGGGTGTATCTGCGTTTCTTCCAACCGCACGGCTCGGGCGCGCGCGGGGACGACAGCGACGATTTCGCGTTCGCCGCCCTCTTTCCTCCGGCGGCGCGTCCGGTCATCGCGCGCGTCTCCGCCCCCATAGGCGCCGCCGCGCGTGCGCTCGAGGCCAGACGCCGCCGCGCGAGAGAGGAAGCGGACACGCGCGCCGCGGCTTCGACTGCGACCGCAAAACCGGCGCAATCTCCCGCCGCCGCCGCCGCCGCCGCCGTCGTCCGCGCCAAGCTGGAATCGTCGTCCGCGCGCGAGGAGGACGACGACGCCAAGTCCAAGCGCGAGGCCCGCGCCGCGCGAGGTCGCGCCCTCGTCGAGGCGCGCGCGAACGCGGACGCGTCACCGTAGTGTATCATAATCGCACGAGCGCTTCGTAGCCCTCTCGGTCCGCACTCGTCAGTCGCCTCGCGCGTCCGTCTCGCCTTTGGACGAGGCGAGAGCCCCGCGCGGGTCGCGTCGACGTCATTCCGCGACGCGCACCGCGTTCGCGCGTTCGTTCTCGAGCGGTCCGCGACTCGAGCGCGCGCGATGACGCACGCGACGCGAACGTCCGCGCGCGCGTCCGCGCCTTCGCCGCGCGCCGCCGTCGCGCGATCGCGCGCGCGCGCCCGCGGACGCGCCGCCGAGGGGGTGCGTGCGACCGGCGTCGCCGGACGCGCGCGCGTCGCGCGCGGCGCGCGATCGCGCGGGACCGTCCGCGCGGTGGTCAACGCGGCGAGCGATGGCGCGAACGACGCCGACGGCGGACGCGCGGTGCGAGTGCAGGCGCTCACGGCCAAGGAGGAGGAGGTGGATAGAATTCAAGACATGCTCAATAAGCCCTACAAGTGGGGGTTCAGCACGGATGTCGACACGGAGACGATTCCCGCTGGATTGAACGAAGAAGTCGTGCGCATGATCTCTGCGAAAAAAGAAGAGCCCGAGTGGATGCTCGACTTTCGATTGAAGGCGTTCCGTAAGTGGTTGACGATGGAGGAGCCGGATTGGAGCGACAATCGCTATCCGCAAATCGACTACCAGGCGTCGTCGTATTACAGCGCGCCAAAGTCGATGGAGAAGAAGAAGAGCTTAGATGAGGTCGATCCGGAGTTATTGGCCACGTTCGACAAGCTCGGAATTCCACTGAACGAACAAAAGCGATTGACGAACGTCGCCGTGGACGCGGTGTTTGACTCCGTGTCCATCGGGACGACGTTCAAGGAAGATTTGCTCAAGGCTGGG
Source organism: Ostreococcus lucimarinus CCE9901 (assembly GCF_000092065.1). NCBI lineage: Eukaryota > Viridiplantae > Chlorophyta > Mamiellophyceae > Mamiellales > Bathycoccaceae > Ostreococcus > Ostreococcus sp. 'lucimarinus'. Next base: position 23,215 of record NC_009362.1, read on the forward strand.
GTGATCTTTTGCTCCATCTCAGAGGCGGTGCACGAGTACCCGGAATTAGTCAAGCAATATCTCGGATCGGTAGTGCCGGTGGCGGACAACTATTTCACCGCCCTGAACAGCGCGGTGTTTAGCGACGGCTCCTTTGTGTACATTCCCAAGGGCGTCGTATCGCCGATGGAACTGTCGACGTACTTCCGCATCAACGCCGAATCTTCGGGTCAATTCGAGCGCACGCTCATCGTTGCTGAAGACGACTCTTATGTGAGCTATTTGGAAGGCTGCACGGCCCCGGCGTATGACGAGAACCAGTTGCACGCCGCCGTCGTCGAGATTAGCGCGGGGAAAAACGCTGAAGTGAAGTATTCGACGGTCCAGAACTGGTACGCGGGTGATGAGGACGGAAAGGGTGGCATTTACAACTTTGTCACGAAGCGTGGCTTGTGCAAGGGGGACAACTCGAAGATTTCGTGGACTCAAGTCGAAACTGGCTCGTCCATCACGTGGAAGTACCCGTCCGTCGTGCTCGCGGGAGACAACTCGATTGGTGAGTTCTACTCAGTCGCTTTGACGAACAACGCACAGCAAGCGGACACTGGGACTAAGATGATTCACATCGGTAAAAACACGCGGAGTCGCATCGTGAGCAAGGGAATTAGCGCCGGTAAGAGTAAAAACGTATACAGAGGTTTGGTGCAAGTGGGTCCAAACGCCTCCGGCGCGCGCAACTACTCTCAATGCGATTCGATGCTCATCGGCGATAAGGCCGGTGCGAACACGTATCCATACATCCAAGTCAAAGAACCGAGCTCTCGCGTCGAGCACGAAGCGAGTACATCCAAGATTGGTGAGGATCAATTGTTCTACTTCCAGCAACGTGGCATCTCTCCGGAGGAAGCCGTCGGCGTCATCATCTCTGGCTTTTGCCGAGAAGTCTTCAACGAACTACCTTTAGAATTCGCGGCCGAAGTCAACCAGCTCATGAGTCTCAAACTCGAGGGATCGGTGGGCTAATCAGTCGATCGATCGAACGCGCCGCACGCCCTAAACCTTGTAACGTTATGAATAAAAGACATTTTTTCGCGGCGATTTTGTCAAATTTTTTATCGCGAATTTACAGGCATTGCGTATTTGCGTATTAAGATCGCATCAATCTTGATGTGGCTAACTAAATTGTATGTCTTCAACATTCTATCAGTGCGGCTCCGCGTGCTGTTGGAGCTCATCTGCTGAATCTTTCTTCGCCTGAGAGCTGAGGCTCATCATGCTACCTTTCGCACCCTTCGACTTCGACACGTCGAGCGACAGAAGCGACGTTTCCTCCATCATTTGCATCTTCGCCAACGCCTCGATACGTTTCTTCTCTTTCGCGAGACGAGCCTGCTCTTCGGGAGGAAGATCGGGATCTTCGACGCACTTTGCGTCGCTGTCGCTCTTCATCGAGCGCTGAGAATTGGTTCTACTAATCGTGGCGCTGTCCGTTTGCAGCTGAGCAACTTGCGGCGGCACCACGGCGGGCTCCGTCGCGGGCACGAAGTGCGGCTGCTCCGCGGCGCTCGTTATGGCGACGGGATGCTGAACATGATGTAAGGGAGGAGGCGATGTTTGCACCGTCGGTGGCGGTAACCCTGGCGCGCTATGTTGCGGCGCCATCGGTTGCGGAGGTTGTGGCGGCAAACCCAGATTGCTGGCACTGTTCACATTCATCAAGCGCGTCGCTTGTTGCGGTACTGTCTGTGTCGCCAGCGCAGGCGTGTGAGGGCGTTCGTAACGAGCGGACTCGGACCCAGTATCAGATCCTGTAAGCAAGGCCATCTTGCTCGCCGTACGTTCAATACGCTTCTTCTGAAGCGAACGGAGCTTTTGCTGGCGCTCAGTCGTGTGACGTTGCCTCATTTCGGCTTCCTCTTGCTGTTGCTGAAGCTCGAGTTCTTCGAGCAAACGAAGTTCCTCCATCTCTTCCTGTTCTTCTTCGTTCGCGTAAGATCCGGCGTCTGAACCTCTATCTCCGATTTCTGACACCGTCGCTGACGACCCACCCTCGATCACGCGCTGCACGTCCTGCATCACACTTTCGGAATATGTCGGCTGCGCGTTTGCGACTGGAGCTCGAGGTGGCTTCTGCGCAGCCAGATCAAACTGCTCTAGCGATCGGGCGACCTCCGCGGGCTGCACCGGAGCTGGAGAACGAACCGGCGAAATCCCGGGGGTGGCGTGAGGAGGCGACGCGTCGCCCGGCGTCGTGAAGCCACTCGTCGTGCCCCGCGCCGCGGCGGCGGCGACCGGAGCCTGTTCTTGAGGTTTCACAGCGGCGAACGCGCTTTGCGGTCGTAAAAGACTCTCTTCGTGCTGCACAGCGTGAGACTTTTCCGGTAAAATTGCGTGGTCATCCACCAAAATTCGCGGCTTTTCCGAAAGCGACTCCGTCGACGGCGACTGCGTCAACATCATCTCGATCTGGCTCGGACTCTGCGCTAAGTGTTCCTGACTCGCGCTTGCAGATATTGCACCCGCTCGACTGGATTCAGGACGCCCGCGCAATTTCTCTTCAGGGCTAGATCCACCGCTGTTCTCGGCGCTATGTCTTTTGCTCTCAGGGCGCTCGCAAAAGCCCTTCTTCTCGTCCCACAAGTACTTCACCTCCTTTTCTATTTCTCTCTCAATTGTTTCGACCGCGGTCATCTCCAATCCAAGTTCTTCCACCATCTCAGTCGCAACCGAACGCGCGCTGTCAGTTTCGGTGTTGAAAGGAAACTCCACGGTTCGATTTTGACCCGACGAGTCGGCGATTCTCAAACGCAACCGAAGCGAGTTGTCCTCCAAAAACGTCCCCTTGACGCGCACGTCGAGCGAAGCCCCTCGCCTGTGCTCCGGTGGCTCGAGCGTGTCAGCCTCAGAGTAGACTCTCACAATCTTTCTACCATTATCCCCTCTCGTTTGAGCCACGCGCGGTGGCTCCTCTTCCTCTTCCTCTTCCTTGACAATCGGTCTCGGCACCTCTGGTTCCTCTTCGACGACGGCGCGCGGAACCATGGTTTTCTTTTCCTTCTTCTTCAACCAAACGTGATCCAACAGCTGCTGAGCCGTCGGGCGTTCATCCGCGGGAGCGATGGCGAGAGAGATGAATTCGTAAATGTCATCACCCTTCTCTTTGATGGTCTCCAACGCCGCCGGAGGAATCCCACTTGAAACGCGCTTGTAAATTTGCGCCGGATTTTTACACTCGTTGTACGGGCACTCAAACGTAACGAGCTCGATCAGACACATACCGAAAGAGTATATGTCCACGCGTTCGTCATAGTCTTCCTCGTACAGCTCCGGGGCCATGAACTCGGGTGTTCCGATCACGCTGTGCGTTCGCTGATGATCCAACATCGCGGCGAGACCCAAGTCACCGATTTTGATCTCCCCGGCGTTACCGTTGACAAAAATGTTGTCGCACTTCAAGTCACGATGCACGATCGGTGGCTCGTGTGAGTGCAAGTACTCTAGACCTCGTAAAATTTGACGAGCCCAGCTCTTGACGGCGCGCATATCCAAATTGTTTTTAAATCGCGCGGCGTACTTGTTCAACGTCCCCGCACACGCCTCGGTTATGAAGTTCACGCTCACCTCTCCCGTCTTCTCGTTCGTCGTGTTCCACGAATGATAAAACTTCAACACGTTCTTGTGATCAAGTCTCTTCAAGATCTCAACCTCACCGAGCAAGCGCTGCTTCTCCACCGCGGGTAAACCGTGAACTTTGACCTGGTTCCACGCCACGTCCATGCCCTCTTCTTCGTCGAAAGCCTTGTACACGTTCTTGTACGTCCCACGACCGAGAAGTTCAGTGGTTCGCCCGAAGCGTCCGGTTGGATCCCACTCCACAAACTTCGTCGTCTCTTCCTCAGGCTCCTCCTCTTCTTGAGACGGCGGATCGTCCTCCGCGCGCGCGTTGACCTCGTCGGCGTCGCGACGCGTCGGCGACGCTTCGCGCAATCCTTCATCCTGCACATTCACCCCATCCGGCGACTCGCTTTCAATCTTTGTCTCCCCGTTCACCTGCGTCTCCTCGTCTCGCATTACGGCCGTCTTGTGCGTCAATTCTCCCTCCTCAGTGTCCGCCATCGCGCCGACGCGCGCGTGAGCGTCGAGGATAATTGTCGCTCGCCTCGCCTTTGATTTCTCTCACTTCGCTCGACGAGGCTTAACGACACATCGCTCTTCTCGACAAACGATACCACGGCTTCGCGCTCGCAGTATGGAGAGTTTCGACCGCGAATGCGCGCGTCGGTGAAGGCTTACGCGACGCCGCGCCCGCCAGAGTCAACCCAAAATCACTCGTACGAGTCACGACTCGACCCAGACCCCCTCGAGGCTGCGCCACCCGCGATCCGCGCCGCGCAATGTACGCGCACGCGACGTCCTATTCGACGCGATCGCGCGCTGCACCGCGCGCGCGCCTTCTTTACGACCGCGTCGTCCCGTTTCACGCCCGATCGCACGCGCGCACGCTCGAGGACGCGCCTTCAAACGTCGCGATTCGAAAACCGGCCGCGATTCGCACGATGCGCGCGATGACGGTCGTCTCGCGCCTCGCGTCCGCGTCGTTCGCGTCGACCGCGCGCGTCGACCGCGCGCGACGCTCGCAAAACTTTTCCTTCGCCTCGATCGACGCCGTTCGCGTCGAACGCGCGCTCGCGACGACGTGCGCGCGGCGACGCGTCTCCCGCGGGCGCCGCGACGAGGACTCGACGAGTGCGGCGCGCGCGCGTCGCGCGCGCGTCGCGGGTCGTCGCGTGTTCGTCTCGAGACGGGGTTTCGTTACGTATACCACGCGTTCGAACGCCCGTGTAGTATCACACGAAAACGAACAGATTCGCTCGGCACCTCGCGCGTCGGTCGGTCGGTCGGTCGGTCGCCCCGGTCGTTGGCCGCAGTCGCGCGCGGGCGTTCGTCGCCGTCGCGAGCGCGGGCGTCGTCGAGGGCGACCGTGGGTGGCGACGGCGCGAGCGATGAGCGCGCCGACGCTGACGAACATGCTCGACGCGCGCGTGAGCGTCATCACGAACGACGGACGACACATCGTCGGCACGCTGCGAGGGTTCGACCAGGTGACGAACGTGATCTTGGAGGACTGCGCCGAGCGCGTGTACTCGAGCGAGAGCGGCGTCGAGGAAGCGCCGTTGGGGGTGTATATGATACGGGGAGATAATGTGTGCGTCAACGCGAGGCGAAGGCGTCGAGGGGGACGAGGGATTGAATGGACCGAGGACGCGCGCGCGCGCTCGAACGCGAGAGACGCGAAGGACTGACGACGAGAAATTGCGTGGCGACGAACAGTGCGCTCGTGGGACCGGTGGATGAAGAATTAGATGCAGAGTTAGATTTATCGGAGACCAGGGCACCGCCGCTTAAGGCGATAAAGTTTTGATTAAAACTTTCACAAAGTAGAGAAGTAGCGAAGCGCGAAGGCGCCGACGATGAGTTGCAAGAAGAATCGGAATCAGTGGCGTTCCTAGTCGTGGTGACCGTGATTGTTGAGGTTTCGGAGTAGCTCTCGCGCCCGCTTTAACGTGTTTATCTCGTCGTCGGTGAGATTCGTCGACGGCGCACGCGTGGGCGCCAGGATGGAGCGCAACGCTTCGGCGCATTCCGCGCACGCCAACGCGTTGTTGAGTACGTTTGACGAATGTTTCGTACTCGGTGAGGTCGGAAACAAAAATGTGATGCGATCCCGGAAGATTTTAGTTTCGTGATGTACATGGTCGTACAGCGCGGACAATCCGACGCTACCACCGGCAAATGGCCTGACGAAATTCATGATCGACGTCGCCGAATGCTGCCGAGGAAAACGACGGTGGCGTCAGTCTCGAGAAGATTATGTCGCACATAATCAACGATAACGTACGATTGCCCAAAAACACATCACGGTGAATACGACTTGAGTGTGAAGCACGCTCGGGATGAAAACGAGCGAGACGAACGTCACGAAAACCTGCGTAGGAATTCCTATCAAGGTGGACGCGATCGTTCCGACGAAGCGTCCGATACGAGACAAGGCGGGGAAAACCTCCAGTTTCACCGACTTCACGTGCGCCTCATCCTCGGTCTCGGCGTTAGCGTCGAGTGGCATCGGCTGAGTCGACATCGCTTTCGCACTGTCGACGTCCGCGTCCGCTCCTATCGCCGCGTCGATGGCTCGCGTCACCGCTCTCGCAGCGGCGTCTCTGCGCGACGCCGACTCGCCCAAAATTTCTGCCACGCCTTCGTGTTCACCGAGCGCGTCGTCTTTCGTGAACCCTCGCTCTAAAATTTCTTTTGACGGTTTACCCATCGTTCCGGCCGCCATCGCGCGAACGCTCGCCAGGTACTCGGCGCTGTCTTTTCGCGTCCTCGCTCGAGCAGAGTCCATGTGTGAGGCGTCGTCGTGCCAGTGTCACGCTCGCACGATGACCGCGCGCGCGATCATCGCTCCGGCGATCGTTCGCTCGCCCGTACCGTCGTCGTCTTCGCGCGATCGTCGACGCCATCGCGCGGCGCCGTCGACGACGACCGCGCGCGCGGTGTCCCGACGCGAGCTGGGGCTGACGCTGCTCGGGACGACTTTGGGGACGCTCGTGGGGGAGTCAAACGCGCGAGACGCGCGGGCGATGAGGTGCGCGCATCGCTCGCCGACGGTGACGCGCGAACGAGCGATTCGCGGCGTCGAAAGCTCGGAAGTTTCGCACGCGGACTGACTGACGCGCGCGCCGGTTTCGGTTTCCGCAAACGCAGCGACGGCGACGACGAGCCCAGCGTACGAAGGGCGATTCGCGCCGCGCTGGAAGCGAACGTGCAGAAAACGAAATGTCCAGCGGTGTTGCGCCTGGTGTTTCACGACGCGGGGACGTACTTGGCGAGCGCGAAGGATGGAGGGATGAACGCGAGCGTGCGGTACGAGCTCAACCGACCGGAATCGTTTGGTTTGAAGCGAGGATTGAACGTGGTGAAGAGCGCGTATGACGCCTTGGATGACACCGCGGCCGCCGGCAAAGTATCGTTCGCGGACATGATCGCGTGCGCGGGGGCGTACGCGGTGGAGTTCACGGGTGGACCGGCTTTCCTGGAGCGCGTTCCGCTCGGTAGAATCGACGTCGAGACGGCGGATCCGGAAAATAGAATGCCGGAACAAACTTTGGGCGGGAAAGAGATGCGCGAACATTTCGCACGAAGTGGGATCACGACCAGAGATATGGTTGCCCTCGCGGGGGCGCACACGATCGGAGGAAAAGGTTTCGGCGACGCGTACACATTCGACAACGCGTACTACGCCACCCTCGCCGCCGACCCTTGGCACAAGGCGAACATGACCAAGGACGAGGCCGAGATGGCTGAACACATCGGTTTACCGAGCGATAAGTACATGCGAGAAGACGCCGAAAGTATGGAGTGGATTCGGAAATATGCCAACGATCAGGACGCTTTCTTCGTCGATTTCGTTGACGCGTACATTCGACTCGCCGCACTCGGTGCCGAGTTCGCGTAGACAACTCATTTATATTTTATTAGGAAGGCGCGTTTTTATTTCTGTTCGTATTCGTGTTACAAAGTAAAGACACACAATTCGCGTGATCGTCATTCATTTAGGCGAGCAGGCCGCGGTATCCACGAACGCCCGTGAGCGTCGTTTACAGACGTCGAGTCGTCCGTGGCTCCAGCGCTCCGCCGCTCTAACCTCTTCGTCGCGTTTCATTCAAAAGGACGGAAAGTTTACGCGCGTTCGCCTCGGATGCGACGCGCGAGCTGGATGTCCTTCGGCATGATGGTCACCCGCTTGGCGTGAATCGCGCACAAGTTCGTGTCTTCGAACAAGCCGACCAAGTACGCCTCGGACGCCTCTTGAAGCGCCAAAACCGCCGTGGATTGGAAGCGCAAATCCGTCTTGAAGTCTTGCGCGATTTCGCGCACGAGACGTTGGAACGGAAGCTTGCGGATCAAGAGCTCGGTAGACTTTTGGTATTTACTGCGCGAGTCGTACGAATGTTTCCCGGTCAGTCCTCAGCGTCGTCCGAACCTCGCGGCGCGCGAGGCGCGTCTAAAACCCTATCTTCACTGTCGTCACCACGTACCGAATCTCACGAAGCGCGACCGTACCCGGGCGGTAGCGGTGCGGTTTCTTCACCCCTGCGACGTCGCGAACGAGCAATTTCCGATTCGTCAGTCGACGCGTTCTTCGACGCGTCTTCGCCCTCGCCACGCGCGTCGTCGTCGTCGATCGCGCGCCTCCGCGAGGGCACGGGAATTCCGTCGCGTCGCGCGTCGTCGCGTCGTCGCGCACCTCCCGTCGTCGGCGCGGACTTGCGCGCCGCCTTGGTGGCGAGCTGTTTACGCGGCGCCTTGCCACCGGTGGACTTTCTCGCGGTTTGTTTCGTACGCGCCATCGCGGTCGATCGAAACGCGTCGGAGTGACGCCGCGCCCGCGCCGCGGTCTCGGCACCGGGCTGGCCGGGCGAAGGACTGAAGGACTTCTACGCCTTCTTCGCGCGCGCGTACCCTCGACCGACGAGATCGCGCACGCAAAAGTCGACGTGCTCGCCCTGAATCGTCACCATCGCGAGCGTCGCGTCGCCGTCGACGGCGTCGATGGAGCCGCCGACGCCGAGACTTTGCTTAAACTCGGCGCACATCGCGCGCGCCTCGGCGTACAACACGCCGTCGACGATCGTCACCGTCTTCCCGCGTCGTCCAGATTTCGTCGCGCGCACGCGAACGGGTAATTTTCCCTTGTTCGCCATCGCGTCGTCTTCCGCGTCGCCGTCTTCGTCCTCGCGCGCCGTCGCGGGCGCCGTCTTCGCCTTTGCCTCTGGTAACGCTTCGCGGAGCGCCGCGAGCGCGCCGAACGGCGATGCGCGCGGCGCCGTCGCCTCGCGTCCGCGCTCGACGCGCGCGTCGTCGTCGTCCGCGTCCTCGTCTCCCCGCTCGCTCGCGCGCCCGCGTCGTTTCGCGCGCGCGACGTTTCGTCGTCGTCGTCGTCTTCGTCGTTCGGTTTCCGGAACCACCGCGCGCGCCGTCGTCGCGGCGCGCGCCGTCGTCGTCGCGACGCCGAGGCGCGGCATGCCTTCCCTCGCGCGTCCGCCGTCGCCCGCGTCGTTTCGCGCGCGCGCGTGCGGCGTCGAGCGTCGTCGTCGTCGTCGGTCCGGTCGTTACGCCGGTCGACGGTCGACACACGACGACGCGCCGGCGCTCGATGCAGGCGACGACGACGCGCGCGCGGGCGACGCCGCGATGCGGACGATCGACGACCGGAGGACGCGCGCGCGTCGACGCGCGCGCGTCGACGCGACGCGACGGCGCGGCGCGCGCGGGGGCGACGGCGCGCGCGCGGGTGTTTTTGAGCGGGACGACGACGACGACGACGACGACGGATGGTGCGCGCGCGAGGCGACGGATGGTGCGCGCGCGAGGGAAAATTTCGGAAGACGATCAAGATGAAGACGACGGCGACGAAGAAGCGGGCGCGGGCGGCGTGGAGGGGTGGCACGGGGCGTACAAACTTTGGAAACCAAAACCGAGGGGGGGCGTCGCGGACGCGGAGGCGGCGAAGCGATTGAAAGTGCGAGAGCTGTTGCTCAGTCGCGACCCGGGTTTGAACCAGACGTTGATATCGTCCGGAACGAGCATATCGCAGTTGTTCGATCAGGATAAGTGGGAGCGTCATCGCATGGTGGATCGATTCGTGGTCGATTTGGTGTCGATTCCCCAGAGCACGGTGTTCTTGCGCTTGTTCAGACCGTGCGCGGTGCTGGCGGCGTACACCGCCGTGGTCGTGGCATTTCCGAGCGTGTTGAAGTACGCGTGCGCGTATTTCAATTTGGCGTTACCGTTTCCGAACTTTGCCATGCAGTCTTTGACGCTGCCGGCGTCGGCGCACTCGTTACTGGGCACGCTGTGCGGTTTGGTACTCGTGTTCCGAACAAACTCTAGCTATGCCCGCTTCGTAGACGGACGCACGGCGTGGGGGTCGCTCATCAAGCACGCGCGTGATGTGGCGCGCTTGGCGATATACATTCCCGACAAGAATCTGCAGAGACGGTTGCTAGAACTGACAACGGCGTACGCGTACGTGCTGAAGACGCGTTTGAGAAGCGGACGCACTCGGTCCGATCCCACGGATCCCACGGCGTTCCGAGACATTCCCGACGAAGCCGTCCGTCGATGCGTCACCGACCCCGCGCTCGCGGATGAGGTCTTAGCTTCCGCGAAGACGGGAAATCGGTGCTTGTACACGCTCATGCTCATCTCGAAGACGCTCAAGCTGGCGCTCGAGAAGGGGGCGCCGAGAGAAATTCATTGGAAGATTGAAGAGGCCGTGAGCGGTATGGGCTTATCTGGAGGTATTTGCGAGCGCATTGTCGCCACGCCGATCCCCCTGAGCTTCTCGCGTCACTCGGCACGATCGCTCATCATTTGGCTCATCACGCTCCCGTTCGTGCTCGTCCCGAGCATGTCTTGGATGTCCGTGCCCACCATCTTCACCTTGGCCTATCTCATCCTAGGCATCGACGAGATCGGGATCCAAATCGAAGAACCGTTCGCCACCTTACCCCTCACGCCGCTGTGCGCCACGATCGAGCGCGACATGTCCATCGTCATCGCCGATATCTTCGCGAGCGACGACGCCGATCGCGTCGCTCGCGACGTCGTCGCCGGCGACGTCGTCGCGCGGTGACGCACCACGCGTCCGTTCGCATCGCGCGCGCGCGCGTGTAACACAGTTTCGAGCGCATCACACCGTTTCGACCACCCCCCGCGCGCGTCGTCGTCTCCCTGATCCTTTTTCTTCCCGTCGGTTCGCGAATCCCGGCACCCCTCTTGAAACGGATTCCCCGAAAATCCACCGCGCCTCCACATCGCGTCGCGCTCGTCGACTCGATGTCGCACCTCGAGCGCGCGCACGACGCGCGCGCGACCGCAGACACCGACGACGGCCGACGCGCGTCCTCTGATCCGAGTCCGTCGACGCAGAGCGCGTGGAAACGCACCATCGCGTCGTGCGAGGTGCGATTTCCGTTGACGCCGTACAAGTCGCAGGTGCAAGTGATGAGCGCGGTCGTTCGAGCGGCGCGCCGAGGAACGTGCGCGCTCGTGGAGTCGCCGACGGGGAGCGGGAAGACGCTCGCGCTGCTGTGCGCGGCGCTGGCGTGGAGCGAGAGCGAGAGCGAACGCAGGGAAGACGTGGGCGTGGACGACGACGAAGACGGGGAGGAGGACGAAGCGCGCAAACGCGAGACGAAGAGAATCGGAAACGGTAAACCACCAAAGATTTATTACGCCACGCGCACGCACGCGCAGATCGCACAAATAGTCGGTGAATTGTCGAGGACGGCGTATAAGCCGCACACCGTGGTGTTGGCGTCGAGGGAGCATTATTGCGTGAATAAGAGCGCGAGAAAGGGCGGAGACGTCAACGCGGAGTGTCGAAGGTTGATGGATGCCGGCGCCGCGGGTGGGGACGGGAAAGGGTGTTTTTATAGCGGACAAGGGGCGAGTAAGTTGGCGTCGTTGGCGAAAAACCATCCCGACGCGCTGGATATCGAGGATTTGGTGAAGATGGGGACGTCGAAGAAGGGATGCCCGTACTTTGCGTCGAAAATCATGGCGGAGAGCGCGGAATTAATTTTCTGCCCGTACAACTATCTCTTGGATCCGCGCACGCGTTCGGCCATGGACATCGATATCGAAGGTTCACTCATCATTTTCGATGAGGCGCACAACATCGAGGACACCGCGCGCGAGGCGGCGAGTGAGGAAATAATTTTAGACGACGTCGCGAACGCCATCGATCGTCTGAGCGAGATGCGGCGGCGCGCGACGGCAAACGTGAGCGAGTGCGAATTGGTGTTGAGGAGCATGAAGGGCGTTTACGATTGGTTCATTGGATTTTGCGACGAAAAAAGCCCAAGTTACGGTCTGAAGCAAGCGCAAGAAGCGTTATCGGCGATGGTTCGAGGGGAGCAGATTTTACAAACGTTGGCGGAAGCCGGGCTGACTGAAGAGAGCGTTTTAGAAGTCATGCGAGCGCTCGGCGTCATCACCAAGTATAATCAAGAGAACAAAGATCCGAAAGAGCGCGTCGCGGGCAGCGTTTTCAACACCTGTGAAAAAGTGCTGAATCCTATCAAGTTTTTGCTCTCGCGAGGCGAAGTCACCGCGCGCGATTACAAAATCGTCTTCACAAAGACGCGCGAAAGCGATCGAGTCGTTTCGACGCAACGAGTGAACTCTGAATTGAATAGATTACCCGTGGAAGAACTGGTGAAGATTAACTTTTGGGCACTGAATCCAGCGCTGGCTTTCAGAGAGCTCGTGAGCGAAAACGGCGGCGCGCGTTCAGTCGTGCTCACGTCTGGTACTCTCGCGCCGCTCAATTCGTTCGCGAGCGAGCTCGGCGTACCGTTTCCCATCCGCATGGAAGCCCCGCACTGCGTGGATATGGATCGTCAGGTCTGGGGCGGCATCGTCGCCGCCGGTCCGAGCAACATAGCTTTGAATGCCGGTTACAAGTCTCGCGGCGATACTAGTTTTCAAGACGAACTCGGCGCGTGTTTGCGAGACGTCGCGAAAGTCACCCCTCACGGCTTGCTCATGTTCTTCCCATCGTACAGTCTTTTGGAAACCATCGTTCGACGATGGCGCGAAACGGGACTGCTGCGCGCGATAGAGCAGGCGAGCGGCAAGAAGATTTTTCAAGAACCGGGTAAATCATGCTCGTACGGTAAAAAACCGGTGACGCTTGAGACGGTGTTGGAAAAGTACTATTCCGCGGTGGCGACGAGCGTCAAGGCAGCAAAACATCCGTACGCTCCGGCTCCAGCGAACGCCAAATGTCGAGGTGCCATTCTCTTCGCCGTGTGTAGAGGCAAGATTAGTGAAGGTATTGACTTCGCCGACGCTAACGCGCGGGCGGTGATCTGTGTTGGGATTCCGTATCCAAACATCAAAGACGCGCTCGTCGCGGCGAAGCGAAGTTACAACGAAGAAGGAGCGCATCGAGGTTTGCTGAGTGGCTCGAAATGGTACGATCAGCAGGCTTTTCGGGCGCTCAATCAAGCCGTCGGTCGATGCCTGCGGCATCGTCACGATCACGGCGCAATCATGCTCGTCGATTCGCGTTTCAACAACAGCAACATCCAGGCGCTGCCGAAATGGTTACGTCCCGCCATGCAGAAGAGCGCGTCTCGCTTTGGCGACCAAGTGAAAAGCTTGGAAAATTTCTTCGTTTCGCACGCCGAGAATCCACCGAGCGATGACGCTCCAGCGAGCAAGACAGGCGACCAACGGAAGAATAGCAAACGAGCGAGAGTGTCCATCGTCGCGACGTCTCCTCGAAAGGCGATGCGTAATACGCCAATCACGAGCTTCTTTCAAAAGGCGTCGACGAGCAACGCGACTCATTCAGATCCTCTCATGCGCGACATCGAGCAGCCATCGAAAAAGACAAAGGATGACCAAATCGGTGACTACGAGGCGCCAGTGTTCACGGACGACGACGAGCTTGACGTCGACATTGACGCGCTCATGGCGGACAACCATGAGTTATCGCCAGAGGCGAATGTCGCGCAAGTTCTCGACGGTGTCGAGTGGGAGGATTGGGAAGACGACGACGATCTAATGGCGCAAGCCGTGCAAGCGACACAAACCGCGCACACGATGAGTAAGGTAGAGAGCACGACACCGACTGAACAAGTCCTGGATGTCGTCTCGCCTCTCAAGCAACGCGCGAAGAAAGTCTGCGGCGACGACTCCGTCTGCGCCAAGTGTGGAAACACTCGCTATTCGCAGATTGACACCGAAAATGATGATCGAATCGCGCTTCAATCTCAATATTTGGATTGTGTTCTGCAAACCAAGGCGAATGACATCCATGAATTCGCCGTGGTCGAGATGCGCGGCGGTTGTTGCGCCTCGCCGCCGTCGGAGACGGTTGAATTCGACCGCGACTTGCGCGTCGCCTTCAGTCGAGTGAACTCCTGCGATGGCGATCGATTGATCGGATTACGAGTGGAAGCAACGAATGCGATGTATGCACACTTGTGCGATCGCGTCTTGCTCCGGCAACACGACGCCCGCGCGTAGGATAGATGACGTGATGTGTGATTCCAAAAAAGCCTCCACGAAACTCGGCACCACCCGGCGCGTCACAATTCGACGCACGACGCGCACGGCACCCCGTTCGCCGACGCCGCGAAGAACGCAAGCCGACGACACGCACGCGCGACACGTCTCCATGACCGCCACCACCCGCACCGCCCGCGCCGCGACGCCTAAAGTCGAGGAGAAAGTCGCGACGACGCGCAAAGTCGTCATTTCCGAGAAGGATGCCGAGACGACGACGACGACGGATGTCACGGCGACGACACCGGTCACGCCCGCGGTCGCGGTCGAGGACAGCGCGGTGAAGATCTCACGCGCGACGTCTCAAGAGCCCGAAGACGTCGAGGCGGAGATCGAACCGAACGCGAAACGCACCAAGGTTGACTCGAGCGCGCAAAACGATTCCGATTTCGAATCGCCGGAGGACGCCGGCGCGTTCGTCGATTCCCAGGAAGACGGTGATTGGCAGCCCGAAGGGTCGGCGTCGGAGTGATGAAATGTGATACACGTTGTTTGAATGATCTCGAGTTCGCACGCGCGGTGACGTTCGCGCGTCTTCGATGGCCAGCGGCGAAATGTTTGATTGGTATCGTCGATCGCGCGAAGCGCCGATGTGAATTCTCGCCGCACGAATGATTTTATGAATAACTCTATGTACTATGCGATGCTTCACGCGCGCGCGTCGACTATTTCGCCTTGGCGTGCGACGACGTCACGCGTAAGGCGACGTCGATGTATCTATCGACCGTTCGCGTCAACGCGAAGATGCCACCCATCGTCGCCAACGTCTTGGTGAGAAAATACACGATGCTCTTCGAAGTCACCGTTATGTTCACGGCGATGGCGGATAAGTCGTAAATAAAGAACAACTGCGGCAACGCACCCCAATGTGGAGTTTCGATGAAATGTTCCGTGACGCTGTATTGATTCGTTCGCGTGCGCACGGTCCAAGGTATGAAACCGAAGAGCGCTCGCGTCGAAGAGTACGTCGTCGGCACGACTTTCATAAAGTACTTGTAAATCCCGCTCTTCGTCTCCATCCGCCGCACTCCGTTCATCGGATTCACCGCCCCCGGAAACTCGGCCCCGAAAGTGAACGTTTTCACCGCGTGCCGCATGTCGATCTCCCACGGTTCGTCGTAAATCTCTTTCAAAAACTCATAACTCTCCGGCCCCGTCGACGCGCGCAGCGTCCCCGCCACGCGCCGCGCCTCCAATTCCCCGTGCAATCGGCACCCCTCCACGTCCGCCTTCGCCTCCCGCACCTCGTGCGCGTGTTCGGGTCGTCGCTGAAACAACACCAATCCTCCTAAATCCACCCCTCCCGCGCTCTCGTACTCCCCGATCGCGCGTCCGCTCGCGTCCAACCGCGTCTTGAGCAACAGTCCTCGCGCGTCCACCTCGTGTTTCCCGCTCTCATCGTACGCGTCCACGTACAGCAACTGGCACGGCATTCGCGGGAACGTCACGTCTATCTCTATTCGCAGCGTCGCGTTCCTCGCGTCGTCCACGCCGTGCGTCTTCGCGCGCGTCGGCGTGAGAAAATCTGTTATCTCAACCAGCGCGAGCGCGCACGCGAGGACGACGCCGACGACGGAGACGCACGCGCCCGCGCGCGTTCGCTTCGTCAGGTGCGGCGCCGCGCGCGCGAACGCGTCGACGCGCGCGACCGCGGGGAACCATCGCATCGCGGCGTCGCGACGTGACGACAGACCGACGGACCGACCCAGCCATCCATCATGCATTCATTCATTCATTCATTCATTCGCATCGATCGATCGCGCCGATCGATCGATCGATCCGCAGTCGTCGACGCGTCGCGCGGTCGATGCTCGCGTCGCTCGCGTCGCGCGCCGCGCCGTCGCGTCTCGCGATTCCGTCGCGCGCCGCGCGAACGCGCGCGTCGACCGCGCCCGCGCGACGTCCGCGCGCGCGTTCGCGATTTCGATTCCGACGCGTCGTCGCCATGGCGTCGTCGCCGTTCGCGTCGGACGCGCCGCCCGAGGGGTACGCGATGGCGGATCAGGTGAAACGATTCGCGAAGGCGAAGGCGGAGTGCGTCGAGCGCGTGATGAACATCGACGCGGTGTACGACGGGACGTACCTGGCGGGGAAGCGCGTGCTCGTGACGGGGGCGAATCGCGGCGTCGGGCTGGCGCTGTGCGAGGAGCTGACGCGGCGAGGCGCGGAGGTGGTGGCGACGTGTCGAAGGACGAGCGAGGCGCTGATGGCGCTGAAACCGAAGGAGGTGATCGAGGACGTGGACGTGACGGACGCGGCGAGCTGCGAACGCATGGCGAAGGCGGTGGGCGGGACGCTGGACATCGTCGTCAACAACGCGGGATACTTTTACGAACCCGTGGAGAAGGTGACGGATGGGTCGATGGCGTTCGACGAGGAGTTGAAGATGATCGATATCTGCGCCGTCGGACCGCTGCGCGTGTCGAACGCGCTGTATAACGCGGGTAAGATCACCAAGGGCGGGAAGATCGCCATGGTGACCTCGCAAGGAGGGTCGGTGACGTGGCGAGAGGTGCAAAATCCGAGCGGCGGCGACTACGGGCATCACATGTCGAAAGCCGCCGCGAACATGGGGGCGAAATTGTTGGCGCAAGAGCTCAAGCACGAGGGGATCATGGTGCAAGTGCTCCACCCGGGGTTCAACAAGACGGACATGACGGCCAAGTACGCAAAGATTTGGGAAGTCGAAGGCGCGGTCGATCCCGCCGTCGGCGCCAAGCGCGTGCTGCACGAAATCAGCTTGATGACGCCGGAACACAACGGCATGTTCATCAACTGCGAGGACGGCTTACAAATCCCGTGGTGAGCGAGCGCGACGTAACATTCATCAATTCTTCTCCTCCTTCTTTTAATTACAACAATGATTTCCTGACTAATAATACATCTCTCTCGACACCGGCGCGGCGTTAGTCGGTTAGAACTCGGGTTGTTCGCCCAAGCGATGACACGGCGCGTCGCGGGTTCCACATCCCTTCGCACACGAGTTATAACACGGCGCCGCGAATGCGGCGTCATTTATGTCCGGCTTTACACCGAATGTCATCACGCAACTCCCATCTTCGTGATTCGGATCGAGCCGAGCGTCGACGCCGAACGCTTCCTTGAAGAAGCGCTGCGTCGGAATTTTGCAAAAGTTCGCGCAACTCGCTGAACACCCACTTTGCTCTAAATATCGGCACTTACGCAGCTTCACTTGCGCCATGACCCCATCGCTTTCCCTCGGCATCACTTCGCACGGTCCCACGAGCCAGGCGAAGGCCTCGCGAGTGATGTACGCGTTCATCTCGTCCACCCACGGCGCCGGCTTTATCATTTTTTTAAACAAAAACCGCACAGGTGCGGGTATGATGGACAAAAGCGCTCGCGTCACCGCCGCGCGCTGTTCGACCACCGTTCGTCCGTCCGCCAGCGCGTCCGCGAGCGCGACGAGCCGCTCGAATCCGCGCTTCTCGTTCGCGCTCGCGCTCGCCTCCTCGCCCACCACCGCCGCGAGCTTTGCGTTAAACAACGAGATCGCCAACGCGTCCAGCGCCCCGTCCGCGTACGTCGTGCTTCGGGGATCGATGACGCCATCTTTATTCGTCGTCGCGCTCGGCGAATACGTCGCGCTCGAGCCTCTGCCGATGCCGAACCGCACGACTTCCACTTCCGTCGAACCGGTGCTGTCGGACGACGCGCGCGGCCGCGCGTGCCGCGCGTGTCGCGACGAGGGCGACGCGAATCGCGTCGCGCGCGTGTAGTGTGCGCGGACGTCGCGCGCGAGCATGAGGACGCGCGCGCGAGTGAAGCAGCCGCCGACGAACGCTGTTACAACAGTCGCGCGAGCGCGCGAAACGCGAGCGAAAATAACGCTCGCTCGCTCGCTCGCGCGGAATACATACGACTAAGTAATGACGCAGCAACAACTCGGGGCGTCGTCCCTCGCTCTCGGATGTCGCACGTCGTCATCAGAACTATCGCTATCGTCCTCGTACTCGTACAATCCCGCGTTCGCGCCCGCGCCCTGGCTCGGCAAACGCGCAAACATCCCACCTTCCCCTTCCTCGCTCTCGCTCGGCGTGTACTCAATCGTCATCTCCAACGGCCGTTTACGCCGATTTTCATCCCTTCCGCTCGTCGACGGGTCGTTTCGCTCCTCTTCGTCGCGCGGCGCGTCCTCGCTCGCCTCGTCCTGCCATCGAATGTGCGCCACCCGATCGCGACGCCGCCTTCCCGTCGACGATCGCCGCGCCCCATCGCTCGCCACTTCACTCGTCGTCGCTTCCGTCGTCGGCATCGTCGTCATCTCCACCGCCGTCGCTTTCGTCGACGTCGTTTTCACGAATCGCGTCTTCACCGCGGACAATCCGCGTCGCGCATTCTTTTCGTTCGTCGCGGTGTTCGCGCGCGCGATCGAGTCTCGCGAGCGCAGCCCCATTCCAGGCGTTACCGCGCGCGTTTCCGCGCGTCTCGACGGACGCGCGCGGCGGTGTGGCGACGCGACCGCGCGACGACCGCGCGACGCGTCGAATCGAATCGACGCGCGCCGCGCGCGGCAGAGCGCGTCGCGACGCGCGACGCGCGATGCCGCCGCGCCTCGACGCGAACGCGCTCGCGACGCTCGCGCGGTGCGCTCGTTCGCGCGCGCGACGCGTCAAGGCGCGATTCGACGCGCGTTTCGCGGTCGACGAGCGGGACGTCGACGGCGTCGTGCGCGAGGTGTTTCCGGGACCGTTGCTCGCGTGGCCGCCCAAGGAGGGCGTGGACGTCGAGCGCGCGCGCGCGGAAGTGAGGCGGGGGGAAGTCGACGCGCGCGCGGCGCTGGAGGCGTGGACGCGACGGACGGGAGGGCGCGCGAGGGACGGGACGGAACCGTCGCGGGACGAGCGCGACTGGTAGCGAGACATTTTAATTAAAATCCATGTACAGCGATAGCGATGATAGAAGAGAGTGCGAGAGTGCAATTTTTAGAGAATGTTACGTCGTCGGCACAGACGGTAGAGCCAGGCGGACATGCCGATGCACGAACTGATCAACAGCGCGGTGCACAGGTAAAACGCCTTGACGCTCGATTCGAACGTCGACGTCAAGTTCATACCGAAAATACCAGTCACGACGGCGCCGATCGCGGCGGCAAAGCTCGCGATGGAGAGCATGAGCTCGATTTTGCTCACCTCGAGACGTCGAGCCGATAGCGTGACGGAGATGGACTCGTCGAGATCTCTCGTGTTTTCGAGCAACGCCTCGGTGGCTCCGTGCACCGCTTCCGTTTGCTGCACGTAATACTCGAGCAAGTTTTCGACTTCCTCCTGTTCTTCCGCCTTGGCCTCGCCCGTGGCTTTGGAAGAAAGCGTCATGCGCTCGATGTCATCTTCGTCGTCTAAAGTTTCCAGCAACTCGTCTCGAACCGCGGACGCGCGCGATTCGAGCTGCACGAGCGCCTGCTTCATGAAGCGCATCTCGTCAAACGTAGTCTTCTCGATCCCGGTTTGAAGCTTGCGCTCGAGCGCGCGGTACCTTCGCGCGCAGTGTTCGAGTCTATTTTCGAGTTGCGCACACGTCTCTTGCAGCGCAGCCTCGACCATCGTGAGCTCGAAGGGCAAAACGTCCATGCCGTCGCTGCTGGACTGCGTCGACGCGTTGTTCTGTCTTTGCGTCCACGCCTCGAGAAAGTTCATCGACATCATCGTGTCCGGTTCCAACAACAGCGCGTGTTCGGCGCAGATGATGATACGCACACCCAAATTCACCAACACCGAATCCTCGCGAACGATCACCGCGGGCGTATTCGTCGTCTGCCCGAGCGTCGGGTCGATGCGTCTCAAATCGCGCGGCGACAAATCCGTGTCCCTCAACAGTTGCCTGCGCGTCATGATTTGCTTGTACGGCACGCGCTGTCCCGCGGCATCGATGCGATACACCGCATAGGGCTTCGATAAATAATGCCCCGCGTGTCGTTCGTGCCTCGATGACCCCTCTCGCACGCGTTGCGCGCCCTCCGCCGCGTCCCCGACCCCATTCGCCCCGTTCGCGTTCGACTGAATCTTCTTATCCTCCTCGAACAACCACGCCGAAACGTCCTGCGACATCGCCGGATTACTTTCAACGTTTTTTTCGCTCTCACTCCTCGACGCTTCGGAATCGCTCACCGCGTTCGACCGCGCGTTTCGTCCCCGCGCGCGTCGTCTCGCCAACGTCAGCGCCAACGCCGGCGCGCGCGCGAGCGCCCCCCCCATCGTCCCCCATCGCGCGATTTCCTCCCTCCCGCGCGTCGACGACGTCGAGCACGCGTCCACGCCTCCATCCGCGCCGCCGTCTCTCACCGCGCGCGTCTCTCTCGCGCGCGCACCGCTCGCGCGTTTCAGCGCGTCGCGCGATTCGCGCGCGGCGATTCCGCGTGCGTCGCCCTCTCGCGTCTTCGCGCGTCGATTCGCGCGCGCTCGCGCGACGCATCGCGCGCGCGTCCGCGTCACTCGCGCTGAAACGCGCGCGCTCGCGCGCGTCGTCGTCGTCGTCGTCGCCATCGTGTGCGGGCGCGCGCGCGCGTCGCGCGATTCGGCGCGTCGTCGGCAGCCATCTTTTTATACGACGCGCGCGTCGCATAGAAACGGTGTTTGAGACTATATAGAAGCACTCGGACCGATGAAACCATCACGATAGTGTTTGCGTGTTGATTCGCACCACGCGCGCGAATTCAAACGCGACAGCCGCGGCGCGTCGGCGCGTCACGTCGGCGCGCGCGCGAATCGCGAGCGATGGAGGCGGCGATGGCGAAACTGGAGACGGCGAAGACGGCGCTGCGCGGCGCGAGCGGGCCGGACGACGGCGATCGCGCGATCGAACTCGCGGGCGAGGCGCTGGAAAAGTTTATGGAGATCGCGAACGACGCGGACGCGGACGAGGCGAGCGTGCGACGGGAGACGGCGCGCGCGCACTTTGTGTACGGAGAGGCGCTGTTTCGAGGCGCGCAGGCGCAAAACACGGTGTTCGGGGAACAGGTGCGGGCGAACGCGGAGGCGAGCGGGACGAGGCTGGAGGACGCGCCCGAGGACGAAGACGTGGGCGAGGAAGACGAGGAAGAAGGAGCGGGCGCGACGGAGGGCGAGAAGAACGGTAAGGAAGCCGCGGATGACGAGGACGAGGGCGAGGAGGATGAGGAAGAGTCTGATATGGAGTTGGCGTGGAAGATGTTGGAGACGGCGCGCGTGATGTTTGAAGAGGACGCGAACGCGGCGTTGGAATTGGCGGATGTTTTAGAGACGATCGGGGAGTTGAACATGGAACAGTCGCAATTTGATACGGCGTTGTCGGATTACAAGTCGGCGTTGAAGCTCTTGGAAGAAAACTTGGAAGCGACGGATAGGCGTTTGGCGAGCGCGCTGTATTCGATTTCCATCGCTAATCAAATGATGGAGGCGAATGACGACGCGCTCGCGGCGAACACGCGCGCGATCGAAATCTGTGACGCGCGAATCGCGGAGCTCAAAGCTGGGACGGCGCGCGTGAGCAAGGGTGCGCGCGAGAACGCGGATGAAGTCGTCTCGCCCGAGGCTGCCATCGCCGAGTTGGAGCAAATAATGGGCGTGGCGTCCGATTTGAAGGAGCGCCAACTCGAGCTGAAAGAGCTCGTCAGTGCGGACAACTCCACGCGCGAAGCTCTCCGACAGGCGTTCAAGGCGATCGGCGGTGCAGCGCCCCCGGGTGCGTCGGAGCCGGAGGAGAGCGCCGGTTTCGCCGCTCCGACGCTTACGTCGAGCGTTCCCGTGCAAGCGGCGCCTGTTCGCCGCGTATTACCCGCGCCTGTTCGCCGCGTCGAGGTCGCACCGCTTCAAGAAGCGCCGGCGAAGCGCGTGGAGCCGCAGCAAACGTCCGCGCCCGCTGCCGCTCCAGAGGCGAAGAAGATGAAACCGACGCCCGTGGACAAAGCCGCGTTGATTGGTGCGACTGCTCCCAAGGACGCCGAACCAAACGGATGCCCGCAGCAGTAGTGCAGTAGTTGATCGAGTTCGCTACTAGTGTAATCGTCATGAATTAAAACAACCATGCTGTTAGCACCTACTGTGCCCTAAGCTATCTGAAGAATATAGTCGTCATCGCAAAGACGGCGATGCCCACGGCGACGCTCGTCGCCATCGTCGCGTTTGTCACGCTATTAGCACCTACTGTGCCGAGCAAACTGGTGTTTCGGGGCTTGATATCTAACGTCGCGACGAGCGGGAAGTGATCGCTCACGCTTGAAGTGACGAGGTCGTGGCGAATCGCCGCGCTGACGACTTCGATGTCCGCTCGAGACGTCAAAATGTAGTCTAATTTTGCCTTAGACGACCCGCTTTGCCACGTGTACCGACTGACTTGCGCGATTCGCCCACCAACCTCCTCTAACTCGTCCACGCCGTCGTCGTTGAAATCGCGCAATCGTTTCAGCACCTTGCTCGTCGGCGAGTTGTTTCCCGCGTCGACGTGGCGATCGGAATAATCGTTCAAATCCCCGGCGACGATGACGGCGTCTCCGGCGTCGTATCGCGCTTGCGCGATCGCCCGCAACACCTCAACCTGCGCTTCTCGCTGCGCACAGCTACTCGGCTGCGTCGGATTAGCTTTCAAGTGCGCCCCGATGACGCTGACGTATCGACCGCTCACGGATATCCGCGTCCAAAAATGTTTCGACACGCCGCTCTCCTTACTTCCCGAGTACGCGCACGACGACTGCGACGCGTCCCAGGTCGCTCGATTTTCCGTCCGCACAAGATTTGAGCTGAAATCGATTTTGGTCAGCATTCCAACCTCCTGCTGCGTCGCGCTATCCGTTCCGTCGACCATCCCGCGCGCGTACGCGGGCGAAGCGTTCGCCGCGCGCGCCAGCGTCTCGCACGTCTCATTCTCCACGATCACCACGCAATCCGCGTCGACCGCCTGCACGACCGCGCGCACGGCGTCCGCGTGCGCCGACGCCGCGGCCGCGTCCCCGTTCGCGTACGGCGACGCCGCCACGTCGTTCACGCCGTCGAACAACCACTTCGCGTTCCAAGTCGCAAACGTCAAAGTCGTCGCGCTGGGCGACGCGCGACGATCGCTCGCGACGATCGGCGCGGCGTGACACGTCGTGGCGCTCGCGAACGATGTCTGGACGAGCGCGACGAGCGCGACGAGCGCGACGCGCGCCGCGCGGCGCGACATTCGTCACGTTTTGAGGTTTACTTAACGACCTCACATTAAGTAAACCGACCTCACATTCAAGCGCGGTGGTGCGCCGTCCATCGCCGCGTCCAAGCGAGGCGCGCGTAGGAGAGAGCTAGACGTCGCACTCGTGCGCGCGCGCCGCTCGAATCACCGCGAAAGACGACGCGCGCGCGGCGCGAGGGGAGGGATGGCGATGGAAATCGCACTGCCGCTCACGAACGAATGGGTGCGGAAACTCGCGACGGCGATGGAAGCGAACACGCACTGCAGCGTGCCGCGAAGGATATCTAAAATTCTATCCGCCACCGAGGTTGAAAAGCTGTTCACCGCGGTCGCGCGAGTGCTGAAACGGGAGAAAACTTTGGTGCGCGTGAGGGGCGACGGCGACGACGATTTTGACGAAGTCGTCGTGGTGGGCGATACCCACGGACAGTATCACGACGTCTTGAAACTTTTCGAGCTCGCGGGCGAGCCCGAAAAGAAGAAAATGTTCGTGTTTAATGGTGATTTCGTCGATCGCGGGGCCTGGGGAGTGGAAGTGTTGTTGTTGTTGTTGGCGCGCAAGGCGCTCGCGCCGGAGCGCGTAATTTTACTCAGAGGGAACCACGAGACGGAATTTTGCACGGAGTGCTACGGATTTGAGCGTGAGTTGAGCGTCAAATACGGGAAAACCGCAGGACGGCGGTTGTATCCAATGTTTTTAGAGTTGTGCGCGGCGTTGCCGTTAGCTTGCAAGGTGGGGGACGCCACGTTGATTTTACACGGCGGATTGTTTCGAAGCGCGTCGTTGTCGAAGAGGGAGGCGGCGACGAACCCGAAATTAGGGACATTGGCAGAATTAGAGAAGGCATCAAAAGGCGGCGCGGATCCAATCGGTGAAGGCCGCTCAATGATTGCGGGAGACGTATTGTGGAGCGACCCCATTCCTGAAGATGGTTTGCACCACAACGAAAACCGGGGCATCGGCATTCAATTCGGGCCAGCGCAAACACTCGAATTCTTGCGCAACGAAAATTTAAAGCTAATTATTCGTTCACACGAAGGTCCGGATGCGAGACATGATCGACCGGAGATGCCGAGCATCATGAGCGGTTTTTGCGTCGATCACGACTTTGGCGAAGACGGGAAATTGTGCACGCTGTTCAGCGCGCCCAACTACCCGCAGTTTATCGAAGTCGATGACTTGCGCCACAACAACCTCGCATCGTTCGTCACGCTGAGCCGCGCGACGAACTTTTGCGATCCAGTGCCGACGTCGTTCGATGCCGTGCCTCGACCGCCGAGTCAGTGTTATTACGAGTTAGATTTAAATGGAAGCGATGCGGAGGGGCCCGAGAGCGACATTCGTCCCCACGAGCCTCTGCACATCGACGTCGGCGAGGGCGACGAGGGCGCAAGATGGAAAGAGGATGAACTCTCGCACAAGCTCACCTTAGATCGCGACCAAACGTGATGTCAAATAATACTCTTTAGTTCCACCAACCACACTTCACACTTCGTCTCGCGCGTGGTCGCATACATGCCGCGCGCCGCCGCCGCGACGTCCGAGCACGCAAAACGTCATCGCGTCGACGGTAACGCGCAGTCCTCGTCGGCGTCTCCGGACAACGACGAAGAGCTGGAAACTTTGGTGTGGAAGGTGTACCGGGCGCACCGCGATAAAGCGGCGAAATCGACGTCGCTGCGCGGCGAGGACGTCGTAGACGGCGACGAGGGGATACGCACTAGCGCTGTGTCCGTTGTCGAGCGAGCGTTGCGCGCGCCAGTGGACGCGTTGACGAATTTGTGAGGGAGGTGCTCGTGGAGAGCCGAACCAGGCGGCGAGGCGCGCGATGTCAACGGTTTCCCGTCCACACACGCAGCAGCGAAAGGTTTCGCGACGGCGACGGGTGATTCGACGGTTCGTCGCGCTGATCGCGGTTGCGTTCGTGTCGGCTACGGTGTTTGAGGGGGTGGTATTGTGGACGCACAAAGCGTTCGCGGCGCCTTGGACGTCTGCGGCGGCGTTCGCGGAGGAGTGGGCGGACATGCCGTTGAAGTGCCAACGACGGTTAGCAGGATCGTTGCCAGTAGACATGCCCACGCGGTCACGCTCGAGAACGTACGTTGAGATGGGCCGAACGGCGCGTGAACGCGGAATCGAGGTGTTTGGCGCGAGAGACGGGAGGAGCGCGGCGACGCAAGGTTTGAGGCTCGACGATATGTTTAAGATCGGCGTAGATGGAAAGATTTCCCCCAACCTAATGGTTCTCGAGGTACCGGTGCGTGCGATCGTGATTCCGTTTCCCGTGGGTGCCGTCAGTCAAATCCTACACCAAGGCACGGTGAAGCATCTGCGAAGGTTCGGCTTCGTGGATGAAACCAATGTGTACTTGCAGAACCCGGAAATGTTCCATTTCAGCGTATTTCACGCGTCGCATCATCTAGAAGAACACGCGGTGAGTGAGGTGGGCTTCCGGGAAGAGGTAAGTGCGATCAGGTCCGTGACGCGCAAGTTTTGTCCGATTCGCGCCGTGCTGGAGCGCGTGACAGTGACTAGCGGAGGCGTCGTCGTCGCCGGTTGGAACGTTGAACGCACGTCGTTGGGCGAACCGAGCGACTTACGCGCGAGACTTCGCGAAGTGCTACCACGAGCACCGACGAAGCAGCTCGTCAGCGACGCTTTCATTCTTCACACCACCCTCGCGCGTTTGGTGCGACCACCTGACGGCACTGTCGCTGAGACGCTTGCCGACGCCATGTCGCGCGATTTGACGGACGAGTTCTGCGGTTTAGAGCTCACCCTCGACCGAGCGTGGTTCGTGAGCGAGCATCATAAGCTCGCCTTAGCGTTGAAAGGAGCCGTCGATAAGTTAGACATGCCGTTCGATTGTCATAGCAGTGGTTAGCTAGAAGTGCACCTCCCCGAGAGCGACAAAGTAATGGTCCCTGATTTCGTTGTTTTGACGCCAAAAGGAAACGTATAAGTTGATTTTGGGGTATGGAAGGTCAGTCAGATTATGATACGAATACAGTCCAGAAGAAGAAACTTTACGAGGAGTTTGATCTCGAACTCATCGATGTATGGCCAGCCAACCTCGATGATTTAGACGCCTATCAAGAAAACTGGCACAATACCGCGTTAGGACCGCGTTTTGAGCACATAGTCGCGATGAACTGTGCGGCGCTCCGTAAGAAATATACAAAGGCACTGTCATCAGGAAGCGACGACTTTCCCGTCTTTGTCACAATGTCTTTGTTACAACTACTGGCAGCAGTGGGCGCAGGGCTCTCGGTGTGGCTCTTGGCGTGGCTCCTGGCGTGGGGTATGCGACTAGTGATAAGGCGTGCTCGGACAAAGCATAGGAGAATGGGGTGGCGGAGACTCGAAGATGAGTTGGACACACAAATATAGATGGGTGACGTGGCACAGTCGCGCGACATAGAATAACGATATTCTATATCTGCTTAATATTCTGCTTAAGATCTCGGCACTTTCGCTTAAGATCTCTTCAGAATGGAATCTCTGAACGCAAGGCGTGGATGTACATTGAACCATGAACGAGGCGGGACGCTTTTTTGGATTACAAGTGTAGGTCTACTTTTACGTTTCGCGGACTCCGCTTGAGTCGGCCGATGTCACCATGTCAGGTGCTTCGAGTGCACTAGAGACGTGACCGCCGATACACAGGACGTCGAGCTCGGCGTGCCTGATTTCTTACTGGAAAAAGTACAGTTATTACAAAAGTTGTGTGGTGATTTTTTAGTTTCCGCTTTATATGTTTCGCTTGGCTGTTCCCTGATGATGCCGTTTAGGCGCGTTTGTGGTGACACCCTAGCTCTATCCTCGCTTTTCTGTATTTCATCAACTACGCAAAAGACACTCAGGCCGGAGTATACCAATATAACGGAGAATTTGCGGCCATCACTGGCCTTCTTGCTCGAAAAGGGCGGCGTCGATGAGAAGCGCGGAACCGATGAGCGTCGATCGCATCGCCCTGTTCGACTTATCGGGCCAGTTGACGCTGTAAACGTTCTTCTTGAAACAACACTCATTTTTGAACCCTGCCCAGAGGTCGGTGATGGCCGCTTCGCCGCCGTCGTGCGCCTCCATGGTCTCTGGGTCGCGAATGTAAAACGGCACACGGAAGCACTTGCCCTTGACGCCATCGAATTTACACTGCACGCAGCATCCACCGAAACACGTATTCGGGCGAATCATGTACATGAGATTGTTCTGCGCGTCGAGTACTTTAAACTTGGGAACGAACAAGTGTAGGTCGCACATGTACTGCGTTCGCCCGAGCTTCGTGCCATTCGCGTCGAAGCTATCCATGTAAGGCAAACAGCAGCACATCGGACACCGCACGGCCCCGTCTTCGCTGCAACCTACAATGACATTCTGTCCGCACGTCTGATTCTTACGATGCGTCAATACCGACTTACTATCGGGTGCCGTGCCGTGCTCGTCCTCCCACTCACGCCGATCCAACGTGCGATACGTGGTTGCCCGGCACCCAGGCGCCCAGCAGCTCCACGCGCGACCGCAATACCCGGCGTCTTCCTGAATCCAAAACTCCCCCTCTTGGAGCTGGTCGAAATCGATCTCCGCGCCTCTCGGGACTTGATGCGCAATCGTCCAATGGATGTTCGGCTGGCACACGAAGCAGCGACAACACTCGTTGGTCTTTTGCTTGAGAAGGATCCCGTTCGAGTCGAGATGTTCGTCGAACGCGGACATTTGTTGCGCCGGAGGGGCAACGCATGCCATAGGAGAGGGTGCCATCTCTATTGGAACGACTCGCGTTGTGACGGCGACGACGACGCGATCTGCCCGCACGCAATTTAGGGTAAATCTGACGATAACTTTGCCCAAATTATCGTCAAAATTAAGGTCTGTCAATAACTTTTACTCGTCAATCCTTGAGTTAATTAGAGGGGGTCGAAGTTATGAAAAAGTTATGAAAATTGACTCTTAGTCGTTTACGCATAACTCGGGGCATAAAGTTATCAAAACGCTTTACTCTTAGTCCAATAACGATAACTTTGCCATTAAAGTCGTAGTTATCGTCAAAGTTATCTACGTTAGTCGGCCTTAGAAAACAAAAGACATCTTTGATTAAAAGTCTTCTCTACAGTCCTTGTCCCGTTATCGTCAAAGCCATCCCTTGTAACTGCGTCAATGCTTCGTGTAGTCGCAGTTGCGCTTTGATTTTCAACTGGATTCTACGCAATGCGTTGTCCACAGCCGAACTCGCGCCGACGTCGCCACCGTACAAGTCGACGATTCGGTTCGCAATGTTCACCATCTGCGCCGTGTGGCGCGGCTTGGAGATATTTTTCTCTATATACTCCAAAATCGGAAGCAGCGACTGGTCGTCGCGGTTGGCGAGTGCCTTCTGAAGCCCCCCTCTTCGACCGACTTCTTCTATGACTGCGGCGACAACTTCCGCCCTACCCACGTGCAACGCCGCGTCCAGGGCGTCTCCGTATCTAAATTGTTTCAACATTCGATCGTGCGCGGCCAAGTGCACACGTCGTCGACGAAGCACTCGCGTGGCGTCTGCCGCCGCTTTAGAGTTTTGACCTCGAATAAAGTACCGCCAATGACTCGCATCCAGTCGTCGAGGTTTCTTCACCGTGAAGCCCTTCTTTTTACTTCGAACGCCTTGATACCCCGAAGGGTCGTCACTGTTACGAGGTTTCGTTCGTCTGCGAACGCTCAATACTTTATTGGCTAGTCCAGTGGCAAGGCAGTTCGCGTCTGGCGAGAGCGAGCACGTCAGCACGGGTCCAGGGTACTTGATCGAGTGCGTCACGGTGAAAGTGTCGAGTTCGTGAATCTTGACGAAGCCGTCCAAGGAGCCGGTGATCATGCGAGGCGCGTTTGATTCGAGCGCGCTTTCGCTACCGATCTCATATCCAGATGCGAACGATGGCGGGCCCGCGTCCGGGTGCACGTGCACGGTGGTGATGGTCTTCTGGTGACTGCGCAACCGACGAAGCAACCGGCCGCCGCCGATGGCGTCCCACACGCACACGTCCTCGCCACCGACGGAGACGAGCAAGTTTCCGTTGGGATACCACGCGACATCTTCCACGGGCGAACCATGATCGAGCGTCATCACCGCCTCGCGTCCTTGTCTAGCGTCCCAAATTTTCACCGTGTGGTCGTACGACCCGCTCGCCCACATCTCTTGAGAAACCGTACTCCGCTCGAGCGCTCGAACGTAATCCGTGTGCCCATCGTGCCTTCGCACGCAATTCCCAGTGGAAATATCCCATATTCGCACCGTCGCGTCGTCGCTCGCCGACCCTAAGTGCAGCTTATCCGCGCTCCATCGCACCGCGCGAACCGCCGCGGAGTGCGTCGTAAACTTTCTCAAAACCGCTCGCGACCCGCAATCAAACAACTGCACCACCCCAGCCTGTCCTCCGACCGCCAGCGCCTTCCCATCGTCTCTCAGCACACCACTGTACGCCACGTCCTTAAATCGCGCGAACGTCCTCAATTTTCTCGCTCCGCTCGGCGCGTACAGCGTCACCCTCGCCCCGCTCGTCGCCGCCAACGCGCCGCGTTCGCCCCCCGACGACCCCGCGCCTCCGTACGACACGCTCGTCACCGCGTTCACCTGTTCGCTCAGCGCGGTGGATTTATATTCTCGCCAGTACCTTCCCTCGCCCGTCTCTCGCTTCGCTCGCGCGGCGTAGCGTTTGATTGGAAGTTTTCGGTACTCGCCCAAACCGGCGGCGAAGAATCCTCCCGCGTCGCCGCGCGCGTTGTGCTCGCGCGCGTCCATGTTCGCGCCTCGCGATCGATCGCGCGCCTTCGCGTCGACGCTCGCGCGCGCGCACCGTCGCGAGGTCGCGCTCGACGCTCGCGCGCGCGCGTCGCTCTCTGGGGCGGCGGCGGCGGCGCCAGTCCGCGACGCATCGCGCATGCGCATCGCGCGCGTCGCTCACCGCGCGCTTCGTCTCGCCCGCGGACGCGCGATTCGGCGCGAGCGCGACTCGCCGGTCGCGCGCGCGCGATCGCGCGCGATGGCGTCGACGGGCGACGCGTCGACGGTGACGGAGACATTCTTCTTGGACGATTTCGCGGTGCGACAGTGGGACGACGAGCGATACAGCGGCACGCGGATCGCGCACGACAAGGCGGACTTCGTGCGAAAGATTCAAGAGGCGCACGAGAGCGGGAAGTCGCCGTTGGTGGATGGGTACGCGCCGTTTTGCAAACACGTGTTTGTGGAAAATTTCGTCGGCGCCAAGGTCGGCAACGTGGAGATTACGAAATCGAACGAACACCTGTTGAAGAGCGGATACAGCGCGCGATCTGAGGCGGAATTAGCGGTTCTCACGCGATGGTTTCAAGCGTCGGACGTGGAAGCGCCGGAGGCGACGCATTTGGATGTGATTTTGTACTCGCGCGAGCAGTTGGAGCTCGAACGCGCGGCGGTGCCGAGTAAGAGCGAGCGACCGCCGTTGCCGAACGCGCCGTGGGGGATCATCAGCGTCAAGGCGCAGAGCGAGGATTACGAAACGCCCATGCAACCGATCACGATGATGCGGAACGCTTTAGGTCGCGAGCAAGGCGGTTCGGGGGTGCCGCTCGAGAAGGATAAGTACGACGCCTCCGTGGCGTACTGGGCGAATCACGCCCCGATCGTCGCCTCCGAGGACGGCGCCGCGGGGGACTGAATCGAGTCATCGGGCGACGTGCGCGCGCTGTGTACATCAATCAATATCAATCGAAAAATTTAAAGACTTTACAATCGCCTACGACTTTCCGAGCGAGCCTCTCGCTCGCCGCGATCACTTTAACAACTCCAACACCGCATCGCGCTTGTCCGGGTTCGCCTTCCCCGCGAGATCCGCCACGGAGTTACCATCTAAATCAACCGTGTTCTTATCCGCACCCGCGGCTAAGATTTCTTCAATCTTTGGCGTATCGCCCTCGGCGCTCGCGAACAACAGGATGATATCCACCGGATGCAAACCGCTTTCGATGAGGGCGTTCATTCGGTCGTACGTCCCCTCCACCGCGAGGCATCCCATGTAGTTGAAGTAATGTTCGACGTCATCCTTGTCGTAATCGTCCCGTCCTTGGCTTCCGACGATGCCAGCGGCGGTGGAATCTTGACGAAAGCGATTGAAAAAGGCGGTGCACTTGGCGCCGTTGGATGGCGCGCGCAAACGCAGGGCGTCGCGGCGTTTGCCCTGCGCGCCGGCGAAAGACGTGCGCAGGATAACTTGTGCGCGCGCAGAAGCGATCATGGCGCGCGGTCGACGCGAGGTGAAGTGACGCGCCGCGGTGGATGTGTTATCCACTTCCACGTCGCGGCGAGGGACAAACCCGAGAGCGAGGCGCCGGATTTGGATGACAGACAGCTAGCGCGCGGCGATGGACGCGATGAACGCCGCGAATGCGGATTCTTCGAGCTTTGGGAGAGCGTAATACGCGGCGCCGAGCGCGTCGGCGATGTCGAGACAGAAATGCTCGCTGACGAAGGCGGAATCCGTGTCGACGACGAGCGTCTTGAGGAAGCCGAGCCGACGCGTGGCGATGGAAACTTCTAGAACCTCGTCGCGGAGGGCTTTACGAGTTAACGCGGGCTCCATGGATCGCCAACGCGGGTCTTCGGACCATCGCAGGCTGCGCGTCGGGCGTCCGTCGCTCAAGATCACTTCGCGGACGGAGCCGACGCTAGACTTCAATTTGGATGTGCGCGCGTTCAGAGCGCAGCGAGCGGCGACAGAGAGCCCGTGGGCGAGAGGGGTACCGCCGCCGCACGGCATCACGGCGAGCCGTCGGCTCACGAGCACGGTCGATCTCGTGGGTGGCAGGAGCACGACGGCGGCGTCGTGCGAGAATTCGACGAGCGCCACGAGATCGCGCTTCGTGTACGAAACCTCCAGGAGCTTGAACACTGCGGCTTTCGCGACGGACATACGATTGATCGCCATCGAGCCGCTGGCATCGACGACGAATATCGTGAGCGATGCGCTTCGTCGACTGAGCTTCTTTAGCCTCACGTCGTCCTTCGTGATGAACACGCGTCTCGGTGAGACTTCGCCCGGTTTCAGGCGCCGTTGCCGACGAACGATTTGGTACGGCGCCGCCGCTCGAAGCGTGGCGTCGACGGCGATTTTGCCTCTCATTTGTCCGCTCTTCGGGAAAATTGGTTTCACGTACCTGCCTCGCATTAAATCGAACACCTTTTCGCGCTTGGTCCGTCCGCTCACGGAGCCTCGTGATTTCTTCTCCGCGAAGCTTCTCAACATTGCCTTTTCAAACGCGTTGAGCAGTGAATTGACATCAAGACCACTTTCATCGGCTCTTTGGACTTCTGGCTCGATCTCTTCCACTTGATCTTCCTCCTCTTCCTCCTCTTCCTCCTCTTGCTCTTCGTCTTCCTGATCTTGTTGTTCTTCTGCTTCGCGCTCGTTCTTCTGCGTCGCCGGCGGCGGCGGCGGCGGCGGCGTCAACGCATCGTCTGGTGGTTCACGAGTCGCACGTGGAAGTATGCTCAAAGAAATCGCCATATTCACATCTTGATCGTTCACCTCGTACGAATGCCGAAGCGCGGCCGAGGCGCGTGCGACTTTCACGGCGAAGAGCTCCGCTCGATGACCTTGGCATGCGCAGTCCACGGCTATTTTGACCAATCGCCGCACGTTGGCTTCCGATATTTGTACCCCGGGTAAAAAGACGTGATGTGCGAGCTCGATGTGCTCTCCCAAAGCCTTTTGCTCTGTGTATGAATCACTGACGACGCGACGCCAATCATCTTGCCACGCCATCGCGGCGTCGATCGCCGCGAGTCGCGTCGTCGTCTGCGCGAGGGCGCCTTCGTCGTCGTCGGTCCCACAAATCATCGCGAATCGATCCACGACGTGCGACCGTAGCTCAGACTCGGCGGGATTGAAACTCGCGAGCGCGAGACATTCGCAAGGCATCGTAGTGCTCAAACCTTCCCTTTCGACTCTCGCGATGCCTTCGGCGAGACTCGACTGAATCATCGCCAAAATGGAATCGTCCAGCAAATTGATTTCATCGATGTAGAGCGCCCCACCGTTCGCAAGAGCGAGCAATCCAGGCTGAAACACCGCTAAACCAGATTTCGCGCTCGCATTGATGTCGAGCGTGCCCGCAACCATGTCCTCGGTGACGCCGAGCGGCACGCTGACGAAACTCGGCGCTCCAATGTCGGCACCCATCACGCGCGGTCGCGGCAACAGCGACTTCACGCTGCGACATAAGATCGATTTGCCGGTCCCACGTCGACCGCTGACGATCAATGAGCACGCAGGATCGACGGCCGCTACGAGGAGTGCAGCTTTGACGCCGTCGTGGTTCACTATCGCCGTCAGCGGCATGGGTTGCGGGTCGAAAACTGGGGCGCTCGCGGCGCGCGCGCTCGCGCGCGCGGGCGGCGCGCGGCGAATGAATTTGATCGTGAAAGGCTTTACGGTGCGCATCGGTGCGCTTGTCGCGTGCAGATGTGTGCGTTTGTTTCGTCGCCGCCTCGTCGGCCTCGTCTAATGCTACATAAATCTTCGCTAACTAATCGCCTTCGGCACGGGCATCGATGCGCGCTTAATAATCTTGATCTCTGGCGTCTTCTTCGATTCGTTCGCCCGCGCGCTCGGGTTCGGCGCGGCCGTTTGCTTCGGCTTCGGCGTTTTGGTCTTCTTCTTCTTCTTCGATTCCGTCTTGGGCGCCGCGGGAGCCGCCGTCTTCGCGCCGGTCTTAGACTGCGACGCCTTCCCGGACTTTTTCGAAGATTTCTTCGACGACTTTTTCCCCGCACCCTTTTCGCGCTCCGCCGCCGCGCGTTGTCGCCACAAAAACTCGAGGAGCGCCGTCGATTTGCGAGGCGCCGATTCCGCGTTCTTCGGCGTCGCCGCCCCCGTCGTCGCCCCGTTCGCCTTCTTTTTCGCCTCCAGAGCGCCTAAAAACTTCAAATAATCCTCATCTTCCTCGATCGTTCCCTCCAACGCGTTCTCCGCCGGCGCGGTCTCTCCCGCCGTCGCGTATCGCTCGCCGAACTCTCGCGGCGTCCACTGACTCGGCGCGTACTCCACGCGCGCGCGCGTCTCCTCTCCCCCCCCGCCCTCGATCGCCCGTCCCTCCTCGTCCCGCGCGCGCACGCGAAACGTCGCCCCATCGTACCTCTCTCGCAGCGCCTTCACCGTCTCCCCGCGCCGCACCGTCGCGTAAAACCTCGACGGCGTCGTCGCGCGTCTCGTCGTCGTCGTCGTCGCCCCCCCCGTCCCCCCTCGCGCCTTCCCCCTCGCGTACTCCCACCACTCGAACGTCTCATCGAGCGCGCCGAACCCATCCCGCCGCAGCGCTTCCTCGAGCGCCTCTCGCGCGAGCGTCGCCGGCAGGTTTCGTATCACGATTTTCCTTCGTTCGCGCGTCTCGCGCGCGTCGTCCCGCGGGATCGTCGTCCCGCCGCGTCGTCCGCGTCCGCGTCCCGGCCGTCCGCGCCCGCGTCCGCGTCCCGGGCGTCGCGCGCGCGCCGGCGCGTCCATCGCGCCGTCGTCCCGCGTCGCGAGGCGTCGCGAGGCGTCCGCGCGCCGTCGACGGACCCGTAAGTTTAGTTTTTCAACACGGACCGACGCGACGCGGGCCGATTGGTCCGTGTTTGAGCGTCTCTCCGCGACGACGCGCGACCGCTAGGTCTTCGCGACGGCGCGCGACGACGCCCGATCGCGACGCGCGTCGACCGAGCGCCGCGCGAGGCGACGCGACCGAACGACGCGCGGCGAACGCGACGTCGAGCACGCGCGAACGCGAGACGCGCGAACGCGAACGCGGCGAACGCGACCGACGGTGCGCGATCGACGATCGACCGCATGGCGGCTCTTCCGGCGTTCGAACTGCCGACGGTGGCGCGAGACGACGATGGGTTCGGGCCGCCGCGGAAGGGATTGGTGACGAGCGAGATCACGGAGATGATCTACGCGCCGTATAACAAGACGGATAAGTTTGGGAGGTGCGCGGATTGGATGGGGGACGAGCGGGACGGGCACGGGCGCGAGCGGGACGGCGAGGGACGGGAGAGACGAGGGGATAAACAGAGAGACGAACGACGGGAGAGGAAGGATCGGGAGCGAGAGGGGAAGGGGAAAGACGCGAGCGCGTCCGCGGGTGGGATTGGAGGCGTGGAGACGGTGTTTAATTTCGTCGCCGACGCGGGGGAGGAGGAGAGTTTCAGTTTGGTGGATAACACGAACGCGCGGTCGAGCGGTGGCGGCGGTGGACGCGGTGGACGCGGTGGCGGACGTTGGAACCAGTTCGGTGGGCGCGGTCGCGGTCGCGGGAACATGGACGAGGCGGCGCGAGATCTCGGGGTCGGGGCGGAGCGCGAACGCAACCGCCAGGCGCGCATTCAGTCGAGAAAGGCGCAGCAGTGGAACACGTGGGCGTACAACAGGCAGCAGCAGCAGGTGCATTACAGCGCGTCCGTGGATATTCGTCCGGATTGGGAAGTCGTGGAACAAATCGCGTTCCCGGAAATCATCAAGCAGTCCTTGGAGCTCGCCGAGGCGGCGCCAGAGGACTTGGCGACGTACGGCTCTGTGCGTTGGTTCGATAAGTCGTACGATCGCGTGACGCCCAAGTCCGAAGTACTCCTGCGAAGACGCACGGAAGAACCGCCGCGTAACGTCACGGCGAGCGAAGATCCGATCATTCAGAAGTACGCCGCCGAGGGTACGGGCAACGTGTTCACCACCGACGGCGTCTTGGCCGCCGTCATGTGCGCCGCGCGCTCCAACTACTCTTGGGACATCGTCATCAAGAAGAAGGACGGCAAGATCTTCCTCGACAAGCGCCCCGATGGTAACTTTGATCAGCTCACCGTGTCCGAAACCGCGCAAGAGCCGATTCCGGACGATCCGGAAGACATCAATGGCGTTCAACAGCTCTCCGCCGAGGGTACCAAGGCGAACCGAGCCTTTGTCGAACAATCGCTCACCGTCGAAAAGGATGCGTACAAGTTCGGTGAACCCGTGCCTTTCTTCGGCGAAGACGATAACGACTCAATCGCGTATAAGTACCGCAAATGGAACGTCGACGACACCACCAAGCTCGTGTGCCGATGCGAATTGAACGCCGTGAGCGAATCCAAGGGCATGGACAAGGGCAAAGCGCTGACCACGCTCGTGAAGGCTTTGAACGAATTCGATTCCAAGGTCACAGGGATTGACTGGAGACTCAAGATCGAGACGCAGCGCGGTGCGGTGGTTGCCAACGAGCTCAAGAACAACGCGAATAAGCTCGCCAAGTGGACCGCGATGGCCGTGCTCGCCGGCGCCGAACAAATGAAGCTCGGTTTCGTGTCGCGCGTGCACCCGCGCGATCCGAACGCGCACGCGATCCTGAACACGCAAACGTACAATACGAAGGACTTTGCACAGCAAATCAACATCAAGGAAGCGAACATGTGGGGTTCGCTCAAGCTGTTCCTCGATACGTGCCGCAAGTTTGAAGACGGCTCGTACATTTGCGTCAAGGATCCGTTGAAGAACATCCTTAGATTTTACAAGTACGAGGAGAGTGCGAGCATGTTCTAAACGTGCTAGCTTTCTAATTACGTCTTAGTAGTCAACGACCGTTGTGATTGAATGAATCTTCTTCATGCCGCCTCGCGTTCCATCCAGTCCCCGCCGCTTCCACGAGACATGTCGTCTCGCAAGTCTTCATCCATCGCCTCATCGCCTTCATCTTCATCGTCCGACATTGTCGCCGCAAATTCTGGGTTCCTAGTCTGCTCGAACTTTTCCAACGCCTTTTGAGCGATGACACAATCCGGTCGAATCGCCAAAGCGCGCGTGTAATACTTGACGCTCTCCGCCGTTTGCCGTGATAACATCAATGCCTGCGCTAGGCGGCAATACAGCTGAATGAGTTCATCCTCATCCGAAGGTTGATAGTCGTCGAGCTGTCGCTGCAAAATCGCCCGAGCGACGTGTACTTTGCCTATTCTGATGTTCAACGCCGCGAGCGCTTTCACGGCGCGCACGAGGCGCGGATTGTACGCGAGCGCCTGCTCGTACGCCTTGATCGCCTTGTCGTACTGGTCCTTGTTCTTCGCGTGGACGTCCCCGAGCAAGCTCCACGCGACCGCGTTTTGCGGACTTCGCTTGTGCGCCTGTCTGGCACACATCATAGCGTTCGCCATCGATCCCAACGCAAGATACGACTTGACCAATCCGTGGTAAGCCTTCATCGAAACCTTGATGGCGTTGCACTGATTAAACGCGCGGACGGCAGCCTTGTAGCGGTTACCTTTGAGATAAAGAGATCCCAACACTAAATGTGCGACATGCGAGCGCGGATTTATTTGTACAGCCTTTTCCGCCGCGACGAGGGCGTCATCGCGACCGCTGTGATGCTCGCGACCGCTGAGCTTGGTGTCAAAGTATAGCGCCACGCACGTCCACGACTCCGCGGCGTGAGGCGTCAATCGTAACATCTCAGAGCTCAACGCCTCCAACGCGCGCTTCTCACCAAAGTCGTACAAAATCAATCCGTATTCGTCCATTCCTTCGACGAAGTGTGGATCCATCGCGCGTATAGCGGCGTATTCGCGAATCGCTGCGTCGACGTCTCTGCCATCGGCGGCGTCCGTGCGCGCTTTTACGCCCGCCACGTAGGGATCATATGGAAACGCGCGCGTCATTTGCGCCACAGCGTTTTGTGCGGTCACGTAATCTTCCGCCTCTAACGCGCCGTACGCCGTGGTGTACGCCTCCAGAACTGCAAAATCTTCGCCCTCCGCCTCTGCGTCCGCCGCCGCCTTGCGAATCGCGTGTCGCGTATCCACCGCCTTCACCCCGAGCTCCGCCAGCGCGACCACGGCCTCGATCGCGAACGGCCACTTCACGAGCACCTCTTTGTACGCCATCACCGCCGCTCGATCGTGCCCTTCGCTCCGCGCGATTTTCGCCGCCAGCAGTCTATTCTCCAGCGTTCGCTTCGCCGCCGGCGTCTCCTCCAAGCACGCCATCGCCGCCTTCAGCGACTCCGCGCCTCCGATTCGCACCAACGCGCGCGCTAATTTCATCGACACCTCATCCGCGTCCACGCATTCGAACTTTCCACACGCGTTCGTCGTCTCTCTCGCGCGTTCGACTCGTCTCGCGAGCGCTCGCGCGCTTCTATACGCCGCCGCCCCCCCCCTGACGTCTCCTCTCCCCATCAGCGCGTCCCCCTTGACGACGAAATCGATCGCGTCTCGTCGCCATCCATCGCTCGTGCCTCCCGCCGCGCGCATCGCGCCTCCGTCGTCCATCTCGTGTCGCGCCAGCGCCAGAGAAATCCATCGCAGCGCGCTCTCGTGCGCGTTTTCGTCCATCGCGCGCATCGCGTTCGACGTGCACGCGTCGCGCAGCGCGCGTCGCTTCGCATCCGACGCGTCGCCGTCTCGCGTCGCGTCCGCGCGCGCCATGTCTCGTCGCGCGTCGCGCCGTCGAGTGCGGTTTCGAATCGCGACCGACAGACCGCGCCCGCCATGGGCGCGAAGCGCGCGCCCGCCGCCTCGAGCGCGCCCGCGACGCGATTGCGACCGAGCGAGATATGGTACACGTTCGCCCGCGTGCGCGATCGCTTCAGCGGGTGCGGACGGACGCTGGAGGAGACGCTCGGAGAGATTCGCGACGGCGCGCTCGCGGTCGACGACCTGCCGACGATCGCCGTGGTGACGCACGACGTCGAGCGGGCGAGCGACGACGCGAGCGACGCGAGCGATGACGACGGCTCGGGCGGGCGACGGCGCGGAGGGAAGCGCGCGACGACGAGGTCGAGGACGGTGCGAAGGTACTACAGCATGAATAACCGGCGGTTGTGGGTGCTGAAGCGGTGCGAGGCGCTCGGACTGTGCGAGGACGTGCGCGTGCGCGTGGAGTCGCGAGAGGCGTGCGAACGGTTGTTGAGGAAGGGAAGTAGGAATTTTAGGGTGGATAGGTGCACGCCGGGACCGGTGAAGATCGTGGAGTCGGCGAAGAGGGAGGAACGCGCGCCGGCGCCGGCGCCGGCGACGACGGACGAGGACGCGCCGGCGACGACGGACGAGGACGCGCCGGCGTAGCGAAATTGCGCGAATCGCTATGTTTGATTTATTTAAAGCTAGGTCTATCTCGCTAAAGGCCGCCGACGCAGACGTATTTCTGCTCGACGTACTCGTGAACGCCGTCCTTGCCGCCCTCGCGACCGATCCCGCTCTCCTTCGTCCCGCCGAACGGAGCTTGGGCGGTGGATATGGCGCCCGTGTTCACGCCCACGATACCAAAGTCAAGCTTTTCGCTAAAGTAAAACGTACGCTTGACGTCAGAGGTGTACACGTACGACGCTAAACCGGCGGTGGTGGCGTTGGCGATGCGAATGGCTTCGGCGTCGTCGACGAACGTCGTCACCGCGGCGACAGGTCCGAACGTTTCTTCGCGCATCACCAGCATGTCTTCCGTGCACTTGGACAACACGGTCGGTTCATAAAAGCTACCGTGCGCGCGCTTGCCACCGGTGTGACACACCGCGCCTTTGCTCATCGCGTCGCGAACGTGCGAATCGACTTTTTCGGCGTGCGCGGCGTTGATCAACGGGCCTTGCGTGGCGTCTTCATTTTCCAAGCCATCGCCCATAACGAGCGCGCTCGCAGCGTCCGCGAGCTTTTGCACGAATTCAGCCTCCACGGACGCGTGCACGATGAAACGTTGCGCGCATACGCACGTTTGACCCGCGTTACGAAACTTGCTCGCCATCGCGCCCTGAACGGCGGCGTCCACGTCGGCGTCGGCGCACACCACAAACGGCGCGTTACCACCCAACTCCATGCTTACGCGCTTCACGGTGTCCGCACTCTGCTTCATCAATAACTTTCCCACGCGCGTGCTTCCGGTGAAGGTAATTTTTCGAACGACGGGAGACTCGCACAGCGCCGCGCCTATCGCGCTCGGATCGCCCACGATGAATTGTAAAACACCATCCGGGCACCCAGCTTGCTCCGCGAGCACCCCGAGCGCAAACGCGCTCAGCGGCGTTTCTTCACTCGGCTTGACGACCATCGAACACCCCGCCGCGAGCGCCGCACCAGCTTTCCTCGTGATCATCGCCAAAGGAAAATTCCACGGTGTAATCGCCGCCGTCACGCCGACTGGTTGCTTCACAACCATGATTCTCGTCCCCGTCGACGACGAAGGCACGACATCACCGTACACGCGCTTCCCCTCTTCCGCGAACCACTCTAAAAACGATGCCGCGTACGCCACCTCTCCCCGGGACTCTATCAAAGGTTTGCCTTGTTCCGCCGTCATGATTCTCGCCAAGTCCTCGGCGTTCGCCTCGACGAGCTCAAACCATCGTCTGATCACCTTTCCTCGCGCGTGCGCGCTGAATTCCGTCGCCCACACTTTCTGTGCGTCTTCGCTTCGCCTCAAGACGTCGGAAATCGCGGCGCGCGGCGTGGAGAGCACCGTCGCGAGCGTCGCGTTTGTAGCCGGGTTCTTCACCTCGAACGTTTCGCTCGCGCGCGACGCGCCTCGCGACGCGTCCGTCGCGCTCGCGCCCGCGAAACGAAGCAAATTTGCGTTTCGCAGTTTCAGCGCCGCGGCGAGCGCGCTTCGACGCGCGTCGTCGTCTTCACCGGCGGTCGACATTGCACGCACCGCGCGCGCAAATTCACCGCGCGTCGCGCGCGCGAACGACGAAGGCGACGCCCGGGACGCGGACGCGATGCGCGCGCAATCACGGAACGCTCTCGAGCGAACGCGCGCGCCGAACGACATGCGTCGGCGAGTGTCAGTCGGCGCGGCGACGAGCGCTCGGTCGACGCGTCGCGAACGAGTCGAAGAGTTGATTTCGTCGCGTCGAAAGACCGAGCGTGAATGAATTAATACATCAAAGATAAAGTTCGCGCGCTCGTCCGCGGCGCGCGATGACTCGCGAACGCGCGGGCGCGCGCGCGACCCGACGTCGCGTTCGCCTCGGCTCGGCCGCGCTATCCGCCGAGCTGCTTATTCGCCAACAACACCAACAATCCTTGTTTCCCCAACAAAATCTCATTCATAAAACTAATCATCCCGACCCAGATGATCGGCGAGACGTCCACCCCCCCCACCGGCGGCACGAGCGCGCGCGTGGGCTTGAGCAAAGGCTCCGTCGGCGCGTACGCCAAGACCCACGGCAACTTCGTGTACGGCACGCTCGGATACCACGTCATGACGATGCGCACGATGAACAAAATCGTGCTCAGCGCGAACAACGGTCCCAGCACCGCGCTCGCCGTCTTCGCGCCCTCCGGATCGAGCGCGAGTTCGCTCACCAGCTGCGCCGCCGACGCCGCGCCCGCGTTCGTCGCCGCGAGCGCCGCCGCGCTCAGCGCCAGCGCGTCCGTCGCGCGCCGCGTCGTCCGTTCGCTCCCTCGCGCCCGCGTCGTCGTCATCGTCTCTGTCACCGCCGCGTCGTCGTCCGTGCGGTTTCGTCGCGCCCGCGTCGTCGTCGTCGTCGTCGTCGTCGTCGTCGCGCGCGTCGTCACCATCCGCGTCGTCCCTCGTCGTCGTCGCGTCGCGCGCGCGACCGCGCCCGCGTCGCCGCCGACGCGCGCGCGCGCGCACCGAAGCATCATCGCTCGCCCCGTCGTCGCCCGCGCGTCGTCGCTTCCTCTCGCGCGGTGAAG
This sequence comes from Ostreococcus lucimarinus CCE9901, assembly GCF_000092065.1. Taxonomy (NCBI): domain Eukaryota; kingdom Viridiplantae; phylum Chlorophyta; class Mamiellophyceae; order Mamiellales; family Bathycoccaceae; genus Ostreococcus; species Ostreococcus sp. 'lucimarinus'. The sequence goes on from NC_009362.1 coordinate 65,160, forward strand.
TGCCGCGCGCGCGTCGGCCCGACGCCATTCGATCGCGCGATCGCGCGCGCGCGACGACGCGACGACGCGATGAGCGACGCGCGCGCGCGCGACGACGCCGCCGACGACGCGCGCGCGGCGTCGTCGTCGACGAAACCGACGAACGCGACGGAATTCTTCGCCAATCTGCGCGAATCGTCGAACGAGTCGGCGCGGTACGAGCTCGAGGAAGTCATCGGAAAGGGGAGCTACGGCGTCGTGTGCGCGGCGATCGATCGACAGACGGGGAACAGGGTCGCGATAAAGAAGGTCAAGAACGCGTTCGATCACGCGAGCGACGCGACGCGGATCCTGCGAGAGGTGACGCTGTTGCGACACCTGAAGCACCCCGACATTGTGGAGGTGTTGAACATCATGTTGCCGCCGAACCCGAGGGATTTTAACGATGTCTTCATCGTGTTCGAGCTCATGGAGACGGATTTGCATCAAGTCATCAAGGCGAACGATGACTTGACGGACGAACACTATCAGTTCTTCTTGTATCAACTGTTGCGCGGGTTGAAGTACATGCACAGCGCCAACGTCTTTCACAGAGACTTGAAGCCGAAGAATATTTTGGCCAACAGCGACTGTAAGCTCAAGATTTGTGATTTTGGCTTGGCGCGGGCGATGACCGCTAAAGCTGGACCGCAGATGATATTCTGGACCGACTACGTCGCGACGAGATGGTACCGCGCGCCAGAGTTGTGCGGGAGTTTCTTCACCAAGTACACGCCGGCGATCGATATTTGGGGCGTCGGGTGCATTTTCGCCGAACTCTTGCGAGGGAAGCCGCTGTTTCCGGGTAAAAACGTTGTGAAGCAGTTAGAAATCATCACAGATCTACTCGGGACGCCGACGCCGCTGCAAATCGCCAAGGTTCGCAATGAAAAGGCGAGACGGTTTTTACAAAACATGCGTATCAAACCCGCGGTGCCGCTATCGGAGAAATTCCCTGGCGTCGACCCCAAGGCGCTGAACTTGCTTAGTAAATTATTAGCATTTGATCCGGACGATCGCCCCACCGCCGCGCAGGCGCTGGCAGATCCGTACTTTGACGGTTTAGCGGACGTCTCGCGAGAGCCGGCGCGACGACCGTTGCCGAAGGATGAATTTGATTGGGACTCTCGGAAGCTGTCTCGCGAAGAAGTTCGCGAGCTTCTGTACAAGGAGATTCTACACTATCATCCGCAGGCCAAGCGCGAGTACGAGGGCAACGAAAAGAAGAGTGGGTTTGACTATCCGAGCGGCGTTTCGGACATGGCGCATAAGTTCAATTCGCTCGAGCAGGGCGGTCCCGAGACGCGTTTCCAAACTTCCAAGTCCCTTCCCAAGCACGCACTGGGCGCTTATCGCGAAGAAGCACAGCGATTCGCCGGCGGCGTCCACGCTCTGGCGCGCTCGGACAGCGCCAAACCGGGCGCGTCGCCAAGCGCCATGGACGCCGCGGACGACGACTTTGATTTGGCCGACGTCGTCCAAGCAATGTCGCTCGACGCCAAAGAAGCCGACGCCATCGCGAAGGAGGCGGAAGCTCTATTGGCCAGCGGACACGAGATCGCCATGTGAGCGACGCTCACGGCGGCGACTACGTGGTAACTAACTTACTAAATCAGTCTTGTACAAAAAAAAAAGCATTCCTTTTTGTCTCGACTTCATTCCGAGGCGCCGCCATGGGAGCCTCCCACTCCGCCCCGACGCCCGACGTGGACGACGTGCAAAGCTTAGATCAACTCCCGAGCGCGCGCACGGCCACCGGCGAGGACTTCGACTTCAAATCGACGCGCAATAAGGTCACCCTAGTCGTCAACGTGGCGAGTGCTTGCGGGCTCACGACGAAAAACTATGCGGATTTCGCATCTCTGCAGGACCGATTCGGCGACGATCTAGTCATCCTGGCGTTCCCGTGCAATCAGTTCTTGTTCCAGGAGAGCGGGAGCTCGAAGTCGATCTGCGCGTTCGCGCAAAAGCGTGGCTTCAAGGGCACCGTTTTTGAGAAATGCAAGGTGAACGGCAAGGCGGCGTCGCACGTGTTTCGTTGGCTGAAGCGCGCGCAGCGCGTGAGGCGCGTGCAGTGGAATTTCGGGAAGTTTTTAGTGGATAGAAAAGGACGCGTGCGCGGGTATTTTTCTCCGCACACGCGGCCCATGGAGTTCGAGGACGCGATAAAGGCGCTGTTAGACGAGCCAGTCGACGCGGACGCGAGTTAGGTGGTCGGACGGATAGAAGATGGATGTCGGAGGTAATGTTACACACAAAATTCGTTAATTCGATCGATATCGGATCGATTATTCGCCTTCTAGGCCTTCGCCTTCTTGGCGGACTTTTCTTTCTTGTCCTTCTTTTCCTTCTTGGACTTCTTCGGAGTCGCCGTCGCAGAGTCGGTCGCCTTTCGCTTGCCGCCGCCGCCCGCCTGCGGGCCGATCTCGGCGATCACCTCTTGCATCATGGCGATATTCTTACGCGGTGCCGTGCCCTTGTCGTAAAATGCCAATCGCTCTTCGACTTGATCCTTCAACTTTTCGCCGAACAAGGTGGTTTGGAAGTCGCTAAAGCAGTCAATTCTGCTTGCGATGCTACACTTGTTGGCTAAGTATCGAGAAATTCTCCCCTTGTTTCGCGCGTTCGCCTTGCCGATGAACGTGCTGTGGAAAATCAAACCGTACTTGGGCGTGTTCCCCTTGGTCTTCAGCGCGCGGAAGAGCGCTTTTTCGGCGCCGAGAATTTGCACCGTCGACGCCGGGTACTTGGCTAAGTTCGTGAGCGAACCGGCGTGCGAAATCAAACGCGCGGCGATAATGTCACCGATCAACGCGCCCAGGTTCGGGGCCACCTGCCAGTACGATAAAACGATAAAAATGGTCAGTGTCTTCGTTCGGGTTGTTTTGATGAAAAATTTCCGCGTCGACGTTGTTCCCCACAGACGCGAGTCAGAGTGGTGCATGAATTGTTTCAACAAGGTAATTCAGATCAGGTCTGTGATTGGTGTATCATAATCATCAACCCCACGAACTGCGAGAGAATCATTGGCGATTGATCGGTACGAGCGTTCGTCGCGCGCTTCGAAATACTTACCACACTCATCTTGTTGTTCAAGTAGTTGTGAAGACTGGTTCGGTACTCGGCGAGGGAAATGACGCGCTTGGCGAAGGACTCAATGTTGATCATGTCCACCGGTGAGATGTCTTGACCCATCGACGCTTTGGCTGCCTCGATCACTTCTTTAGCCTTGTCCTCGTCCCCGGTGATTTCCTTCAACGCCGGCATCGCCTCATCGGTGAGCGTCGCCTTGTCCTTGATCACGAGCGCCAGTCTCGCGTACATGTAGTTGTCGTTGACGACTTTGACGAGCTCGGGAAAGTGCCAACCGTACCATTCGCGCACGCGCATGATGAAGGTGTTGATGTCCTTATCGAGCGTGTCGATCAGCGCGATGGCCTGGATGATCATGTTATCCGATCGGTTCACGTTGAACTTGACCTTGGCGCGAGAGTACGAGTGCGCCAAGCCGAGTTGCGCCTTTTCGTAGTCGCCACCCTTGAAACCCTTGACAAACTTTGTGAAATACGCGCGAATGCCCCGAATAATCTCACCGACGTGATCGTTGCACACGCACGGAATCTTCGTCGTCTCCACGATCGAGTTCCCGAGCTTGGAGTCCGCGACGCCGAGCTGAAACTTGGCCTTTTTAGAATCCTTCAACTTTGGCAAGTTTTGCTCTAAAAAGTTTTGCAAATCCTCCGAGGCCACGCCCTCGGACACGCAATTAATCTGCTCCAGCGCGTTCGCCGCCGACGTAAACGGTTTAAACCCGTGCAATTTCACAACCTTCCCGAACTTATCCGCGCTCTGCGTCGTCTCCTGCACCTTCTCCAGCGCCTGTCCCACGACGTCCAAATCCAGCGTCTCGAACAACCCGTACCCCGACGAGGACTCGAACAGCACGAACTGCGCCTGTTCGCGTCACCGATCGCGCGTCGCGCGTCTCCGTCAGTCTCCGCGCGTCTCCGATCGTCCCGCGCGCGTCGCGCGCGCTCGCATCGCGCGCTCCCGTCGCGTCTTCGTTCCGCGGAGGTTTACGCCGCGATCGTCCTCGCGCGCGTTTCACCGCCGTCTCGCGCGTCGCCGTCTCGCGCGCCGTCTCGCGCGCCGCGTCTCCCACCGCCGCGTCGCGCATCGCGTCTCGCGTCTCGCGTCGCGTCGCGTCGCACCATGATCGCCGTTCCGCGCCGTCGTCGCGCGCCGCGCAATGCGGCGGAATCGGCCCGGCGGCGCGCCGCGACGCGCGTCGCACTGTTTGCGCACACACGATGAGTGATGACTCGAAGACGACGCACGGGGTACACGCGACGGATCGAGAGCGTCACTTTTACGCGTCGGCGACGCGCCGCGTCGGCGACGCGCCGACGCCGCGCTCGCGTCGTCGTCATTCCCGTCGCGCGGTCGCGCGGTCGGGACTCGTCGAACGATCGGTCGCGCGCCGAGGTGTCGCGACCCGCACTCGCCGCCGCGCGCGTTCGTTCCGCGCGCGCGCGATGCCGCTGCGACGCGACTACGCGAGCGCGGGCGCGAACCGCGGGACGCGATGCGCGACGTTCGCGCGCTGCGGACGCGCGACGGTGCACTGCGGCGGCGACGGCGCGCACGCGCGCGCGATGGACGACGGAGGCGCGACGACGACGACGCGAGGCGCGGGCGCGCGCGCGACGTGCGTCGAAACGCTCGACGACGGACGAATCGTCGTCGGCGACGCGCTCGGGCGCGTGCGGGCGCGCGCGCCGGGCGAGGACGGGGGCGAGGGGGCGGTCGGGAGGCACGCGCGAGGACCGGTGCGGGACGTCGCGGCGGCGACGCGCGGGACCTTCGTCACGTGCGCGGACGACGGGGACGTCATCGCGTGGGCGACGCCGGAGAGGAACGAGAGCGGCGAAGAATTGAGAGAAATTGGGAGGTTGACGATGGCGAGCGCGAGCGCGCCGCTGTGCGCGGCGGTGACGCGCGCGCCGGGCGTCGAGGAGCGACGCGTGCTCGCCGTCGGGTGCGTCGACGGACGGACGCGGGTGTACGCGTGCGATTTCACGAACGAGGGCGCGGTGACGTTCGAGGCGTGCGGGGTTTTGGACGGGCACGCGGATTGGGTGCGCGGCGTCGCCTTCGCGCCGACGAGGCGCGACGACGCCGTCTTCTTAGCGACGGCGAGTCAGGACCGCACCGCGAGGGTGTGGCGCGTGCAAACCGTGCCCGCGGACGGCGCGCGGGCGTCGAAGGACGCCGCGCCGTTCGCGCGTCTCGCCGCGCCGCCGGAGCCACCGAGCGCGGTGCTCGTCGGCCGGCGCGTGAAGACGTCGCTCGAGAGCTTGCTCATCGGACACGAGGATTGGGTCACGTCCGTGGCGTGGCACCCGGACGCGTCGAAGATGGTTTTGATGACGGCGAGCATGGATCGCTCGCTCGTGCTTTGGTCTCCGGCGGGCGCGCCGTGGACGAGCGAAGAGGCTGGCAGCGAGCTTTGGATGAGCTCGACGTCCTTGGGCGAGGCGGCGGCGGTGTGCTTGGGGTACTACGGCGCGTCGTTTTCGCCCGACGGCGACGCGATAATGGCCAACAGTCACGGCGGCGCCCTACACCAGTGGCTGCGCGACGACGATGGGTCGTGGCGTGCGATTCCGGGAACGTCTGGACACACGATGCGCGTGACGTGCTTGCGCTGGGACACCGCCGGTCGATGGCTCATGTCCGGCGGCGGAGATCAAACCGTCCGCGTGCACGCGCCGTGGCACGGCGACGGTCCGAAAGGTTGGCGCCAAATCGCTCGACCGCAAGTGCACGGCCACGACATCGTGTGTTTTGCTACGATGCACGACGACGCGGGGACGACGACGTACGTCAGCGGGGCGGATGAAAAGGTGTTGCGAGTTTTCGAAGCCCCCGGCACGTTCTTAGGAACCGTGATCAATAGTTTAGGAAACACGGACCCCGTCGCCGCGGCCGCGCTGACCAAGGCGAAGAACCTTTCTCTCGAGTCGCTCGGCGCCGAACTTCCCGCGCTCGGGTTGTCGAACAAGGCGCTTCGAGGCGCGGACGCGGAGGACTTGCCGAGCGACGTCGCGGGTCTTCGCGCGCAGGCGGCGCAGCAGGAAGGTTTAATCGAGGAATACAACGCGCGCGGCGTCGAAGCCATCACACCGCAGGCGCTCACGCACCCGCCACTCGAAGAAGTCCTCGCACAGGCGACGCTTTGGCCCGAAACGCGAAAATTGTACGGACATGGCAACGAAATTCGCGCCGTCGCCGCGCATCCGAGTGGCGATTTGATCGCTTCGGCGTCGAACGCGCTCACGGCGGCTTCGGCGGCTATTTGGGTCTGGTCGCGCGGACAGAACTGGAAGCCACTCGGAACTCTCAGCGGCGCGACACTCACGGTGACCGCGTTAGAGTTTACGCCGAGAAACGCCGCGCGAGATTACCTTCTCGCTGCGAGCCGCGACAGGCACGTCTGCCTGTTTGCGCCGTCGTCGCGCGACGCGCCTCGAGGAGAATTCGGTGACGACGGGTGGCGCTTGCTGACGCGCTTCAAGGCGCACGATCGCGAGATATACGCCGCGTCTTGGGCGCCGTGCGGCGCTTTATTCGCCACAGCGGGGCGGGACAAAAAGGTGAAGATTTGGCGCGTCGTCGACGACGCGTGCGAGCCCGCGTGCGAGCTTCCCAAATTCACCGCCGCGCCGACGGCGATGGCGTTCGCGTCCGACCCCGACGCTCCACTCGCGATCGCAATCGGCTTCGACGACGGTGGGATCGAAGTCCACGTCGCATCCGCCGACGCCGCGTCTTGGACGTTGTCGTCTCGCGCGTCCGCGAACGATCGTCACGGCGCCGCCGTGCGCGCCGTCGCGTGGCGTCCCGGCTCCTCCGCCGTCTTCGCCTCCGCCGGCGACGACCACGCCGTGCACGTGTACGAACACGAGTAACCCTAGCATTTTAGTCCATCGGAAACGTCGTAGCCACGTCGCCGCCTTCGCCTTCGCGCGTCGTCGCTCGTCGCCACTTCGCGCCTCGCGTCGAAGCCCGCGACGTCGTCCGCGCTCGACCGAGCGATTTCGCGCCCCATGCGACCCGACGCGTGCGTTCGCGTCGCCGCGCGCGCGCTCTCGACTCGAGCGAGCGCCGGCGCGCCGTCGACGTCGTCGCCCCGCGCCGGTCCCGTCACCATCGCCCTGCGCGCGTTCGTCGCCGGCTGCACGCTCTACGCCTGCGACGCCGCGCTGGACGATTACGTGTTACTCGGCGTCGCGAAATCGCTCGCGCGCGAGCGCTCGACGATCGACGACGACGCGCGGCTTCGCGAGGCGCTCGGCGACGACTACGCCGACGACGGCGCGTGGTGGAAATCGACGGTGTCGCGAGGCGGACGAAGCGACGTCGCGCGGGTGGTTTGGACGATCGAGGGCGCGAAAGCGGCGTGCGACGTCACGCTGACGATGCTGAACCGACGCGCGGAGCGGGAATCGGGATTGGGATGGACGCGGTTCGCGCCGCCGAGTTTGGCGCACGCCGCGCTCGGGACGTCGATGTGGACGGCGTTCGCGGTGGATTGTTCGCTCCCGACGACGCGCGGGGGCGGGAGAAGCGCGCTCGTCAGTTTAATGCGCGACGTCGACGCCGCCGCCGACGGCGCGTCGGCCGCGAAAGTCGAAAAGAAATCGTAGCCGCGTTGCATTGCCCTATCGTCGCTCGCGCTCGTCGCCCGACGTCGCGAATCGTCGCCTCGCGCGTTCGCCGACCGCGCGTTCGCCCTCGATCAATCGCGCGCCCTCTCCAAATAATGCTCCACGAACGTCGCCAGCGCGTCGTACGTCGCCGCGCGGCTCGTCCCGTACTCGCGTCCCAGCTCGTCGCCGTCGCCCGGGACGTAATACTTGATCGTCGGAAACCGCGTCGCGCGCTGCCACGCGCACACCTCCCGCGCCTCGCCGCAGTCGATCTCCAGGACGTCCACCGTTCGCTTTCGCACCGCGAACTCGTCGCGCAGCGCTTCCCAGTGCGGCTTCAGCGCCGCGCAGTGCGGACACCGCGCCATCGTGAACGCGACGACGACGGCGTCGCGCGTCTCCTGCTGCAGCACGCGCTCGGCGAACGCGTCCACCGCGGTGACGTCGCCCGCCGCGACCGCGCGCGCGACGCACAGCGCGACGCACAGCGCGACGACGCCGACGCGTCGCGCCATTGTGACGTCCCGGCGCGACCGTTACGTCCCGTCCTCCATCGCGCCGCGCAGCGCGACGCGCGCGCGCTTCGGCGTCGCGCCGCGCGCGGCGACGCGCGCGACGACCGCCGCGACGCGATGGACGACGCCGGCGCGCTTCGGCGCCGCGCTTCGGCGCTCGGCGCGACGCTCGGCGCGGACGACGACGCGCGCGCGTTCGGCGAACGCGTCGCGCGCGGCGACGTCGCCGGGACGCTGCGCGACGCCGAAGCGCGACCTGAACTCTTGCGCGCTTGCGTCGACGACGAGGGACGGCGCGCGACGCACGCGGCGGCGGCGCGCGGACGCGCGGGGGCGCTCGAGGCGCTGCTCGCGAGCGGCGCGGCGGCGGACGCGCGAGACGGCCGAGGACGGACGGCGCTGCACGAAGCGGCGAAGAGAGGCGACGGGGCGTGCGCGCGGGCGATACTGGACGCGCGGCGGAATTACGGGGCGCGGCATCCGAGCGCGCTGGGGGCGAGGGTGGACGCGAACGCGCGGGACGCGGCGGGATCGACGCCGCTGCTGGAGGCGACGTCGAGGGAGATGATCGCGACGCTGCTGCGAGAGGGCGCGGATGGATCGATGCGACGGGGCGATGGATCGAACGCGGTGCACCTGGCGTGCGATCGCGCGGATGGGTGGGCGGTGGAGGCGTTGTTGGGGTGCGGCGTCGATTGCGACGCGAGAGACGGGTCGAAGCGGACGGCGCTGCACCGAGCGAGGGACGCGCGATCCGTGGTCGCGCTGTGCGCGTCGGGCGCGGACGTCGAGTGCGTGGACGCGCGGGGACACACGCCGCTTCACGCGGCGGCGATCGAGGGTAAGCCGGAGGTCGTCGTGCCTCTCGCGAACGCGGGCGCGCGGTTGCGCGCGAGGACGCGAGGCGGGTTCTTGCCGGGCGCCACCGCGGCGGACTTGGCGGCCAAGTACGGGCACGACGACGTCGCGCGATTGCTGGCCGACGCGAGACAGGTGTCGCGCGTCGCGTATTTATCGATGTGTGCCGTCAATCACGAGGAAGAGCGAATTAAAAAGCAAATGAGGCGCTCGAGCGAGAAGCGCGCGGCGCTCCTGTGGGGCGCGCTCGTCGCGGTCGGCGTCGTGTTGTTCGCGCTCGTCGTCGGTCACTTTTGGTTCGCGGGGGCGAAGAGAGAGTTGCGCGAGTGGCGAGAAATCCGACAGTCCAGAGAAAAGGCGAAGATTCTAAAGGCGAAACAGCAGGAAGCGGCGGCGAAGGCGGAGCTGAAACGCAAAATGAAGGCGGAGGCGGCGGCCGAGGCGTGGCGAGAGAACGCTCGCCAAAACGTTGAACGCGTGTTGAGATGCGGCGTGCACGGGACCTTGAAAGATGGCGTCAAGAAGGGCGGTGTTCACCGCTGCATTCTTTTCGGTCAAGATGGTAAAGGCCTGTCCAAAGAAGCTAACGCCGCGTGCGGCGTATGTGCAGATTTCCTCGCGGCGTTGCGCGAACGCCTCGACGCGTCGAACAAAGGAAAGACTGAAGCCGAAGTGGACGCTCACCTGACGGCGGCGTGTAAGAAGGCCGAAGGTCGTACTTCCAAGGTGTGTGATTCTCTTTTGGCCGCGCGAAAAGATTTGAACAGGCAAATGTCGTTCGGGGCGCCGCCGGCGAAAATTTGCGCGCGCCTCGGATCAAAAGATCCCGAATTATGCGCGGTGAAACCCGCGAGGGAAGGTGACCTCTCGAGCGATGGTAAAGGCGATGCGGCGGCGAGAGATGCGTTCAGAAAGTTGTCCGTGTTCGTGCATCCAGACAAGCACGATAATTCCCCTCAAGCGACGGAAGCGTTCAAGATGCTCAACACGGCGAGGGCGTACTTCGATTCGCGCGCCAAGTTGAATGCCAAACGAGCGGCGTCTCAAGCGAAAACCTAGATTTGACTAGTGTGAATGTTACAAAAGTTACAATCCTTACCTTTTCACCCGTTGGATGCCGACGCCAATCGCGGCTCTTTCGTTTCGAGCTTGCCACATCTTCTCAATCGCCGACGACTCACGACTTTGCTTAAACCTCGAAACGTGCGCCAACGTAATTTGACTCTGTTCGCGCATCTGAATTTGCTTCTTCACTTGACCCTTTTCAGCATCGTCTGGTGCATCCTTTTGCGCTAACACTTTCTTCCACGTCGCCTTGTTTACGGTGGCTGTTACTTTTGAAGAATCCTTCACCTTACGCACACCGACTCTGCGTTTCTCACTCTCAATCACTTCGTTCTCAATCTTCGTCAGCATACGCCGCGCGCGCGTGCGACGGAGGAGCGTGTACGCCACAAACGCAGCGAACATGGCACAGATGCAAGATACGACGATGAGAGCGACGTTGACATCACCGAAGACGTTTGGCACTCCGCGCGGCGGCGTCGGCTCTTTTTCGACGATAAGCGACCCGCTAGGATCTTCGTACAATTGTCCCTGCACCACGCCACCAATTCCCGCCGTGGTCGTCGAAAAGAATGCCACTGGATCGCTGCGAAGCGTGAGCAATATGGCCGCCGCTTGCGCACGCGTCGCGTCGATAGCCGCCTTTGTAGTTTCGTAATCGCGCACGACGCCGAATCGCAACATCTCCGTGGCTTGCATCGTCACCGTGACTACGACGGCGCGAATGCAATTTTGAGAAGCCGAGCACGTCACTGAAACAGACGAGCCACTTTGCAAGAGCCTTCTTCGGCCCGCTGGCGTCGACGCGGTCGCGCCGGGTTGAGCGACATCCAGACGAATCGAACCGCGGGTGACGTTGAACTTTGTCGCGACGTCGATTTCCATCGCGCGAACGAATGCAGAGTTTGCATCTGCATCAACGCCGATGTTCGCCGCCATGTTTGCCAAAGAACCTCCGGCTTGATGGAATGAAACACCAAAAACGACATCGACGTAAAAGACATCGGGATGCGCGCGATCCACCGGCGCGGTGGATACGTTGCACATCGTCGATCCGGCTGTCGACGTCGTCGCCTGACGCGGGCAAGGCGTGCACAAGCGCGCGCCCGTCACATTGGCGAACGCGTCGCGTGGGCACTGCAAACACTGCGTCGCACCAGATTCGGCCATGTACATACCTTGTGGGCATTGTACGCACGCCTTAGTCAACACGCTCGGCGATGCAGAACCAGGCGGACACAGCTGGCACTGTAGCGAGTTCATGTCGGAGGCGAAGGATCCCGCGGAGCAGTACGTGCACGTGGCGTTATCTCGCGGTTCCGTCGGCCGTGGTGTCGGTGCCGGTGGTGCCGGTGGCGCTGGTGGAGCCTGTAAAGCACCTTCGGGTGGTGGTGGCGACGGATGGGTCCAAGGTGGCGGCGGAGGAGGAGAAGGCGGCGTGGGTGGTGGCGGCGGCGGTGAGGGAGGATTCGCCACCATCGCCAGCCTTTCTATAGTCAATCGATATGTCTCACTGGATTGCCCGTTCGGTGACGTGGTGATCAATCGAATCACGTTGTCGCCTTGGTTCAACGTGAAATACTTCATATTCACGAGGCTCGCCGCGAGCAATCGCCGTCGAGCGCTCAGAGTCGTCGTGATGGACGTCGTCGACTGTCGAAACTGATAGAACACTTGCACACCGGTGACGCCATGAGGGACTGTCGCAGTGTACGTGTGTCTTGTCGGATCAAACGCGGGCTGAATGGCGATGCCATCCGGAACGTAAGGAAACACGCTCGACATCGCCACGGTGGTGTTGGCGACGACTGACAAGGACAAAATAGCCGAATCCACGCTCACTGAGGGCGGTGGTGGCGATGGCGGAGGAGGGCTGAGTGCCTGAGGAACGGGTGGCGGCGCCACGTACGTAGTTGGATCCGTTCGTCGCGTACCAGGCGGACAAGATCCGGGCGGAACGCCAAATATGAACAACGCCGCATCTTCAGATTCGACAAAACTCGACGGGATAGCGGCCACCCGTGACTCGCTGACGGCGGTGAGGTTGACGTGTAATCGTAAGCTTGCCTCAGAAGGGATATTGCTCCAATCGAGTACGACTTCAGCGTGCTGCGTCTTACCGTAATCACCAGGCATCCACGTCAGCCGTCCCGTGGCGGCGGCGTAGTGCACACCCGCCACCGCCGATGAAGCCGCGCCGCTCGTCACAATTTCGTAATCGATGACCGCGGGCAGGGCGAAATTACCGCCGCCAATTATATCGATGGGTATTTTCACGGTTTCCTGTGAATAACGATATAACGGCGGAAATGCGACATTGCGGGCTCGAACGCCGAACAACGGCGCCGGGTCGTCGTCGGCGATGGTCACCACAGCTGATTTATTCTTGAAATCAGTCTCGATATCGGCGTTCATAGCGTCGACGAGCGTCAGCGTGAGCGCCTCCAATGCGTTTTCGTGCACGCGATCGTTCCTGATTCGAACGTACACGAAGTTTTCTCCCGATTCTCCCGCCATCCAGTGAAGCGTCGTCGGGCTGACGCTAAAGTCGTAATCGCCGCGCGCGTCCGTGGCGTTGTCCCTCGCGCTCGCGTGCGTTACTTGAACCAACGCTTGATCACCGCTCGTTCCGGGCATCTGAGATATGCCCCCGTACGTCACATTCACCCCAACGCTCACTAATCTTCTATTGACGCCTTCTAGCTCCACGGGCACCGCGATCACGCGCGCGTCTTCGTTACCGTTTTGAGCGGTGGAGTAATAATGCTTCGTCCGAAGCACCGGACCACGGGCGACGATCGACACCTTCGACGGATCCGTGAGCACCAAATTCGGTAGCATGTACTGCTGACCGTTATAGGATACGCGAACGTCGTGCGTTCCCATAGGAATCGTGATGTCGGGAACCATGCACGTGATGGCTTGCCCCGACGCCGACACCACTCCCGGAACCACGGCGATGGCCGATGCCGTTTGATTCGAAGACGTCCCCATTCCGAGCGCGCACGTCACGTTCACTTTACCCGCGTGCGTCGCGTCGCTCCCGCCCGGTCCGTACTGCGAGGCGTAATACGTATTCGTCGCGTACGCGCTAAAGTTGTTCCGCCCGAAACGCGGCGCGTGTCGCGGAATCACCAACAGCACCTCTGGATTCTGATAGTACAGAAACTGCGCCGTTTCGTAGCACGAGTCGGGGTACACTAACTTCACGTCGATGACCCCGGACTGCGCGGGCATCTCGCACGTCACCGTCCCGTCCGGCAGATGCGTCGCCCGCTGCACGACGACGGAGTTGCCGTCGCTAATCGAGCAATTCATCGTCGACCCCGCGACGTCGTTGAAACCGTCGCCGCTAAACGTCACCACCGTCCCCCCCGTCGACGGCCCCGATTTCGGCGAATAATCGCGCAGACTCGTCCTTCGAATCGTCTTCGAACTGTCGGGCTTGGTGACGTCCGTCACGCCTCCCGCGGGATCCGCCGCCGCCACCACCGCGTACACCCCCCCCGCGCCCGCCGGTATCGAGCACCCGTACGTCGCCTCGCTCCCGCTCGCGCTCACCTGCGTCGCCGTCCCACTATCCGCGATCGCCAGCGCCGCCTCCACCGCCGCGTGCGCGCTCGCGTTCACCGCCTTCGCGCGTTCGTAATCCGCGCTCGCGCTCGCGTTCGCCGCCAGCGCCGCCGCCACCCCGTCGTCGTCGATTCCAACCATGTTCTGCGCGAATATCTCCGCGTTCGCGTCGCGTTCGACGAATATCGCCTTCATCGCCGTCGCGTTCGCGCTCGCGCGCTCCGCCTCGCGCACGACGTCGTACGGCGCGAAGACGCACCGCGTCGTCGCGCCGCCGTCCCGCCGCGTAAACTCAAAGCTCGCGCTCTCGCTCGTCGCGCACGCCCGCGTCAGCGTCTCCAGCGTCCCTCGAACGCGCATCGTCATCGCCGTCGCCGCGTCGAGCAGCGCGAGCGTCAGCGTCAGCGTCAGCGCCGTCGTCGCGCCGTCGCGCCGTCGCCGACGGTTCGCCCGACGCATCGTCGGCGATGATTCCGCCGCTTCGGCGCGCGTCGCGCGGCGGTTCCGCGTCGCCGCGTCGCCGACGACGCGCGCGCGCATCGTCGCCGTCGCGCGCGCGTCCGGGCTCGCGCGCGCGCGCGCTCGCGCGTCGACGAGTGGCGACGACGCGCCCGCGGCCGCGCGGTCGTTCATTCCCCTCGACACTCCGAGTCGCGCCCATCGCGACCGCGTCCATCGCGACGCGCGCGCGCGCGCCACCGCGATGGACGCGCGCGCGGTGCGCGACGCCGTGGCGCGCGCGGTGCGACGCGGACGCGCGGCGGGGACGATGACGACGGAGACGCGCGAGGACGCGACGGATGGATACCGCGCGCGCGTGGACGTCGTGTACGCGCGGCTGAGCGGCGCGGACGCGAGGGAGGACGGCGATAAATTGCGCGTGCTGCTGGTGCGTCGCGCGAGGGCGAGATCGAGCGCGCGGAGGGGAAGGGGAGAGGCGCGCGCGAGCGGGCGGGACTGACGAGACGACGACGCGCGCGGCGACGACTCGAACGAAGAATTACGGAGAACACGGACGGGAATTGGTGCCCGTGGACGCGGCGGTGCGATTGCTGGAGACGATGGCGGAGGGTGAGGACGCGGTGGTGGCGCTGGCGCGCGGGAGGGGTGTGGACGAGACGCGGTTGCGAGCGATGCTTCGAGCGACGACGTTCGCGGTGGTGCCGATGGAGAACGAGCGAGGACGGGAGCTGGTGGAGAGGGGGGATCCGTGCGAGCGGAAGAATGGGCGAGGGGTGGACCCGAATAGGAATTGGGGGGTGAATTGGGGGGTGAAGGCGCCGGATTACGATCCCAAGGAGGAGTTTCCGGGGACGGCGCCGTTTAGCGAGCCGGAGAGTCGGATATTTCGGGATCTCGTCGCGTCGTTCGAGCCGCACGCGGTGGTGAATTGGCACAGTGGGATGTCGGCGATATTCACGCCGTATGATCACGTCGCGCGCGAGCCCACTGGGGCGGGGGCGGAGGCGATGATGCGTTTCGCGCGCGTCATCGACGCCGAGCACTGCGCGAAAAAGTGCACGCTCGGTTCGGGCGGGAAGGGCGTGGGGTACCTCGCGCACGGTACGGCGACTGATTACATATACGAAAAGATGAAGGTGCCCGTGGTGTACACGTGGGAAATATACGGCGATCTCGATGCGCCTTTCGAGGATTGTCATCGCGCGTTCAACCCGACGACGAAGGAGACGCGCGACGCCGTCGTCGAAGCGTGGTTCGGAGCGCCCATCACGCTCGTATCCATGCTCGACCAGCACCCCGACATAAATTTCAAACATCAAAGCGTCGTGCCGGCTGTCGCGTCATCTTCATCGTTCGCAGTTGGTGATGAACAGCGCCGTTTCCCTTGGACAATTTCGTTGGCCTTCGCGTTCTTCACCTTGGTGGCGCTGCGTCGACTTCGGCGATCCAAGCGCGGCGGTGGTGCGGCGATCGGTACATCGCTTTGAGCGAAATATTCACGACTCCTCGCGCGCGTTCAAGTAGCACAAAGTAGGACATAGCGTTAGCACGACATGTAGTGGCGCACGCGTAGACGAGTCGCGATGAAAAGACTCTTTTATTGATGTTTCGTCATTTTCATTAAAACACGTCGCGTCGTTTCTCGTAAATCGTGAACGACCGACCTCGAACCCGCCCATTCGAGTGGCTATAAGATACTCCCCTCTACCGGTTGATACATGTGATGTGAATATATACCGTCGCGTCGTCGTGACGTCGCTGATAACTCATACACTCTTGCCTCGCTCTCGCTAAAATCATAGAATAACTTCCTCATATGCCCGTTACGCTTAGAAGTCTTCGTCGAGGGAGAACGCGTTCGCGTTGCCACCCCCGATAGAGTTCATGACACCCGCCTTCTGGTATTCGCCGACGCGCTTCTCGAAGAAGTTCGTCTTACCTTGAAGAGAGATGAGTTCCATCCAATCAAACGGATTCGTCGTGTTGTACTCCTTGGCCAAGCCCAAAGAGCAGAACAAGTGATCGGCGACGTATTCAATGTAGTCGCTCATCATGCCGGCGTTCATGCCCACGAGCGCGCACGGAAGAGAGTCGCACACGAACTCCTTCTCGATTTCAACAGCCTCGGTGACAATCTTGCGAATGGTTTCTTCGCTCGGCTTGTTGTTCAACATGCTGAACAACAAGCACGCGAAATCGCGGTGCAAACCTTCGTCACGAGAAATGAGCTCGTTGGAGAAGGTCAAGCCCGGCATCAAGCCACGCTTCTTGAGCCAGTAGATGGAGCAGAAAGAACCAGAGAAGAAGATGCCTTCAATGCACGCGAACGCCAAGAGACGCTCGGCAAACGAGTCGCTCGAGTCGATCCACTTCAACGCCCAGTCAGCCTTCTTCTTCACGCACGGGATGGTATCGATGGCACGGAACAGGTGGTCCTTTTCCACCGGATCCTTGATGTACTGATCGATCAACAAAGAATACATTTCTGCGAACGATGAAGAAAGCGTTTTGAGTCAGTCGGTTTGAATTCGAGAGCGTTTGCGCGCGCGAGGTGGAAATTCCTTCTCCAATCGCAAGAATCGAGCGCATCTCTCGACGTACCGGAGTGAATGTTCTCGATGGCGATTTGGAAGCCATAGAACGCGCGGGCTTCCGGAATCTGAACCTCGCCCATGAAACGAACGCCGAGGTTTTCGAGCACGATGCCGTCCGAGGCGGCGAAGAACGCAAGCACGTGCGAGACAAAGTGCTTCTCATCCTTCGTGAGCGTCTCCCAGTGCTTCATGTCGTCCGACAGATCGACTTCCTCCGCTGTTTGCGCACAAAAGCACGCGCGATCGCGTCGATGTACCGTTAGTCACGCGTCCCGTTCGCCCTTCGCTCTCTCGCGCGCCGCGCGATTTCAAACTTTGCGCAGCGTTCGACGTGACGTCACCCCACGCGCTCGTTCGCGCACGCACCGGTCCAGAAAGACGCCTCAGCCTTCTTATACATCTCCCACACCTGCGGGTACTGAATCGGGAACATCGTGAACCTGCGAGCGACCGCGAAACGCGCGCGAAACCTCCGTCAGTGTCTTTTTCAACTAAACGACTCGAAAATCATCCACGACGTCATCTTCCCCAACCTCCCACACCACCCGCGCCTCGCGCGCGCCGTCGCCCGCGCCGACGCGCGCGTCGAAATCCCTCACGCAGTCTTCGCCCCCCGAACCGCGCCATCGCGCGTCGCGCGCGCGTCCAGCCCCGCGAAACGATTCCCGGCACCGGCGCGATTTCAAATTCGAACGTTGCGCCCCATCGTTCGCGCGTCCCTCACCGCGCGCGCGCGCGTCCATCGACGCCGTCGCGCGCGCGCACGCGTCGCGAATATTTTTCTTCACGCACCGTTGGTCGTTTTCATCGAGCAAAGGCTCGGCGAGCGGGAGAGGCGACATGTTTTGCGTCGGCGGGCGTGGAGTAATGACGCGCGTGCCGGCCTGACGCGCGTGCCGGCCTCGTGGTCGCGCTCTCGGCGGACGCGCGGAAAATCACCCGCGCGTCCGCCGAGACGCATTTAAGATACTTTGAGCGCCATCATCGCTACTTATGAGTCACGAACGGTGCTTTCGAGACTCGGTCAAAAATCACACGCGTGCGGCGCTTCAAACGTTTTTCGGCCTCGACGCGCCAACGCCGCGCGCGTCACACATCGTCTCGAAGCCATGGGAAAGGTCCACGGTTCGCTCGCTCGCGCTGGTAAAGTACGTACACGATATTCTTCTCGATCGATGCGGCGCGCGCGGCGCGCGTTCGGCGCGGCGCGGCGCGCGCGGCGTGGGATCGTCGCGTTAGGGCTTCGCACGGCGGCGATCGACGACGCGCGCGGCGATCGACGCGCGGCGTCGCTTCGAACGCGCGAACGCGGGGAGTCGCGATGAGATGGCGCGATGGATGGGGTCGGACATCGCGCGCGGGCGGGAACGGGGCGCGAGATGCGTCGGCGTGGGGGCGCGGGGCGACGGGGCGATCCATGGATGATGGCGGGCGAGGGACTAGGGCTGAGACGCGCGCGAACGCGAGACTGACGAAGCGATTTCTTACGCGTTGATCAGGTTCGTGGTCAAACCCCGAAGGTCGCGAAACAAGAAAAGAAGAAGCAGCCCAAGGGCCGCGCGTTCCAACGCATCAAGTACAACCGTCGTTTCGTGAACGTCGTCGTGGGCATTGGCAAGAAGCGCTCGCCGAACTCTAACCAAGCGTAAACGACGAGAAGATGATTAGTGTTTTCGGAAATCGTTTGAAAGGTGCGACGGCGGTGCGGTCGTTCGCTGTTAATAGTTTGGAGAGTATGAGAGGATGTTTGATGAGTAGTGAGTTAGGCAG
Source organism: Ostreococcus lucimarinus CCE9901 (assembly GCF_000092065.1). NCBI lineage: Eukaryota > Viridiplantae > Chlorophyta > Mamiellophyceae > Mamiellales > Bathycoccaceae > Ostreococcus > Ostreococcus sp. 'lucimarinus'. Next base: position 83,727 of record NC_009362.1, read on the forward strand.
CCAGTGGGCGCCGGCGACGCGCTGGGCGAAGTCGATTGTTTCGACGACATCCGTCGCCGCCGGAGACGCCGCTGAGGGTCGATCGAGCCGACGTTCGCTGGACTTGAATCAAAAGTCTGGTGAAATCAAACCCGAATTAGTGAAAAAGTATCTGAGTGAGACCAACATGTCGAGGGGAGACGTGAACAAGCGCGCGCTCGCCGAAGAGCGAGCCGCGTTTGCGCGCGACGAACACGACACGGGGTCGAGCGAAGTACAAATCGCCAACTTGACCATGCGCATTAAGCTCATGACGGAACATTTGCGTGAACATGGAAAGGACACGCACAGCCGTCACGGGCTCATGGCCATGCTCGAGCGCCGGAAGAAGCTTTTAAAGTACCTCCGACGCACCGACGGCGATAGGTACGCGGATGTCATTTTACGACTCGGTTTGAAGGATCGATCTTTCGTAGACGACAAGTACGCTTAATATTTTGTGATACGAGTCTTCAACTGCGTTTACACCGCGTGCCCGTCTCCGCCTCCCGAACGACGCGACGACGTAGTCGCATTTTTTTCGTCCGGGCTCGAGCGCCAAAAAGCCGTTTGCCGTTCCTCACACGCCACCGCGCGCACCATGCTCGCATCGCGTCTCGCCAACGCCGCGCGACGCGCCACCGCGAGAACCGCGCGCGCGTCTTCATCCGCGCCCGCGTCCGCACCGCTGCGCCGCGCGCACGCGCTCGCGACGCGTCGTCGGTCGTCCCGCTCGAGCGCTTCGCGAAGCGCGTCTTCATCGAACGATGCCGACGCCGAAGCGCGCTCGCGCGACGATTGGATCGTCGTCGGGTGCGATTCCGACGCCCACGGCGCGCTGTGCGTGATCTCGGGCGCGTCCGTGGGCTCGGTGCGAAGCGTGAACGTTCGGGACAATCCCACGAGCACGGTGACGGTGAACGGACGCGCGCGACTGCGACTGGACCCGGACGCCATGCGCGGCGCGGTGCGCGCGCTGGGCGTGCCCAAAGGCACGAGGGTGTATTTGGAAGAGGGCGGGGTCGAGTTCGGGTTCAGCGCGCAGACGGCGTTCGTGCAAGGGTATAATTTCGGGCTGTGGCGAGGCGTGCTCGCGGCGGAGGAATTCGAAGTGCGCGTGGTGAAGCCGCAGGCGTGGAAAGCGGCGATGGGGTTGAAGTTCAAGGGAAGCACGAAGGATGATTCGATCGCGATGGCGAAGATGCTTTTTCCCGAGATCGCCGGCGAGCTGAAGCGGAAGAAGGATCACGGGAGAGCCGAGTCGTTGCTCATCGCCGCGTACGGGCACGTCGCAGACGGGGGCGCGGCGGCGAAAGAGGAAGACGAACTGTGTTCTCGCGTACGCGCCGCGCTCGCCGACCGAGGCGTCGTCGACCGCGAAGAGGGCGCGGCGATGCCGTACTTTGGGCCGTATTTCGGCATGACTGGGGAAGAATTGAGGAAAGAACTCAAAGCGCGCGGGTGCAAAGTCGGCGGCAACAAAGCCGACTTGATTTTACGTCTCGAGTCGAGCGACGCGGAGATCAACGAGCGCGAATCCAAGAGCGCCGCGGCGTAGGGTAGTATTCGAGTTGGCTTAATCATAAATCAATGTACAACACACTTCGCGCCGGCGGCGCGCGTTCGTCTCCGAAAGCTACGTCTCGTCGTCGGTCTCGCCCAGGCGTTCTCTCAACTTAAAAATCTCCACATCTCTCGCGCGCACCTCCTTCACCGCCCACACCAGCGGCGCGAACAGCACTAACGATCCCACGATGCTCGGCAGCGCGATCGGGACGTAGTGCGTGCCGTACACCACGCACACGTTCCCCCACGGCGCGCACCGCAGCAGCAAGTCATCCTTCGTCAGCACCTCTCCGAGCATTTCCGCCGCCCTCGCGCGCGCGATGCGCGTCCGCGCGCGCGGCGCGCGCCCCGCGCGACGTCCGCGCGCGCCCACGCGGTGCTGAAGCGCGCGCGACGCGGTCGCCATGACGCCCGGCGCGCACTGCCGCCGCACACCCGGACGCATGAACGCCTGGTGCATCGGCGCGCGCCGGCGACCGACGCACGGCGGCGGCGGCGACGCCGACGGCGGCGGTGATGGCACCGCGACCGCGTCGGGCGAGCGCGAGAGCGGCGCGGGGACGACGGGCGCGGGACAGCGGGTGAATCACCTACACCAAGGACATCCGCCGTCTGAACGCGACCACAAGCGCGAATTAGAGCTCAAGCGCGGCACGCGACGAGCGAGGGTGTGCATCGGAGCGTTGTTCGTCGGTTCGCTCGCGCTCGCGAGCGGAAGGCCGTTTTATGCGCCTTATATAGATGTGTTCGGGGACGCGAACGCGAACGCGACGGCGACCTCGGGCGGCGCCGTCCTCGCGGCGCCGCCGCCGCCGCCGTCCGCGGCGTCGGGGAGACGGAAGAAACGAACAGGCGCGCGAAAGTTTGGATTCCTGTTCGGGTAGCGCGCGCGCGGATTGATTGATTGATTGATTGATTATATTTGGACGAGCGGCGGCGCGTCGAGGCGTCGCCGACGAGCCACACTAGAGTTAGACCACGCATGTATTAGGCACCACAGCGAAATATTCGTACGCACCGCATGCGCTTCAATTACAACGTGATCCCTTAAAATTTACGCCCGCCCACGCGCGCGCGAACCGTCGCGCGCGCGCCGCGACCGCGCCCTACGCCGTGCGTCGCATCACTTCGTCCTTCGCGCATTCATCCACGCACTTGTACATGTCAAAATATTGCCCCTGCGCGCGCCATCGTCTTTCCGAGTCAGTCTCCGCGCGTCGTCGCCGTCCTCGTTCGCTCGTTCGCGTCTCTCGCGTCTCTCGGTCGCCTCGCCTCGCGCACCGTGCAGTGCGCCTCCCCCGTCTCGTCTCCCTTGATCCTCTCCGCGCACGCCTCGTACAGCTTGACGAACTTTTCGCACTTCGGCATGCACTTCTCCTCCACCTCGGGCTTGTGATCGACCGGTTCGTCGTCGTCGTCCTCCACGTCCGTCCTGTCGTCGCGTCGTCGTCGTCGCGATCGTCGTCAGTCGTCGCGATCGACGTCGTCGCGTCGTTCGGCGCGTCGTTCGCCCGCGCCCGCGCGCGTCGTTCGCCCGCGCGCGTCGTTCGCCCGCGCGGCGCGCCCGCGGTCGCACGCACATCGTTCTCCCGCGCGTCCGCGTCGCCGTGTGCCGACGCGACCGCTCGAGCGATCGTCCAGGGGCGCGCGCGCGATCGTCGCCGCACACCGCGACGCGCGTCGCGCGCCCGCGACCAGTTCCGCGCGCGTTCGCTCGCGCGCGTTTCGCGTCACCGTTTCGCGCGGTTTCGTCGCTCGAACGCGCTCGACGGCGACGCCGCGCGCGGATTCGTCGCGCGCGCCGGCGCGCGCGCGATGACGGAGGTCACGACGCGCGGGACGCCGGGCCTGCGCTCGGTGCGCGATCTACCGATCGTGCAGGTGCGGCGATCGATGCGAAAAGTTTTCGCGCGTCGCGGACGGCGCGCGGTGGCGGACGCGCGCGGTCGCGAAGGGCGCGCGCGCGCGCGAACGATGGCGCGCGAAGGCGGTGGGTTGGGTGGAGGACGCGGCGCGCGAGACGCGCGCGAAGCCGGAGACTGACGAACGCGCGATGCGCGCGCTCGGAAACAGGATGGACCGCCGCCGGGAGGATACTCCGCGATTCGATACGGACGGCGAATTCCGAGCACGGGACCGACGGGCGCGGCGCTGCTCGCGGTGTACGCCGGGATGTTTACGTACGGGTTTTATCAAATCGGCGTCGGAAACCGCGAGAGGCGAGAGGCCAAGGAGGAGAAGATCTTAGCGCGAGCGGTGATCGTGCCGTATTTACAAGCGGAGGAAGATAGACGGTTCGTGCGCGCGTGGACGGCGAAGAAAGAGAACGACAAGGCGATCATGGCTGAGGTGCGAGGATGGGACGCGGACGCGCGTCCGACGACGTCGAGGTGGATGCCGCCGGGCGCCTCGACGCGACCGAGCATGGCGAAGTCGTGATGGACGCGCGGTCGGTGTGGCGGTGTGTTCTCTAGCGTGTGTAAAACAATCAAACAAACGAATGAACGACCGATGAGAAGATCGAAGCGAAGCGAAGCGCGTCCCGCTCGCCTCGCGCGCGTCGCCGCACTCGTCGCCGCGCGCGCCGCCTCGACGCTCGCGATGCGTCGTCGCGCGGGCGTGAGCGCGATTAAGCACGCGAACGAGCTCGACGACAAATTTCGTCGTTTGGGCGTCGAGCGCGCGCGATTCCGCGAGGAAGAGACGCAAAAACAGTTGCAAAAGTTCACCTCGCAACTCGAACGGTTCGCCGCGTCGCACCGCGACGGCATTCGAGCCGACCCCGAGCTCCGCGCCGCGTTCCACGCCATGTGCGCGTCCGTGGGCGTGGACCCGCTGGCGTCGAGGAAGAGCGCGTGGGGACAGATTTTGGGCTTGGGCGACTTTTACGTCGAGCTCGCGGTGGGCGTCGCCGACTGTTGTTTGGCCTCGCGCGCGCACGACGGCGGATTGTGCGAATTGAGCGCCCTCGTCGATCGCGTGAATCGTCGACGGTCGAGCGCGGTGGGACAGGTGAGCGCGGACGACGTCGAACGCGCCATCGGCGCGCTCGCGACGCTCGGCGGCGGTTGGCGCGTGGAATCGACGGGGACGGCGTCGAAATCAAACGGTGACTCGGCGCGACGCCCAAACGGCGCGGTTAAGATGGTTCGGAGCGTGCCCATGGAGCTTAGCGATGACGTCAACGCCGCGCTCGCGTTTGCGAAGGACACGCCCGAGGGACGCGCGACGACGGCGGAGCTCGAGGAATCGCTCGCGTGGTCGCGCGCTCGCGCCGAGGACGCGCTCGAAGCCGCCGTGAAGCTCGGCGTCGCGCTCGTGGACGATCAGAACAACGATCCAGGTCACGCGCGTTTATACTGGTTTCCAGCGTTCCGCGCGGATTTGTACGCGGGATGATGATCCGTCGCGAGCCGTCGCGTCGATTCGTCGCGTTGACCGACGTCGCGTTGACCGCACGCGCACAGCCATTTCTCGACGCTTCGGTCGGTCGGCATGGGCGACCCGCCGCCGCGAACGGGTCCTTCGGCAAAGTCACAGCGACGCTTGTCCGATGATTTTCGAGGCGGCGCGCACGCGTTTCGCCGTAGAGTTCAAGAGGTCTACGGCGACGACGAACCGGCGCTCAACGAGTGGCACGACTTGTGCGGGAGATTGGTGGACAACGGTTTGCTCCCCACGCGGTTGTGCGAGCTGAGCCTCACGGAGAGCTCATCTCGCGACGTAGAGCTGCGCGCGTTGATTGGCATGCAAATCGTCGGGCGGTACGTGTTGGAGGAAATGTTTACAAACAAACTCGTGGCGACTACCGGAGAGGCTCAACGATTCTTCTCGGACATCGCGAGCGCGCAGACGTTCACGGATCTGTGCCCGAAGTTGTTTCCGTATCGCGATCCGAACTCGGCCAAGCGGCGAGGGGCGTGGACGCAAGAGAAGGAACGCGCGAACGCGGCGAGCACGATCATAGCGGCGGCGGCGTACGACGTGAGTCGACTGCGCGGCGGCGAATCGGCGTTGAAGCAGCTCGCAAAGTTTCTTTGTTTTAGCGCGCTGGCGCAGCGTCGAATGACAGCGCAACAGATCGCGAACCCAAAAGGCTTACTCTTAGAGCTCAACGGTGAAACGATCACCGAGCGCGTGCCGGGAACGGCGGATCACGAACCCGTGTTCGCCGCCGAAGCAATCTGGCCGGCGAAGACGAGCGGCGAGCCCAAGTTCCAAAGGCAAGCCTTGGGAAAGTCGAAAAAAGCCGCCGAGGCACAGGCCTCGCTGCTGTTGCTCACCGATTACGGTCACATCATCAAATCCGTCGACGCCGGCGACGAGGACGAAAGCGCGCGCGCGGAAAAAAAGCGCGCGCGTTTAGAAAACGCCTTCGGCGAAGCCAAAACCTTCGGCGCTCACCTCGTGTCTTGCGAAAACGTCCGTGGCTCGGGTCAGCCGCCTCTATTCGTCGCGATGATGCGACTCGCCTCCCACGCATGCACGTTAGAGTTCGTCGCCGAGGCCGACACCAAAAAACAAGCCGTGCGCGCGGCGTCGCAACAACTCTTAGCCGCCATCGGCAAGTACGCGTGAGTCGACGCCTTCCCGCGTTCGCCCCTCCGCGCGCGCCGACGACCGCCTCTCGGCCTCGTTCGTTCGCTCGCCTCTCGGCCTCGTTTTCACAGATACTTCTCGCACAAGTGCAACAAATCGTCCACCTCGTCCTCCGTCAGCCTCCGCGCGCACTTCTCCACCACCGCGTGCACCGTCACCCGCTCCGTCGGTTTCAGATTGATCAGCTGCACCACCTCCGCCTGCGTCAGCTCGATCGCCGCGATGTGTTCGATGAACAATCGCACGTTCTCGCGGTCCTGCGCCCCCGCCGGCGCCGCGCGCAGCGCGTCGTAGCACTCCATCTCCGTCGGGAACGGGTCGTGCGGCTGCGGGTACGTCGCCAGCCGTCCCGGCTCCCCCGCGCGCTCGCGCAGCAGGTCCAGGACCTCGACGTTCGTCAGCAGGCCCTCGGCGACGCCGAGCACGCGCATGTCGGCGCGTCAGCGTCGCTCGCGCGCCGAAATGACGCCGGCGGTCGGGACATCCGGCGGCGCGACATTCGCGCGCGCGCGACGCGTCGCCGACGCGCCCTCGGCTCGGCGCGCGCGCGACGCGACGCGACGCGCACGAGCGCGTCGATATTCGCGCGCGCGATGGCGAGCGACGACGACGTCGATCCGCTGGACGCGTTCATGGCGACGCTCGACGTGCCGGCGAGCGGGACGCGCGACGACGCGCGCGCGACGACGACGCGCGACGACGACGACGACGACGACGCGTTCGGACTGTCGATGGCGATGCTGGGCGCGCGCGCGGCGACGCGGCGCGCGACGGACGCGGACGCGGACGAGGAGGAGGAGGACGACGCGCGGGCGACGACGGCGAGCGACGACGACGACGACGCGGGCGACGCGCGAGGACGACGCGGACGACGAGACAGCCTGCGCGAGGTCGATCACGCGCGCGAGGAGTACGAAAAGTTTGAGCGCGTGACGTACGTCGCGCCGAAGGAGCTCGCGGACGTGGACGTCGGCGCGGCGCGGGCGGCGGCGGACGCGCGCGCGAGCGGCGGCGCGGAGGACGTCGCGCCGATCTCGCGGTTCGGTCAAGGCGGCGCGTTGGACGTCGATTGCCTGCGGGCGCTGCGGCGGATGGGATACGAATCGCCGACCGCGGTTCAGGCGCAGTGCTTGCCGGTGATCTGGAGCGGGCACGATGCGTTGGTGATGGCGAAGACGGGGTCGGGGAAGACGCTGGCGTTTTTGCTGCCGGCGTACGCGCAAATTTCCAGGCAAAGGCCGTTGACGAAGCGCGAGGGCCCGATCGCGCTCGTGCTCGCGCCCACGCGCGAACTCGCGTCGCAGATCGCGAACGAGGCGCACAAGTTTACGAAATTTGGCGTATCGGGGGCGCGATGTTGCGCAATCTTCGGCGGCGTCTCCAAGCGCGACCAATTCAAAAAGCTTCGCGCGGGAGCGGAGATCGTCGTCGCGACGCCCGGGCGTTTGGTGGACGTGCTGTGCATGAAGAATTCGACAAATTTACGTCGCGTCACGTACTTGGCGCTGGACGAAGCCGACCGAATGCTTGACATGGGTTTCGAAAAAATCGTACGCTCGATTTGTCAGGCGGTTCGTCCCGACAGGCAGTGCGTGATGTTTAGCGCCACGATGCCCGCGGCCATGCAGCGATTGGCTCGCGACGTTCTCGCGCGAGACGCTGTCACTGTCTCCATCGGTAACGTCGGAGGCGCGAATGAGGACGTGCGACAAGTCGTGTACGTCTTCGAAGACGACGCTCGCCGCGCGGCTTGGTTGTTTGAAAATCTCGGCGACGCCGTCGACGAAGGACAAGCCATCGTCTTCGTCAATCACAAGTCGTCCGTGGAAGAGCTCGTGAACGAGCTCGCGACGCGCGGAATAAAAGCCGTCGCCTTGCACGGCGACTTGGATCAAGCGCAAAGACAATTCGCGATGAAGGCTTTTAAGAGTGAGCACGCGCACGTGCTCGTGGCGACGGATGTCGCCGCTCGCGGACTCGACGTTGAGGCGATTAAAACCGTCGTAAACTTCCACCCCGCGCGCGATATGTCGACGCACGTGCATAGAATCGGTCGCACCGGTCGCGCAGGTGCGCTCGATGGCCGTGCGTACACCTTGTTCACCGCGCGTGATTCTGCAAAGTTCGCGCAGCAGTTGGAACAAAATTTGGAAGCCGCGGGCCAACCGGTGCCGCTCGATTTGAAGGCGCTCGCGCGCGGCACGTACAACAAACGCCCTAGAAGTGATCACGGCGGCGACGCACCTCGGCACGGCAAGGTCGGCGGTAGGGGACTTGGTTTCACATCGCACCATCGGCCGAGCGCAGGCGGCGGCGCGTTCGGCGGTGGCCGCGGCGGCGCGGCGAGACCCGCGCCGAGCGCCGACTTTACCGCGGTACCGCCGCCATCACAAACGCAGCAACCACAAGCGCCGAACGCCGCTGCGATCATCGCTCAGGCGCGCGCGAAAGCCGAGGCCATCGCGAAGCAGCTACAGGCGCCCGCGATGGTATCCGTGCCGAACGCCGCTGCGATCATCGCTCAGGCGCGCGCGAAAGCCGAGGCCATCGCGAAGCAGCTACAGGCGCCCGCGATGGTATCCGTGCCTCCACCGCCGCCGCCGGCGCCCGTCGGACCCGCTGCTGCTGCGGCGGCGGCGGCCGCCGCCATCGCGGCGCGCCTCGCGGCGCAAGCGCCTCCACCGAATCCGTGAATGTACAGTAGTAGCTAACGTTAGAATACAAGTCCTAGATATCTAGTCTCGAAACATCGCAGCGATGCGTTCCTTTCTGTCTTCCTCGGCGCGTTTCTTCGCCTTGACGTACGCGTCGACGGATCGAAAACGAACGCCGACGTTCGTCGCTTCGATGTGCGTCTTTCCCGGCTCGGTGCCTCTAAAAAAGTGATACTTGGGATTGGACGACGTCGTCTCTCGTACAATAGCCCCAGTGTGCGAATTCTCGCTCGTATCCACTCGAGAGTACTTGGACAGCAAGCTCTGCAACATCTTGGCGCGTCGCGCCTCGACGCTCGCCGCCGCGCCCTTGGTACGCTCCACCCTCTCTTGAATCTTCCCCGCGATGACGCGCTCGGATTCGTTTTGCATGGCTAATATTTCTCGCATCACGAATTCAGCATCCTTTTCGACGTCGCGAATCTCCGCGCCTTCCACTCGAACGAACGCCGTCTCGCCGTCTTCGTCCTCGTCCTCGTCGCTCCCCGCGTCCGCCGCCGCGCGCCGTTCCGCCGCGTCGTCGCCCTCGTTCGCGCCATCCCGCGCGTCGCCGCCGTCTGAATCGCGCCGTCCCGCCGAAAACTCGGACGACGCCTCCGACGTTTCGCGCTCGCGAGACAACCAACCGCGCACCGTCGCCGTCGCCGCGTCGATCGCGTCGTCGTCGCCCCGTTCGTTGTCCATCGCCTCGCGCGCGCTCGACCCGTCGTCGCCGTCGAGCGCGCGCCTCCGAGACGTCGTCGCGAATCGCCGTCGATCCGCGTCCTCGCGCGCGCGTCGTCGTCGCGCGCGTCGTCGCGCGTCGCGCGCGCCGTCTCGGAGGCGCGTCGAGGCGTGCCGCGGCCGTTGGCGCTGTCGTGTAATGATGGGTATATATACACGCACAGTACATGACTTGGTGTCGTATACAGTACACACACGAGACGATCAGTGCGCGATCGTCGTCGCGTCGGTTCGCGGTGCCGCGGCCGTTGGCGCTGTCGTGTAATGATGGGTATATATACATGCACAGTACATGACTTGGTGTCGTATACAGTATACACACGAGACCATCAGTGCGCGATCGTCGTCGCGTCGGTTCGCGCCGTCGATCGCCGCGGCGCCGCATCTCGACGCGCGCGCGCCGCGACGATCGATCGTCGGCGCGCGCGCGCGCTCGCATCGCGCGCGCGCGTCGCATCGCTCGCGCGTCGACGCCTCCGCGGCCGCGACGACGCGACGACGCGACGACGACGACGCGATGACGGTTGACGTCGACGTCACGACGGCGCGCGCGACGCGCGACGCGTGCGACCCGCGACGGCGGCGGTGGGGCGCGGCGCCGGCGATCGGGCGCGCCGTCGTGACGACGCCGGCCGACGGCGCGCACGACGACGATCGACGGGCGTTTCGGAACGGGGCGAGCGCGGTGGAGGATCCGGGGGAGTGCGAGCGCGCGGCGTCGACGCTCTGGGGATCGTCGTCGTGGTTCTCGGGAGACGTGGACGCGAGCGCGCGCGAGGCGAACGCGGCGAGCGTGGGATACGGCGAGAGGGAGGCGGACGGCGGGGCGGGGGGCGCGCCGGGAGGGGCGACGTGTCAGAATAGATTTATCGAGGGACGAGGCGCGCGGGATCCGTTCGCGCCGGCGAGCGGCGCGGGGACGAGGTTGGACGAATCGCGGGGGGGGAGGGAAAGCGACGGCGACGGGTGGAAAATCACGCGATGGGACACGACGATGGTGCCCGCGGGCGAGGGACGCGGCGTGGACGCGGTGGGGAGGAAGCCGGGGTATCGCGCGTTCGCGGGCGGCGAGGCGAGACGGTTGGCCGAGCGCCCGACGGGGGCGACGTTTGAGTTCGACAGCGCGCGTCAGTGTTGGTTGTTGATTCGAGATGGGGAGTCGAGGGAGCTGGAGCGGCCGTCCCGCGCGATGGACTCGCCGTCGGCGGTGTCTTCGGGCGACGACGAGTGCTCGACGGACGCCATGGACGCGACGACGGTGGACGTCGACGCGTTCGCGGAGGGCGGCGATAACGAAGCCTTCGACGTCGACGACGACGACGAAGGTCGCGAGATGCGCGAAAAGACTCGAGAGGAGCGCATCAGGCGGTATCAACCCTCGTACGACGAGTGCGCCGCGCGTTTCGTCGACCGCGAGCGCGAACGCCGAGATCGATTCGAGGCGTCGCGCAGGACGCTCGCCGAACGGAGAGCTGCGCCGCGAACGACGCCGACGAAGCGTCGTTCGGAAGATGTCGGAGTTGACGCGTCGCAGCAATCGACGTGGATTCCGCTGACGTGCGACTGCGGCGTCAAGGTGTGGATCGAAGCGTCGCCGACGATCGATCCGAGCGCGCAACTCGCGTCCTGGGTCAACGGCGACGTTCCGTGGCCCGTCGTCCGCACGCTCGACCTCGGGCGCGACCGCGCGTCTCGAGGAATTCCGCGAAACGCGCCCGGGCCGGTGTGCGTGGACGCCGCCGCGCTCGCGGCGGTCGAAGCCGAGCTGCGCCGCCGTCACGACGAAAACGTCGAGCACGCCGCGCGATCGAAACGACCGAACGCTCGAGCCGTCGATCCAACCGATCCCGACGCCGTCAAGCACGCCAGCATCATCGACACCCTCGTTCGGGAGACCACCAAGTCCTCACCGAACGACGTCGACGCTTCTTTATCCATCCACGAGCAGCGCGCTTTGCGCTCGAAGCTCGAATCGACGATTCGCGAAAAGCACGCCGCGTTGGCCGAGTGCGAGCGCCTTCGCGAGTTACTCCGCAGCGCCGGCGTCGAGCCCTGATCGCGCGCTTTCGCGCGATCGTCGTTTACGCGTCGTTTACATTCATTATTACGGTGTCGCATTAGTGCGAGTCGTCGTCGCGCGCCGCTACTCGGCGCGTCGTCCCGTCCCGTCCCGTCCCGAGAGTTAGTTGAAATGAAAATATCTTTTCCTCACAATCGCCCGCGCGCGACGTCTCCGCGCGCCATCATACGCGCCCACGCCGCGCGCTCGATCACCCGCCGCGCCTTGGTCGGCTCGTCGTCGCTGTCGTCGCTCCGAATGGCGTGGCGTTCGCACGGCGTGGACAACGACTCGCTCGTTCGCGCGCTGGAAAAGAATGCGATAATCAAGTCGCCGCGCGTCGCGAACGCGATGCGCGCGGTCGATCGCGGGAACTACGCGCGACACAAGGAAAAAGAAGAAGCGTACTACGATCACCCGCTGCCGATCGGGTACCACGCGACGATATCCGCGCCGCACATGCACGCGGCGTGCTTGGAACTCTTCGAGCAAGCCGACGCGACGCGACGAGGCGCGAAAGTGTTGGACGTCGGCTCGGGCTCTGGGTATCTCGCCGCGTGCTTCGCGGAGTTGGTGACGAGCGAGGCGTTTCGAAACGGGGAGAAGGATGAAACGGGCGAGGGAATCGTCGTCGGGATCGAGCACATCGAGGAATTGGTGGTCGACAGTCTGAAAAACGTCGAGCGGGACGGTAAAGGTCGATTGTTGGAGACGAAACGGTTGATGCTTTTCGCGGGAGACGGGCGAAATGGGTACAAACCCGAGGCTCCGTATGACGCAATTCACGTTGGAGCGTCGACGCCGAGTGTTCCGGATGCGCTTCTTGAGCAACTCGCCGTCGGAGGTCGTCTCGTGATTCCAGTCGGCGATTCGAGCGGGCAGGCGTTGAAGGTGATCGATCGACTCGAAGATGGCACCTTTAAGCGGCGAACGGAGATGGGGGTGATTTACGTGCCCTTGACCGATCGCGCGTCGCAGCTCTCTCTTTTCTGACCGATCGGCGTACCGTTTGATTAGACGCGCGCTTGAGAGTTTTACCCATTACAGCATCGCTCTCGAGAGTTTTGTCCTATGCGGCATCGCTCGCCTAGAAACGTTGAAAACGCGATTGATTACATTTCTTCTTCTAAGTACCACAACTCTACGCCTTTGCGACGCTAAACAAGTCGGCGAGCGAAATCCACATGTACGAACTCTTGTTCATAATCTTTTCGAGCTTTTCGTGCGCCCCGTCTAATGCAATTTCCAACCCAGGCGCCTCGGAAATCTTTTTACGGAACTCGGCGCGTTCATCCTTGCTCTTATTACTGCGCTCAGCTTCCTTGATGGACAGCAATCGCTTGTAATATAAAAGTTGGTTGTACAATTCGTCCTCTGGGATGCTCTTCTCCATCGTGCCCTTGGACATCGGGTCAGCGCTCAAAGTGCCTGTCAATTCCGCGTTGGTGTGATGGCAACGAAGCGTGATGTTGCGCGTCTCCGTCGCATCGACGTCGTCGTCCGATCGAAGCGGGGCTGCGTAGAACTCCTTGATGCGTTCGCGAACGGCGAGACTGACCTGGTTTGCCAATGAGGCGGCATCGATCGTTTCCGTCCTCAACGCCGTCTTGCCTTGAGCCGGCGCGTTTTCCTTGCCCGCGCCGGGCGTCGGCGGCGCCAACACCTCGGTCGCGGACATCTTGTCATCCATGACTTCACGAATTCCACGGAAATCAAACTCGACGCCTGTGCGCGTGCGAAGCTTCAGAGGCTTACACTTGGCAAAGCGCTCTTCGTCATCCAACGCGAATCTACCACCGCCAAACGTGTCGTCGTACTCGTCCTCATCGCGTGTTTGCGTTTTAAACTTGTTCGAGTCCAACCCGAGGCATTCCGCCATCGCGGCGCCGTCGGTTTCCTCAATCGGGGCGCACAAACGAGTTATCACGGGATGGACTTGCTGAGACAAGTAGTAGTGCAAATCAACCTTCAAACCCTTCTCGAGGATTTCGTCGGGATGATAGGCCCGCTCGGCCAAGCCCTTTCCACCAGAGGCGCCGGCTTTTCCCGCGGCGATGTCCTCGAGCGGCAGCTCGCTTTCCAGCGCGATGATGTACGGCACAGTCTCTCCCGCCTTGACGCCATCTTGTTTACCAGCCTCCAATCGACGTTTGGCTACCATGACGTGCGGCTGATGCTTTGCGTCGGGGTACTCTTCAACCGCCTTCGTGAGTTGCTTCGTGATGATGTACTTGGACAACTGCACGCGGTTTTCAACCATGTCCTTTCGGATCGTACGTAAACCGTCGTGAATCGCGTTCACGCGCTCTTCGCGTTCACCATCCACATCAAGAAGTTCTTCGAGAGTTTGTTTACCAACGTCCTTCACCAGCGGCGCCCAATCACGACGAACGATATCGAGACCCTTCATCTCGAGCTTCGTCGCCTTGGTTCCATTCGGTCCGTTGACAACCTTCATGGCGGCGTACTTCTTCTTCTTCAACAGCAACATCGATCGGAAGATGTAATCTTCCTCCAAAACCAATTTCCGATATTCTTTGTTGACGAAACGAATGAGTTTGTTTCCGAGCGCCCTAGAATGATTCAAATCGTGAGACTTGGTGTTCACCATAATGGAATCCGTATCGCCGTAAATGACGTCCAGCTCGCACTTCGCTTTCGCGAGATCCTCCGTGCGCTGAAGAATCTTACGACCTTGCGCCGTGATCAACGCCGCAATGGGCTCGGCAAAAAAGCGCGACTGACTAAAACCCAAGCAACCGTACATGGAGTTTGCGGTGAGCTTGAGAGCCAGCTGGCGAAGATCATACTGCTTTGCGCGCGCCGGATCTTTTTCGCGAGCCATCAATCCTTTCACTTCTCTACGGCTTTGCACAATGTTCGCGATGACTTTCGGCAGGACGGCGAAGTCCTTGTCGCTTAAGATCGGCGCGGGTAGTTCAATTTCGGTGTTTTCTTCGCCCGCGTCGAAATGTCGCCGCACCGTGGTGTAGCAAATGTTGTACTCTTGAATAATCGACGGGTACAACGACTGGTAATCGAGGACGAGGACAAAGGTGTCGTACAGGCCCTTCTTCGGCTCAAGCACCCGGCCACCCGCGTAAGACGGACCCTTCTTACCGCCATCATCCTCTTCTTCACCGCTCGCCGCGGCGACGCGGCGACGTTCCTTGGCACTTAAACGATCGGGGACGATGTGCTTGCGACTGTGGAATTCGTGAAGCAAGAGGTACTCGACGCGCTGAGCGCGCGTGTGCCCGAGCGTCTTACTCCAAAGGTTACCGGCGATGTTCGACAGCTGCTTCGTCAACGGGACGACTTCCATCTTAAACATCAGATGCAAACTCAACTTTGCGTCGATTTCCGTGCACTTGATCAAATGCATGAGAGCGTTCGTGTCTTGATAACGGTTGGGGATTTCGGCGCTCGGCACTTCTTCTCGTCGTACGCCAAGTTGCGTTTCAGAGAGCGACGTAAGCGTGTAAGACACCTCCTTGCCCAACAAATCTTTCGCACTCAAGTACGTATCCGCTAAAAGTCTTCCAGCGAGACACTGCAACGCGCCCATGGACGCACCTCCTCCGTAAGCACCTCCAGAGCCGTTGATGTTTGGCATGCGCGTACGTTTCATGCGACCGATGCGGCTCCAATGGCCAATCTTGTTCGCCTGAAATCGGCGAAGCAACACTTCGAGATTGAAACCGCCGATGTTGTGACCGACGATGACATCCGGGTCGAGTTGGTGCAACTTTGCCAAAAGAAAGTTGAGCAAACCGAGTTCGTTGTTCTGCGCGGCGAGGACGACGGAGCCTGTACGCTTGGCGATGACATTGGTGTTGTTCTCGTGCGCGACTGCATTTTGCCATCCCGGAGGCATCTCCAGTCCATCGAGCTTGCGCACGACGGTAAAATGACGTAAACCGGTCTTCAGTTGCGCCGCCGTTGTGGATCCTTCGCAGTTTACGTCGCGAATGTACTGCACCGAGGCGACTGCGATTTCGTTCACGTTGGTTTGCTGATTGACGATCGTCTGCAGGTTCAACGAAGCAACGGTGAGACGCGGCGCTGGGCGCGATGCGATGGCTTCGAGACAAGGGCGCACACTCTTGTGTGCGTTCGGCAGTGTGAGCTCGAGTTTGCACCAAGACTTTTGCTTCTCCGTCGGAACGATGGCGGCGCCGTGAAGCGCGATCCAACTCGGGCCCTTGAGCTTAGACTTGAGCGTGAGAAGTTCCAACATGGGAGCCTGCGTGCCCAAAGCGGCGACGAAGTGCTTACCCTTGATATCGCTCGGAAACGCTGCGTAAGTCGCCGGGATCTTCACTTTGAGCACGAACAACGGACCTTGCGGAATGTCCTTGCGCTCAAAGCAATAGCGTCGGCGGACGATGGTGATCTTCGAGTTCTCAATCTTTCGCGCCTTCAAGACTTCTTTGACTTCGGCGCGAAGGTCACCGGACAAAGGCACGAGTTTTTTCATGAGATCAGATTTCGCCTTTTGAGCCGCAATTCTCTTTTCCTCCTTCTTGTCGTCCGAATCCGCGCACGACTTGAATTCGCGCCGCGTTTCCTCCATCATTTGCCCCAGCGCTTCCAACTCTCCATCAGGATCAGCGAACGTAGACGCGGTCGGAACGATGTACATGCATCTTTGCATGTTCTGCACCACCGCACACGCACTGATGGTCTCCGACTGCGGATCGCTCGACACCGGCACACGACCGAAGAGGAACACTGTGCCGGGGGATTCGCGCTCTTCTTGCGCATCCATGAAGAAGAAGGGCGTCGAACCGTCCGAATCTCTAGGGAGCTCCGCACCATTGAACGTCACAGGGCCGGCATCTTGCGTCACGGGACCGACATCCTCTGGCTCTTCGTCTTCGTCGAGCGTTTTGAGAATTGATTCGGGTTCCGGCGGCCGTTGCCCGGCGTCGGTTTTGACAATTTTCACCGACTTCTTCGTTTCAGCGCTCAACGGCTCGGCTTCGGGCATGGCGACATCTATATCGACGTCATCATTTTCAATCGCACCGTCGTCTTCGTCGTCGAATGCGCCGACATCTCCCGTGGGCAAATCTTCGTCCTCTTCCTCGATTTCAAATCGAACTGATTTCTTCGCGCTGCTCCCGGGCGTCTTAGCCGGCGAACGCGCGATCGTCGCCGCGGTAGACGCCGCGACAGCCTTACGCGGTGAACGTCGCGGTGCAACAGGCGGAACATACGGCTTTGTCTTCGGCTTGGGCGCCGACACTACCATCGGCGCCGTCGACCCGACGTCCATGTCCACGCCGGCGAGAATATCTTCCAACATCGCGTCCGTATCCGCTTCTGCCGCCAAATCATCCAACTT
The DNA here is from genome assembly GCF_000092065.1 of Ostreococcus lucimarinus CCE9901. Lineage (NCBI taxonomy): Eukaryota > Viridiplantae > Chlorophyta > Mamiellophyceae > Mamiellales > Bathycoccaceae > Ostreococcus > Ostreococcus sp. 'lucimarinus'. Next base: position 100,756 of record NC_009362.1, read on the forward strand.
CTTCTTCTTCGGCACTCCACCGACGAGCATCCCAGCCTTACTCTTCGCGTTCGCGTTCGCCTTCTTCGCCTTCTCCTTCGCGCTCAGCTTCTTTTTCGGTTCCGGCGCCGCCTTTTGCGCCTTTCTCCCGTCGGCGTCGTACTCTTCGTCGTCTGAATAATTCTCATTCGCCGCCGTCCAATCTTCCTCCTCCCCCAGATCCTCGTATCCCTCGCCATCATCGTTCACCACGAATCCCGCTCCCTCCTCGCGTCGTTTCGCCACTAACGCTCGATATTGTTCCTCGTCCAACTCCTCGTACACGTCCTCGATCGCGTCCGCCTCGGCGTCCACCTCATCGATTCTCGATCGCTTCCCGCCGCCCTCGCGCAGCTCGCGAAGCTTCGCCGTCGCCGCGAGCGCTTTCGCCGCCTTGGACGAGCCCGCGCGTCGGCTCCCGCTCATCGCGCACGGCGCGCGCGCGTCGATGACGTGCGGCTGATTTTGAATTCAAAATCAGTCGACGATTGGCGACGTTTCGCGCGCGTCGCGTCGGCGCGCGGCGCGTTCGAGCGACGAGCGCGCGACGAGCGCGCGCGCGCGCTCGAGTCCGGTCGATGCGACGCGGCGCGGGCGTCGAGACGCGGTGTGCGCGTCGCGGTTTGACGAAACCGTAGCGACAGCTGGAGAGGGTTAAGGCGGATTTTTTGAATTGTCCGCGCCGGTCGCTCCGAAGCGCGAACGCGGGCAATCGAGGTAGGATTTCGCGCGCGTTGAGCGCGGACGCGCGCGTTGAGGTGAAAACTAAATTACACCGACGACGTCCCGCGGCGCGCGCGATCACAAACCGCGCTCGAGGGCGCGATCGAGCTTTTGCGCGACGACGTCGAACCAGCGTTGGTCGCTCGGCGTCAAACCGCGCTGCGTTCGTGAGCCGATGACGAGCACGGCGCCGTCGCCGATCGGACGCACGCACACGGCTTGCGTGTTCACGGGAAAGAATCGCTCGAACTCGACGCGACCCGGGAAGAGGATGAGATTGGCTAGATAGTTGGGCGCGGCGTCTCGCGCGGCGGCGGCGCAAATCGGACCGAGCTCGACGTCTCGCGTCAACGCCTCGGGATCGCGCAGCGCGTTCGCCGCGATCCCCGCTTGCATGACGCGTCGTCCATCCTTCGTGAAAACCGCCATGACGTCACAATTCGTCGACTCGCGCGCGGCGTCCCACGCCCACGCTAACTCGTCCCGGAGCGCCTTCGTCGCCGTCGCCGCGTAATACGGCGTCTCCAATCGCGTCCCCACCAACTCCACCACGTTCGGTGGTTTCGTCTTCAGCGCGATCCACGTCAATCCGGTGAGCACTAAGCACGCGGACATCGCGAGACAGATGACGTCGGCGCGAGACTGCGCGCTCGACGCGTCCGCCACCGGCGCGACGCCGCTCAGCGCGCGGTTCGCCAGCAGCGCCACCGCGCTCACCGCGCCGAACGCCGCGGGCGACGCGCGCGCGACGTCGGCGTAACGCTGCAACGGTTCCGCGGGGTCGTCGTCGCCCGCGGCGCGCGGTCGAGGCGCCGCGCGCCGTCGCGAGAGGCGCAGCGGTCGGCGCGACGTCGACGTCGACGCGCGCGCGCACGACGCGACGCGCGACGCGACGGCGGCGGCGCGCGGCGCCGTCGTCGTCATTCGCGCCGTTCGACGCCGGCGCGCGGCGGTCGCGCGCGCGGGTGTGTGAACGGCGCGCGGACGCGCGGGACGGCGACGCCGCGACGCGTCGGCGACGCGGCTTCGGCGACGCTCGAGCGATCGATCGGGCGGAAATAATGTACAGTGCACGTTGAAGAAATCTAAAGCTACGTCGGTAAGAGCCTGTCGTCGACGTCGCGCGAGTCGTCGTCGTCGTCGTCGTCTAAGACGCGTTGTCGGCGCGCGTCGCCGCCGGCTCGCCGCGCCGCCGTCGCGAAGACGCCCGCGGCGACGACGAATAAGAGCGTGAACGTCGAACACATGGTTCGCCAGCGCTCGGGCGTGGGGGCGCCATCGCGCTCGAGGAAGTGCCCGAAGAGCGGCGGCGATGGGACGTCGCCGAAGAGGTGAATGGTGACGGTGGTCATCGAACACGCGAGCGGGCGCAGACGCGCGGGGACGCTCCAGAGCACGACGGCGTTGATCGGCGCCTGTAACGCGAAAGCGAACATTTGTCCGATGAGCAAGCACACCGCGAACGATGCGAACGTTTGACACCTGAAAGCGAGCTCGAGGCACACGAATCCCCCGACGGCGGCGATGGCGGACGTGCGCAACGCCGTCGCCGTCGAGCTCCCCAACTTGTCCACGACGCCGCCGCCGAGAAGCGTGCCCGCGATCCCGCTCACGACGGTGATCGCACCGAGGAGCATGTCCGCGTTCGTCGACGTGTGTAACTCATCTCGAAATATCGCGAACCCGGCTTTCGGTCCCCACGCCGCGTACACGCCGATGACGGCGGTGTACGCGGCGTACCCGAGCACGACGACGACGTACGTCTCGCGCACGAACAACTCTTTACAATCTCGCGCGAACGCGCGCGTCAACGACGCCACCGTCGACGTCGCCGCCGCCTCGCGCGCATTCGCATCGCCTCCGACGCCTCGCATGCGCACCGCCGGACGCCAGAAGCAGTACGCCGCCGCGGGCGCCATCGCGCACGCGTTCAACCCGAACGCCCATCGCCACCCCATCGCCGGCGTCACCGCCCCCCCGAACGCGATCCCGAACGCCACCCCGAACGGCACGCACGCGTAGAACATCGCCAACCACATCGTCTTCGCGCCTTTCGGCGCTTTATCATCGATGAACGGCGCCGCGAGCGCGATAAAACTCGCCTCTCCCGCGCCCACCAGCGCGCGCGCCGCGAACGCCCACCCGCACGTCGGCGCCAGCGCGCATCCGAGCTCCCCCACCGCCGCCATCGCCAGCCCGATCGCGATCAATCTGAACGCGCACGCTTTATTCGCCATCGCGCTGAACGCGGGCGCGCCCGAGAGCAGTCCGATCATGAACGCCGCGTTCAGCGCTCCGTACGCCGCGTACGAGCACCCGAGCGCGCCCTGCAAGCCTCGCCCCGCGGGCTCGCGCGCGCTCCTCGGCGCCCCGCTCACCGCGGCCGAGCTCGCGATCCCTCGATCGACGTACACCAGCGCGCTGACGAGCATGAAGAGTCCCAGCAGCGCCTCGGCGCTCGCGGCGTCGTCGACGTCGTCGTCGGACGGCGATTCCCCGCGCGGCGTCATCGCGTCGTCGTCGCGCGCGCGCCGTACCGGGGAATCGTCAGGTCGGGCGACGCGACGCGGTGCACGCAGCTCGCGCCCGCGAGCAGGCTGGCGAGGCTCACGACGTACGCGCGCGCGGGGAGCATGCGCGGCGATGTGATGCGCCGCGCCGCACTTTTCCGCGCGTCGCGCGTCATGGCGTACGCGACGCTCGACGCGCGCGCGCTGGGCGATTGGAACGCGAACACCGCGCGCGCCGCGACGACGGCGTACGCGCGCCGCGACGCGCTCGACGCGACGGAGTCGTTTTTCGATGGATTTTCGTGGCAGCGCGAGGGACGGTTCGGAATGTCGTACGACGTCGCGCGACGCGCGTTCGCCGTGTTTCGCGAGCGCGACGACGAGAGCGTCGGCGTGACGCGCGCGCGGACGGGCGAGCGCGCGTACGACGCGGCGATATCGCCGAACGAGGACGTGTTCGCGGCGACGGCGCGGGACGCGCCGACGACGACGCGGCGCGCCGACGGCGACGGGGAAATCGTCGCGTCGTACGTCAGCGTCGATCGACGGAGCGATGAACCGCGATCGGCGTGCGGCGTGGGATACGTGTGCGGGGGGACGATGCTGGCGTGCGGCGTGGATGGGGCGGTGGATGTGTTCGACGTGACGAGGCCCGGGCGAACGCCGGCGACGCGCGCGGAGACTCGAAGTAGGGACGATTTAGATGGGGGAGGGCAACGGGGATTGGTGTCGTGCGTCGACGCGTGTCCGACGGAGAATCATTTGTTTTGCGCGGGGTCGTACGCGGGAGGGCGAGACGCGATCGATTGTGGGGTGTACGACGCGCGCGCGGAGGGCGGTCGCGCGTGCAGTTGGTCCGCGCGCGGCGGCGGCGTCACGCAAGTTCGATGGAGCGTCGATGGAAATTTTATTTACACCGCGAGTCGCAGAAGTGATGACATTTTGTGCGTGGACGTGAGAAATACGCTCGGTGTGGTGTACGCGCTGAAACGCGCGGCGCACGGGACGAATCAAAGGATTCGGTTTGATTTAGAGCCGTGCGGCGCGCACTTAGTCACCGGCGGCGTCGACGGATTCGTGCGCGCGTTCGATTTGCGCACGGGCGAAGAGGTCGGCCGCACGCAAGTATCCCCGAACGGTGCGTGCGTGAACGCGGTTTCGTTTCATCCGTATTCGTGCGCCGTCGCGGGCTCGAGCGAGAAATTTCGCCGACTCGCGTGCGTCGTCGGCGAGCGCGTCTTCGTCGACGTTTCCGGTGATGACTCCGACTCCGACGACTCCGACGACTCCGACGCCGTTAAACGGAACGATTTCGGCGTGTCTTTTTGGGATTACCCGACGATCGAAGCGTCGTGGGCGTGACGACTCCGAAAGTAGCCTTCGCCTTGAAATCCAAAGTAGCCTTAGCCTCAGAATCACGCTCGCCCGCGTCGATTTTCGTCAGCCATGGACGCCTCAACGTCGCTCGTGGACGAGTACGCGCGACTTCCTCTCTGCGCGCGCGCGCTCGTCCCTTATGCGCTCGTCATTGGCTTCGTTTTGAACCCGTTGTTCAGCTTGGATGATTTCGTCGCGTTTTGTCCGGGCGACATCTTACGCCGCGCGCAGTTCCATCGCGTGTTCGCGTCGTTGCTGTACATCGAGGGCGCGTTCTCCACGCTGCTCGTCGCGTGGGCGGCGTTTCGCGTCGTCGCGCCCTGGGAGCGTTCGCGAGGGACGTTGAGGACGCTCAGCGACGCCGTCGCCGCGTCGGTTCTCGCGAACGCCACGACGACGTGCTTCGCGACGATCGTGGGCGCGTTCGTGCCCGCGGTGTTTGAAGTTAACTTTTTAGGAGGCACGGGGGTGTTTACGAGTTGCTTCGTGTTGTTTACGCGCGAAATTGCGCGCGCGCCGGCGAACACGGATTTGGCGACGCCGTTCGGCGTCGCGATGCCGGCGAAACGCGCGCCGTACGTTACCGCGGTGATTTTGGTGTTTCTGGGAGGGTGTAATCCACTCGAAGTGCTGGCGTGCTTGTACGTTGGCAACGCGTGGGCGGCGAATGGGATTGTTTGGGCGACGGCGAGCGACGGTACGCTGGCGCAGCTCGAGAACGGCGCGCTGCGATTCGCGAGCCGACAGCCCGGATACGTCGCGGTGAACGGGCAGATGTTGCCCGTCGACTCGCGCGATAGTAGCAGCGATAATTCTAGCTCAACGGCGAGCTCGTTCGTCGAAGGTGTGGCGGCGATGGTGTCCAACGCGGCGCGCGAGGCGAGACGCCGATTCACCGAAACGGCCAATCGAAGCGCGGCGCCCGCGGCGGCGACCACGCCCGCGGCACCCGCGACGGCAGATGAAGCCCCGTCGGCATCTCGTGGAGTAGATACGAGACCAAAGCCGCAGACGCGAGAAGAGCGCGCGGCGGCGTTTGCGGCGGCATTCGAGCGGCGAAACTCAGACGACGCAGACGACGACGCGACTTGAGTGTCCATAGTCACGACGTCGTGCGACGAAGACGACGAAGATTCGATTCGCCACGTCACTCACGCGCGGCGGTCCGGAGAATGAGCAGTGCTCGAGAATCGTTGGTGTTCTCCGCGAAGCTATCACAGCAATGCGGCAGAGACGAGGATATGCTCGGAAGCATGCGTACGCTCGCGGCGACGTGCGACGAAGAGCTCACTGACGAAGAACGAAATCTTTTTTCGGTGGCGTTGAAGAACGTGCTTCAATCCCTGAGATCGAGCATCGCCGTCGCGAAAGCGATGGAACTGCGGGAACGACAGCTTGCGAACGACGACGGGGCGGCGCTCGCGAAGGGTTATGCGCAGAAGCTGTCCGCAGAGCTCTCGCGTTTTTGCTCTTCGACGATTGAGGCGATAGAGCGACGGTTGTCCACGCCGACGGAATCTTCCGCGCACGCGCGCGTGTTTTACCTCAAGCTTCTGGGAGATTACTGGCGATACACGTGTGAAGTTGACATCGACGCCGACAAGCGGGACGAAGCCATCGCGCATTGTACCGACGCGTACGAAGTCGGCGTGGAACTCGCCGCGACATCTGGGCTCACCATGTGCGATCCGATACGCTTGGGATTGTACCTGAACCAAACAGTCTTTCTTTACGAGATCGTCGGGAAACACAGTGGCGCAATCGCCATCTCCAACGCCTGCGTATGCGCATTCGAATCCGCTCGAGAAGCCATCGGCGTCGCCGACGTCGCCGACGTCGGCGAGGCGATGGCCGACGCGGAAGCGATCGTCCAACTCATGCGAAACAACTGCGTACTGTGGCAGCGTGAACTCGAACACGAGCGCGAGCGCGCGTCCGCTGGTGCGCGCGGCGCGACGGACGACGACGAGATCGATCAACTCCTACAAAAATTACATTTAGCGGCGCGTTAGACGCCGAGCTACTCGCGTTGAAATCGAACGAGCGCCTCCGCCAACGCGTCGTATCCAATCTCGCGCAAATTCCGCGCGTTTCTCGCCGGCGTCTCGCGCGCGTCGACGGCGAAATCATCCACGGCATCGCTCACGTCGATCTCGCGCAAGATGTGCCACGACGGCCAAGGCGACCGATTCGTAAAATTCCCCGCGGCGTCCGGCGATTCGCCCGCGAAAACGAACGACGGGTGAAACGCGACGCACTGCACCTCGCCCTCCAACCCCGACACGACGAGCGCCTCATCGATCACTTCCTGCGCGTCCAACATCGCGCCGAAATCCCCCGCGAACGCGTCGACGCGCGGCGCGACGACGACGATCGTCGTCCACGCGCCGCCGCCGCCTTCGTCGTCGCTCGCCGTCGCCGCGAGCGCCGCCGCCTCGCGCACCACCGCCTCGCACGCCCCCGCTTCGCTCGCGTCCTCGCACACGCGCACTCGAAGCTTCGCGCGGCTCGCGAACGGGCACACGCGCGCGCCGTCGACGACGAACGCGTCGACCCACTCGCGCGTCCGTCGCTCGATGAATTCCGCCGACATCGCCTTCGTTCGCGCGCCTCGCGCGCTCGACCGCGCGCGAACGCGCGCGCGCGCGGCGCGCGGTGACGCGCGCGCGTTCGCGCGCGGTCGAGCGCGCATGCGCGCGCGCGACGCGCGGCGGTGTGTCGCCTCGTCGAGTGCCGGCGGCCGAGGCGGCGCGGGCGGCACTCATGCGCGCGTCTCTCGCGACCGCGCGCCCGCTCGTCGCGTCCTGGACGCGCGCGACGCGCGAACGCGCGCCGACGACGCGCATGCGACGCGTCGACGCGAGCGCGAGCGCGCCCGCGTCGACGAAGACGACGGATGATGAATTGTACCAGTTCATCGTTCTGCGGAAAGATTTGGGACGCGCGCTGCGCTGGCCGCTCGGCGCGCTCGCGGCGCAGTGCGCGCACGCGGCGGTGAGCGCGGTGTGGACGTACGCCGATCGCGAGGACACGCGAGAGTATTGTTCGAAGGAAAACATGGCGAACATGCGCAAGGTGGTGCTGGAGATAAAGAATGAGAGTCAGTTGACGGCGCTGAGCGAAAAATTGAAAGGAGACGGAATCGAACACGCGCTGTGGAGAGAACAGCCGGAAGACGTGGTGACGTGCCTGGCGACGCGACCGTATCGGCGCAGTGTGGTGGGGGGGTACTTTAAAAAGTGTAATTTGGCCAAGGACGTGTTCGGCGCGGCGAAAGAGGGCGACTCGTCGTGAGGTCGTCGTGTATCACATCGCTAGTAGAAAGTGTAAGCATCGCTAGAACAGACTCGAACTGCTCGGCCAAAGACTTCTTCCATTCGGCGCGCCGTCTTCTTCGTCCTCTTTGTTTGACATGTAGTCCTCGACCGCGTTCAAGCGGCTTCCCGCGCCGACGTTTAGCCTGCGCTGCAAGCCAAGCAAAGAGCGGTTCACGAGCAGTTTCGTCTTCAACCTAAATCGACTGGGCGGGACTTCACCGTTGAGTACGAGCGCGTTGCGCGCGATGGCTTCCCACGCCTCGACCATGGACATGCGCAAGCCGCACGTGCTGAGCATACCGCGCAAGAGAAAGACGCTTCGTATCGCGAAGAAGCCCTCTTGCGTGTTTTGTACAATTTTATTCTGCACGAATGGAGAGTTCTTTAGATCCATGACGTTCATTTCCGCCAAAGGCGACGGCCGCGTATCAAAGTATGCGTACGCGAGCGCGCTCAACGCTTCCGTGGTCGGGCGCTGGAGTCGCACGGTGCCGTGTTCGCTAATTTCCCGCGCGATGGACACGTGGTCTTCGTTCGCCATGTACAGCGACAACCGACACATGTGCATGCGCTCTACCTCGCTCACGCGCTTGGTTTGTCCCCAGTCGAGCAAGACTAGCTTTCCATCGTTAGCGACCATGAAATTTCCTGGATGCGGATCGGTGTGGAAGTGACCGTGCTTCAACATCATCACCCCCCACGCGGTGAACATTGAGTGAAACACGCCTTGCCAGCCGAACCCACCCGCGCCGTGACACTTGGACACGGGCGTGGGGCAGCGTGGAATTTTGTTCTGCGCCCGCGCGCGATTGAAAAGCGTCAGCAGTTTCATCCCGCGAACGCGTCGCATGATCAACACGCGACGCGTCGACATTATGACTTGCGGCACGGATATGCGATCCGCCAAACCCGCCGCGTCGAGCAACTTTCCAAACTCTTCCGTCTTCGCGCCTTCGATGGTGAAATCGAACTCTTCGTCGACGACGTCCAAGTAAGCGCGAAAAATGGTCGGGAAATCTAGCCCTTCGTCGAGACCGAGCCAACGCATGGCTTTGGTGGTTTGCAACATGCTCTCGATGTCGCCGATCATCATCGCCGCGTCCGTCGCTTGCACTTTCACCGCCACTTCACGGCCGTCGAGTAAACGCCCGAAGTGCACCTGCGCGATCGACGCCGTCGCCACAGGCTTACGACTGAGCTCGGCAAAGTGCTCTCCGAGGTGTCCACCGAGAGATTCCTCCAACGTCTTTCGCACCTCGCGAAACGAAACCGGCGGATTGTTGTCCATGGTTTTCGAAAAGCACTCAATGTACGGCGCCGGCATCATCTGTTTCGCCGTGCCCGCGATTTGTCCAACCTTTCTATAAAATCCACCGAAATCTTCTATGACGTCTCGCATGCGCTCGGCCCCCCATTGATGCTGTCGCTCCCACGCCTCGTCGCGCTTTTCGGCGTCGCGAATCCTCGCGATGCGCCTCTTCGCGATCAAATACGACCCAATCACCGGCGCCACGCGCATAGAGTAGTCAATCTTCCTCTGTTGTTTCCTCGCCGTGACGCGCATGACGAGCCGCATGCCTTGCCACGTCGCCCACCGCCTCAAAGTCCCCCTCGCCTTGGCCGGCGCCGCCGCGAGCGCGCGCGCGCACGCCCGCCCTCCCGGTCCCGGAATCTTCCGCTCCACGAATCGCACGATCGGCGACGCGTCTCCAGTGCGTCGCGTCGACGCCGCCGCGACGATCACCGCCGTCACCACTCCGTGCACCTTCGGCGCCCAGCACCGCAGCGTCGCGCTCGCCGCCGCGCATCCGAACGCCTTCGCCGCGCCGCCGAGCGCGCGCAACCCGAATCCAACCTTCCCGAGCGCGCTCGCGCGCTTAAACTCCCCCACCGCTCCCAACGTCGCCCTTCCCACCACCGCACCGACGCCCGCGAGCCACTCCGCGCCTCGATCGCGCTCTCTCGCCAACCTCTTCGCGCCCCGCTCGAACGCTCGCGGCCGCTTCATCCGCCGCGGCCGCAGCCGCGCCAACCCGAACCGTTTCATCCGCGTCCTCGCCGGCGTTCGCGCGCTCCGCTGCGACCGTCTCGCGCGACGGTGCACCGTCAGCGTCGGTCGCGCCGTCGTCGCGTCGTCGCTCGCGCGCGTCGTCGCGTCGTCGTCGCGCCCGTTCGCCTCCCGATGCGGCGCCGTCGCGAATCCTTCCCCGCGCGCGCCGTGGAGCCCGTACGCGGGCAGCGGCAGCGCGGGCAGCGGCGGCGGCGGTGCGCGCGCCGCGCGCGCCTCGCCCGCGCCGCCGTCGTCGCCCGCGCCGTCGCTCGACATGGCGCGCGTCGCGCAGTGCCGGTCGTTGCGTCAATCATCGCCTCGCGCGTCGCCGACGTCGCGCGCGCGACGTCGGCGCGCCGCGAACGATGCGCGCGACGACGTCGTCGACGGCGCCGCGCGCGCGCGACGGCGATCGGCGCGACGGCGAGGCGTCGACGGCGCCGTCTTTGACTGATTTGTTCAAACGCCTCGCGCGGACGCACGTCGAGCGACGACGACGCGACGGCGCGGCGGCGCGCGACGACGACGACGACGACGACGACGACGCGCTGGTGCGAGCGATGACGGCGCGGGCGTGGGCGCGCGCGCTGGGCGCGGAGCGACGGACGCTTTCGGGACGCGCGGCGTCGGCGCTCGCGAGACGCGAGACGCGACGAAGGCGCGACGACGACGAACGAACGAACGACGACGAGGCGCGCGCGATCGGCGCGGATGAGATGTACGTGCGATTGTGCGAGCGGGACGGGGACGACGGACGAGCGCGAGCGATGGATGAGATGTTGGCGGCGTTGGAGGCGAGCGCGGGCGAAGACGCGGCGGCGATTCAGAGGTTGGCGTTCGCGCTCGAGGGAAGCGGTGGTGGTGGGAACGAGCGCGCGAGCGGGGCGGGGGGGCTCGAGAGGATCGATGTCGTCGCGAGCGCGGGGCGGGATTGGAGCGCGGTGCCGGATGTCGGTCGGTTGCGAATCGCCGCGGCGACGACGCGAGAGTTCGCGATGGAGGACGACGGCGCGGAGGCGGCGAGACGCGTGCCGGGATTGCGGCACGGTGCGGTGTTCGGACTCGACCGGGCGGTCGTGGACGAGGGCGACGGCGACGACGACGACGACGACGGCGACGACGATGACCGTGTTGTGAGTGGTGAAATAGATAGCGCGAAAGATGACGACGCCGGCGGACGCGACGCCGGCGTCGCGGACAAGGCGCTCGCGTTAGACAGAGGGTCAGGCGACTCTGCGTCGCTTTGGCTCGCCGCCGCGGCGGATATCGAGACTACGACGTTGCGTTCGTGTTGGGATACGCGAAACGCCGGTGCGCGTGCGACTTCGAGTGCGCTCGACGCGGAAACGTTTGATCTTGCGTATCGACGCGCGTTTCGGCCGGTGAAGGGGATTGATACCGAGCCCGTCATCGCGAGCGAGCGTGATTGCGCGCACGTCGTCGCAATGGCGCTCAGTGGGTGTCAAACGAGCGCAGACATACTCGTCGCGGCGGCAGCAAGCACAGGTAGTGGTGTACGCATGCGTTTCGCGTCGAGCTCGACGCTGGCGTTTAGGAACGCTTTGAAAACTATGGCGTCGGCGGCGGAGCGCCGATGCGAGCTCGACTACGCCGTCAGCCGCATGACGACGCCATACATGCGACCGATGGCGAGCGCGATACGCGATATTCTTCGCGCCCACGCCGCAGCGTTGCAAGCCATGCCAGAGGCGACGGCGGAACGGCGTCTCGCCGAGCGCGATACTGTTGACGACCTGACCGAAACGCAATCGGACGTAGGCGACGTCACGTTACTCGAGGTCACCGTGCACACGAAACGTTTGCGTCGTCAAGTGGATATTATTTTCAACCTCATCACCGACGAGCGGTCGTTAGATACTTCTTTGGTGCCGCATCCGGTGTTGATCCGTCGTCTGGAGACGTCGCTGTCGCACGTGGAGGATGAAGAAACACCGATGATTCAGTACTTGTATGCGCGAGCGGCAAAACCTATCATCGACGACACCTTGTCTTGGATATACGCTGCGGCGCCGCCGTTTTCGAAGTCAGAGTTTTTCATAGAGTGCTCGCCAACGTGGTCAAATCTTTCTACATTTCATGAAAGTCCCGTGCGAGGAGGCGCGCCGCCGTGCTGGCTCGGCGGCCGCGCGCACGATGGCGAAGACGAATTCGCGGAGACCGATACGCTCACCATCGCGCGTGTTCGGTCGAGTGTGAACCCCGCTCTGGCGGTCGATCGAGCGAAAGAAGTCCTCCGCATTGGTTTGCAGCTTCGCATTTTACAGCGATTGCCGCACACGCGCGGGTTTGCACGCGCTGTGAAAGATGCATTCGTCAAAATTTCGGCGTTTCAAGCGCACACAGAGCGCGATGCCAGGCAGTGGCTCAATCGAGTGCGCTTGCTCGAATCGCGCGTCGTCGCGCTGGCTCGAGAAAGCACGAACAGCATGCACGAGATGCGCGCCGCACGAGCGCGAGAGTTGGACTCGGCGAGAGCAGCATTCGTCGCCAAGACGCGCGCCGAAATACTGGCGCGCGAAAAAACGCGACTAAGACGTCTTGAGGAGATCGACGAATCGAAGCGAGTGGAGCGTAAAGGGCAGCTCGAAGAGTTGGACGAACGTGAAAAGCAACGTCGCGACGCGCGCGCGCAAAAGATTGCCGACGAGCGCGCATGGCTTGAAGATCGAGAGGAAAAGCAGCGCGCCTTTGAGCAACAAAAAGTGGAAAAGAAGATGGAAGAAACGCGCTTACGCCTTGAACAAGAGGATGCGAAATTAGCGTGGTTTCGATGGCACGAAAGCCGTCTGGTGCTTAATGATAAGCGAAGAGCCTTCGTGCGCGCAATGGAATCAGTGCAAGAAGAAGAAGCAGTGACCGCGCTCGCAAACGCGATGAGCTTAGGTTTCGCGACGTCGCCATCACCGTCGAACGACCTCTTCATCGAGCCCTTCGAGAGTGTCACGCCAACAGTGATGATTGAAGAAGCCGAAGAGGTGAATGTTATCGAAGAAGACGACATCGCATCAGACGATTTTGCCGACGCTTCCGAAATGTTCATCGACGAATCCGCGACGTCGTCGCCGTCGACAGTCTTATCCTTACATTCCGCAGATGACGATGAGCGCAGCGTGGATATAAAAGAGAAAGACATCGTGGAAACTGTTTCGGCGCCGGACAACATGGACGAGATGCGTGACGGCGCAAAAGATCTTGAAACGCACGACCACACATCTCGAGCGTATTTGGGTGAAGCTTTCGGCACGCCTTTGCCACTTTTGTTGGAACAAGAAATGCGCGAAATCATCACACGCCAATCCGATGTTTTGGGACGGTACACCACGACAGTGCTTATGGATCATCTCGCGCTCGAACTTCATCTTGACGCCATCGTTCGGTTCACCATGGGAGGTGAACTCGGCTTCGCGGACGCGCTGCTGAACAATCTACAATCAAAATGCGTCGCCGCACGAGAACGAATGACACAAGGCTCCGCGCGTGTCATGCAAACTGTATTGGAGGGCGCCATCGACGATACAGGTTTGCGAGATGACCACATGAGTAAGCGTTTACGTTTATGCGAGAATGCCGATGCGCTGGTGTCTGTTGACCCGTACAATTTGAATTTATCCGCCGCCGTCGAGTGTTCGTACGCTGCTCCCTGGCCCTTGAACCTTATTTTTGCGGATGCGGGAGACGACCACCCGCTCGCGCACACGAAAATTGCGCTATTGCAAATACGGCACGCGGCGAGTGCTGTCAAAGATGTTTCGGCGTTGGTACACGCGAGCTCAAGAACGCGAGCTTTACTGGATTCGACGCAAACAAATTTGGATTTGCGTGCGAGGCGATTGCGCAAACTATCCTTGCTCGCGTCATCTTTTCAGCATTTCGTCGATGCTCTTCACGGGCATGTGTTCGAAGCCGTACACGTCGGCGCGCGAGGACGCTTGTTTGCAAGTCTTCGCGACGACGGCGGGAACATCCTCCCACGCAACATCGACGCCCTTCGCGACGTGTTTGATGAATTCTGCGCTCGCACGTACGCTGCGTGTTTCTTGCGCCCCATCGACACGGCGCTCAAGGCCCTGGTGGACGATGGTTTACAGCTCGCCCTAGAGTTGAAGTCTCTTCTCGCGTCGAGCGACGCCGAATCGTTACTCGAAGATGGTCTCGCGTGCGCCGCAGCGCAGCAAATCCACTCGAAATTTCACGCGTTGATGACGCAACTGTGCTTCCGCGCGCGCATCACTTCCTCCGACACCGCGGTTGGCTTCATCCAACGCGTCGATTTCAACGAATTCTATCTCGGCGCGACCATCGACATGGAATTTTAACCACGGCGAGCGCATTCGTCGTACAGTAGCGTTCATAGGTAATTACAACAGTAGCGGTCTTAGGTACACGGCGCGACGAGCCCGCATCGCTCGTCGCGCATTATTCATTCACGCGTCTTCAAACCGTTCGATCGCGCGTTCTTGCTCCGCCGCGATCGCCAGTTGAATTCTATCAATCTCATCCTCGGCGCGTTCGATTTCCCGCGAAATTTCGCGCGCCTCGCTGAACCGCTCGAGCAACAGTCGCGCGTTCAGGTCGGATTTGAGCCGTCGCACGCGCGCCTCGGCCTCGAACTTTCGCCCGCGCATCTGCGTGACGTCGTCGTTGACGTAATCGCCGCCGCGCACGCGATTCCGCGCGAGATTTAACGCGCGCTGCTTGATGCAAAGCGCGCGCTCGTGCAAGTCGCCAGCGTTGTCACCCGCGTGCGTCGCGCGCGCGGGGACGCGGCGCGCGCGTCGGGACGCGCGCGCGCGCGGCGGGGCGGGCGACGCGCGAGTGCGGTCAAACCGCAAAGCGTTCTCGTGCGCGCGCGCGACGCGCGCCATCGCGCGATGGCGTCGCGGTCGGCGTAATGCCGCGAACTAACTTTAGACATCGTTAACGGTTTTTCAAAAAGGCGCCTCGAGTCGCGGCGAATTCGCGCGGTTGTTTGTTCGATCGCTTACATCGCCGCGGAAGCTAGGAGGTGAGAGAATCGGTGGTCTAGTCCGAGTCGTGTTCGTCGTCGGCGATTTCGTCGGCGTTCTTCTTCGCTTTCGGGGTGAAACCATCCGTCATGAGCGTCTTCAAGTCTTCGCCGCTGAGTTTCGAGAGCTTCTTCGTCAACGCCCTGGAGAGGTTTTCGATTTCGGGCTCCATATCTTCGCAGAGCTCGCCCAAGAACGGAATGGCCTCCGGTAAGAGCTGCAAGTATTCCTCTTGGAGCTTGTCGACGATTTGTTCGATCGTCATGATGCTCAAGACGCGAGTACGGATCTTCGAGTCGCGCGAACACATGAGCACTGCGCGGTGCAACGGTTTCCAGTGAGCGTCATCGGGCGCCGCGGCGAGGAGCGACGCGCACGCACCGACTGCTTCAACACCGAAAGAACCTTCGCGCATGAACGTGTCGTAGTCGTCTTCGTCGGAATCCGACGGTGGCGCCGCCTTGAGCTGCTCGACCACCATCGGATAGAGCGAGTTGAAACGGTTCGACTCGATGAATCCGACGTTGTCGTACTGGAAGCAACGTCTCAGAGCGGCGAGCGTCCACTTTCGCATGCGCCAGATATCGTGTTCTGACAAACTCTCGGCGTTCACGCTCTTGCGCTTCTTTTTCCCCGAGCTCGTTGGATCGGCGGCGACGTCCAGCGCCGCAGCCGCAAGATCGAGCAAGTGTCGGAAGAAGGGCACGAAGACGGCGCGAAGCTCGTCCGCGAGCGCGGCGGCGAGCCTGAAGAGCGCGGCGAGACGTGTGCGGGTGACATCGGCTTCGCCAGAACGCGCGCGCGCCCACTCGACGCACTGCAGGAAAAACGGCAAGAATTCACTTTCGGTGCACTTGAGCGCCAAGGCGACACAAGCGTCGACGGCTTTACCTTCGATGACGTCAAGAGCCTTCTCGGGGGCGCCCACCGGCGCATCACGCCTGATATCGAGCGCGCGTAGTACTATGCTGAATAATTGCTGTCTGTGTGCGTTCGTCGCCTTTGCAGAATCGCCGGCGGCGGCGATGATTTCGAGGAGCGCCGCGCACGACGCCGCGCCGTCTTCGCCGCCGTAAGTTAAGCACGAGTCCCAAGATTCCACCAGTGGCCGAATGAGCAATCGGAGCTCGACGACGTCTGGTAATTCTCCGCGAAGCTCCAACGCTAAATCATGTAAAGCCTTCGTCTCACCCGCTTCTGTGCCGGCTTCGCCATCGCACTGTGGCACCATTGCTGGGTGCAACGCGACCTTGATGATGTCTCCGAGAAAGGGTGAAATAAATCCGGCTACGTGCTTGACGAACATGCGCAGCGCAGCTAGGCACGAGTGCGCAACGAGCACGAGCTCTCCCACATCGCTGTTGCCATGAAGCGCGTCTGCGCTCGCCAATGTAGTCTTAAGAAGTGCTGGTATCGCAGTGTTGACGACAGCGACCATACGAACACCCAAGATCTTTGAAAGCGTCGCCAACGACAGCGCCGCGGACGCTTTAAGCGTAGCTGACGCCCCTTCCAGCTGCGAGATGACGGCGGGAACCACAGACAACAAGGGCTTCGTCGCCGCTTGTGCGACGCTGAAACGCACAGCAGCAGCTTCTAGAGCCATGAGCGCTGCCTGTGACGTCGTCACGCTCTTGGACTGAATCAACGCTGAAAGCTCTTCGATCAACGCGATACCCGCTTGCGTCTCCACATCATCTTCTTCCGTACTTTCGGTACTCGCGTTTTGTAGACGTTCGGTGACGAGTGTCAGCGCCTTTCGACGGACGCGCCCTTCCTTATGATCGAGTAATGGTGTCAACGCGCTCAAGAATGGACCCGAAGCCAGCAAGCCGTTGAGCGCGCTCAACAGACTTTGTCCGCTCGCCTCCGCCTTTGCCGCAAGTTTCGCTGGAGATTTACCTGGAGATTTTGATTTCTCTGACGGCGTGCCATCATTAACTCCCACCGATTGCAAGAGCACAATAGCGGACTCAGCTAACGCGGCGTAACCCCTTTGAAGGCCTGCTTTCTCATCCTGATCCATCGGACGTTGTTGCGCACGAACGAATCGAGGCGAAGAGAGATGCTTGGCGGCGGACTCGGCGCACATGCGCACAATACGCCCTCCCTCGGAAGCAGATTCCTGACAAGTCGAAAAAGTAGGTTAGTCGCGGCTTCATGGTGTCACGCTCGTGGCAAATCGCGTACGAGCGATTTCTCAGAAGGAAAGCAGCAGATTCGTATGTCTCATCAATGGAATCAGAATCCTGACACAATGAATCTTTCATCATCGAAAATCAAACACGACACGAGCGGCGCTGAAAACTGTTTTGCGAGTCGAGTCATACGTACCTTGAGCGCGTCCACGAGTGCATTCACCGCAGAAATCGGGGTTTCGCGAACGAGTAGCGCGTCGAGTAATTCCGCGACCCATGCATCGTCATCGGCAACAGGTAGGTCAGAGGTATCCACTGCGGCGGCGTATGGAGCTCGCGCTTCTCGAGCAGACGATTCCAAAGACTTTGAACGGCGTATCAAATTCAAGATAATCGCCGGAAGCGCCTCGCCAGGGGGTGCCGCACGAACAAGCGCCGCACAAATGGGAGCACGTCGACGTGTGGGCGCATGAGGCAGCGAATCTATGAGCCTGCTGACGACGTTCATTAACGATTCACCACTTTGTAACCACACCGGAACGACGGCAACGAGCGCACTCTCTAAAGCGCGTTGAGACAGTACATCGTCGTTCGCAGCGGCACGAGCGGATAAAGCAGATCCGATGTCAAACACATGACTCAGGACCGCTTCCGGTTTCGTGTGCGCAATTTGTGCCAAGCACGCAAGCGCTGCGCTTCGCGCAGCGCCTTCGTCTACCTCGCGAACGGCGCGAATGATAAGCGGAACGTTCCACTGTTTTCCACCGACTTTTGCGAGCGCGAGAGACTCCAATGTACGCAAAGCGAGCGCTTCGAGATAACCTCCTGCAGCAACACCTGCCTCGTCGTCGTCTGACTCCTCAAAGTCTGAGTCTTCGTCCATCGTCTCGCGAGCTTTAGCTCGCGCAGCCGCATCATTCATCATCGCCTCTAGAAAGTTTTGACACGGCTCGACAAGCGTGTCGAGATTATCAGTCTTGTCAAGCTTCCACGCCAGCACTTCGAGCGAAGTAGCCGCTGCTTGCGTAGTTTCGCTCGAGCCGAGCGAGAGACTCGAATGTGCGTCATCGTCCGCCTTTTTACCTTTCTTCTTTGACGGCGGCGCTGTCGGTGCGTCAGCTAACGCAGCGTTCAACGTCTTAACGACATCCTTGGCGTCAATCGTCAGCGCGTCGACGGCATTTTGCGCTTCACGTCTCGAAATGTCGTCAGTATCGGCATTCACGGCGCTGAACAAAATCTTGAGCAGCTGTGATTTCGGCCCGCTATTTAACGCGGCGACGAATTCACCAGATATCAGGTTGAACGCCGCAGTACGAACGGCCGAAGGTGAAGGCGCCACCATGCACCTAGACAAAATTGCCCATCCCTCGCCACCATCTTTGCCGAACGACTTGGCGAGCTCGGGTGTGTACACGTTCATAATCTCAACCATCAACGCCGCTTTTGCCGTTTTAGAGTCGTCTTCGAGCGTTTGTAAGCACCATGAAAGCACCGGTAACAGTATTGAAGCCTTCGTCGTCGCATCGCCCAATCCGCGAGTCGTCGCAACTAAACATCTCGCACCGTACGCATCCATCGCCGGCCTTGTCTCGCTCGTCATTTCCTGTACCGGCTCCAAATACGCGGCCAATTCATCCGATGGCGACTTGGCGGCGTTCACACCGTCTTCGATAGCGCGGCACAAAGCTGTGGCACCCTTCAGCGCGATCTCTTCGGCGGCCTTTGTTACGGATTTGACTATGTTGCTCGCTTTCTTGTCGCGCGCATATGCCGAAAGAAGTGCCGCGGCCGCCGCACGCACCGGCGACGCGGATGATGCGGCGGCAACGATTACTGGTGCGATTGGCGGCAACTTAGAACACGCGGTGCAGAGCTCCAAAGCGGCGACTTGCACTCGCGCGTCTTCAATCGATGGATCAGAGGCGAATTTGGACGCAAGGAAAGCGCTAGACCCCGCGGCACCGTAGCAACGATCGCACGCATTCAGTACTTCACGCAGAAGCTCGCCGATTCGGGCGTCAAAAGCATCGTCCATACGACCAGTCTTCGTATCCTTCGCTTCGGTGGTGGCGAGAAGCTCAAAAGACTCGCTCAAGTACTCGTCGGCGTCAACACTCGACTTCTTTGAAGTACTCGCAAGAACTGCGCGCAAGACAGATCGATGGCACGACGGTAAAAACTTCCGAGCAGCTGAATCGCTCGACACGAGTTTGCACAAAGTCTCCGAATCCGGCAACGCGTCGGCAGGAAATATTTCGTCGTTTTGAACGCCTCGCACCTGTCCCACGCCACCTTCATTCCACGAGTCGCGAATGATGGCCCACGAAGCCGCGCGAAGCGCTGAAGCCGCGGCGGTCGACTTCCCGGACGTCTTCTCTATGGCAAGCTTACATGCAATGAAGAACGTCATTCTACCGATCCCAGTTGCGTCTCTGTACACTTCACGAAGCCACAGCACGCGTGACGTGTGTTCGTCGCCGCCCGTACCCCAATCGCTCGCTAAAGATTCCGCGAGCGCTGATAAAACAGCCTGATTGCACTTTTCCTCAAACATGCGTCGCTCGTCGCCGTCTTTGCTCGATTTACTGTCCTCGGCGACGGATTTAAGAGAATCAGAGCGAATTCCGTCGAGTGCGGGATGTGGGCAACTTCTGGCGGCATTTAACGCCGACTTGGTGACGTTTCGAAGCGCCGGCGTCGTGGAGAAGAGAACATACTCATAAGCCAGCGCAGCAGCTCGACCTGCGAGCGCTGACGGCGCAGTGTGGTCTAGCGATTTCGAAAGCACGCCAATCGTCAGACGAAGCGCCCTCTTTGCTAAGCGGCGCTCGCCGTCGCTGTTCGGACTGCCCGCTACGATCGCCGTCATCGCCGCGCTCAATCGCGCCTTGGCGGCGGCGAACAAGGCTACGTCATCGGAAACCATTCGACGCAACGAATCGAGGTCCATCGCCGCCGCAGCTACGCGCGGATCGTCATCTGACACCCGTCGAAGCATAGCTGGACCGAGCGCAGACCCATTCTTAAGTGATGACGGGACGTCCTCCCCACCGTCGCCTTTATCTTTGCTCAACTGCGCCAGCTGCGCAATCGCGTTTTCTCGCAAACTAGCGTTGGGGTGATCAAGCGCAGCGTGAATTGACATCGCGTGTCCAATCATGGGCCCAGCAGCCGAACCGAGCAAAGCATCACGCAGGAAAGCCGCATCTTCTTCGCTAGCAACCATCTTCTCCTTCTTCTTCGTCACTTTCTCAGATGTCTTGTCTTTTCCGCTCTTTGCCGCAGCACCGCGGAAAATAAAATCTACCGCCTCGCTCGTGGCGACAGGTCGGCACTGATCGGCCAGTTTCAACACCGATTTGGCCATATCTGCCGCGGCTGTACTTTTCTTTGCAGTTTGCAACAGTACAGGCAACGCCGCGATGAAATGCTTCCCCGTCAGCGGAACCTTTTCAATCACTCCTCGCAAGACGCGTTCATAATTCGAGTGCACGTCGGCAAACTCGGCGAGTGAACGCATGAGCGGGATTGAAAACGCATCCGCACGATAGCTGTGTTCCAAATCCGCGACTAATTCTTCCAACTCGGGAATTTTCACCAAATGCTTGAACGCGCGCTCGGGCAAAGCCTTGACGCGCTGCGTTTGGCACAGAGCCAGCATCGCCTGCAAAGCCTGCGAGTGCAAAGGTACTCGCGTACCCTTGGCGATTCCTTCGAGTAGCGCCTCCACGAGCGGCTCACCCATTTTCGTGCGAGCCGCGAGCTGGGTCGCAACCATGAGCGCGCCCGCAAATTGCTCCGAATTCGCAGTCGACGCCAAGCCGGCTTCGAGATACGGCAAAAGGCGCGTCGTCACCGTTGGATCGACTTCCTTCATCAGGCCTATCGCCTCCGTGATGAGCACGGCGTAGAACGCCGACGTCGTTCCAACGTTTCCCTGTGAAATGAAAAATATATTGTTAGTTTCACGAGTACTCGTGCGCGTGATTAAACGATCCAATCGCCGTGGAAAACAAACAAAAAAGTCGTCGCCGGCGCCTCGAAGTCACGCACCTTTGCCGTCGCCATCTCCGTCGCACTCTGCGCACAAAACGTAAAAAATGCCTTATCCTTCGAACATCGCACCGCCAACGCATCTCTCGGCGGCGCCGCGCCCGTCTCTTTCACCCCACCCAACCACTTAAAATGCCTACTATTCTCCAACTGACACGTCTGCGTCGCTTTGACGAACGCCGCCGTCCCGTGCCACGGCAATCCACACGCGATGAGCGCGTCCACGTCGTACACGTGTATCTTAAACCGCCGAATCAAGTATTCAAGCGTCTCACTCGCGCACCGTTCGTTAAAGTACCCGCTCAGCAACCGCAAATATCCCTCCACGCGCGCGCTCGTCGCCGCGAGTTCCTCCGCCGTCTCCAACTCCCTGTGTTTCCCCTCCGCCACGCTTCGCGCGAACAGCGTCTTCGCGTGTAGTTCGAACCGCCCGTCCCTTCGGCACAGCTCTTCGAATCCTCGCGCGCCGATCGCGTGCGCGGTCTCGCGATCGACGTCCGCGGCGTCTTTGACGTCGTACAGCAGCGACGCCTTCGCGTTCTTTCCGATGCGTCGCTCGTGCGCGCCGGCGCGCTCCTGGAGCCCGCGCAGGGCGTCCGCGAGGGCGGTGGACGGCGCCATCGCGCGTCGGTCGCTCGACGTCCTCGCGGCGCGCGCGACGCGAGCGACGCGCGCGACGTCGAGTGCCGCCGCCGCCGCCGGCGTCGCGCCGACGTCGCGCGCGCGTTACATGGCGATCCATCGCGCTCGTGTACGCGAAAATGCTCGTATCGTGGACCCATGTAAGCCGATGTGGTGACGCGACGCCCACGCGACCGCGCGGCACACGCCGACGCGCGATCGCGGGCTCGACGTCGCGCGCGCGATGGAGGCGTACAGGAACAAGTTCATCGCCACGGGGAAGTTCGCGCCGCTGAAACACTTCATGGTGCGCGCGCGAGAGACGCGCGCGAGGGATCGTTCGCGACGCGAACGTTCGAATGAATGCGCGCGCGGAACGACGACGACGCGACGACGGCGCGCGAGGGCGCGAGGACTGACGGAAGAACGCGCGCGCGATAGGTGGGCGTGTTCGTGCTGGCGTTCGGGTTGGAGACGTATCATCATCACAAGTACCACGGGGAGCATGACCACGGCGACGAGGGCCACGGGGACGGCGCGGAGGCGGCGAACGGGGCGGCGGCGAACAGCGCG
The DNA here is from genome assembly GCF_000092065.1 of Ostreococcus lucimarinus CCE9901. Taxonomy (NCBI): domain Eukaryota; kingdom Viridiplantae; phylum Chlorophyta; class Mamiellophyceae; order Mamiellales; family Bathycoccaceae; genus Ostreococcus; species Ostreococcus sp. 'lucimarinus'. Next base: position 123,166 of record NC_009362.1, read on the forward strand.
AGGGAACGGGCGGCGCTGGGAAGCTTGGACGGGGCGCAGATGGAGGTGGAGGAATTGCGGGAGAAGGTGAAGGCGATGCGGGAGACTATGATGGGGCGGTGAGGAGGACTTCGGCGAGGCGAGGCGAGGCGATACCCTCGCGTAGTCGGTTTTTGTTTTGGTAATACTCAGTTAAATGTACAAAAGCGCCGCGGCTTATTCGATCGACAATGCGCGTCGGTCGTCGTGTGATGCGTCTGATGCGCGCGGGCGTCGCTTTCGCGAGCGCTAGCTATCGCGGACGCGGGCAAAAAAACAAGTCTCGTCACTTGACGCCGTTGGCGTTGAGACGTACGGCTTCCAACTCGCCGCGAACGTGCAGGTCCGTGGACGTCGAGTTCACGCGTTTAGCTGAGTTTATCGGAGGTGCACTCACCGGCGTGTCGCTTCCTTCGCGTTCATCGCGTTTCGTTCCGCGCTGCGCGTCCACGGATCGATTGTTGTGCGCGAACTCGTCGCCGTCGACGACGATGCGTTCGCTCGGCGAAAGCGGTTCGTCTTCGCTGTCGGAATCGCTCGGTGACTTTGAAGGCTCGGCGTCGTGCTTCCACGTGCCCCCGTCCATGGGATCGTGCACCCAATACTTCTCTCTGAACGTGTCACGCCCGGGGTAGATGTCTGGGGTGATGACGTCGTCGCCGCCGCGCAACCAACTCATGCACATCACGAGGCACTGTCGCGCCGTCGGGCGCTTGGCTGGATTCGTCTGCGTCGCTAATCGACCTAATTCACGAATAAACTCAACCTCGTCGGCGTTCGTTTTCCTCGTTCGTCGTCGCAACTGTTCGACGAGCTGAAAACACATCACTCCGTACCCGTATATGTCGCTCGAACAGTCGTACGGCGCCCCGCTCTCGACTTCGGGCGCGCGATACTTTGGCGGTCCAATTTTGGGCGTCAACCGCGGGTTCACGTCCTCTCGCGCGGACGTCGTCCCACCCGGAAGCACGCGCGCGAGTCCAAAATCCGTCAGCTTGGCCGTTTGATAATCCTACCGCCGCGCGAAATCGCCGAAACCGTCAGTCGAGATATTTTCTCTCCCCCTCGCGTCGCCTCGCGTCTCGCGTCGCGTCTCTTCGTCTCGTCCCCATCCCACGCGTACCTCGGATATCAGCACATTCCTCGCCTTCACATCCCTATGCACGTGTCCCGCCGCGTGCACGCGCGTCAGCGCTCTCGCCACGTCCGCCAGCGCCTTCACTCGATTCGTCTCGTTCACCACTCGCTTGCTCCGCAGCGAGTGCGGCACGAACTCCATCACCATGTGACAATCGCCCCTCTCGATGAACGCCCCGTACACGCGCGTGATGTTCGGGTGCGCGAACGCGTTCAGGTACCACAGATCGCGCTTCAGGCCGGCGATTCGGTCCGGTCGCGCGTTCGCCGTGACTTTTATCGCCACGGGTTCGCCGAGGAGTTCGCCGCGGTAAACCTTGCCGAACGAGCCGTCGCCGACTTGGCGCCACGCGTCGCGGTGCGTGAGGTCGTCCGGGTCGAAGCCGAGGGGGGCGTTGGCGCACGGGATGAGCGTCGCGTCGGGGTGCGGCATCGCGCGACGCCGCGGGCGCGCGCGCGGCGGCGAGTGGCGGCGATCCCACCGATTCGGTTACGGAATTGCGCTTTTTCATCAGTCGCCGGGGGCGCGCGAGGGAGGCGAGAGGGGAGGCGAGCGCGGAGGCGAGATCGCGGACGAGGGGGGAGAGCATCGAGACGGGGACGGCGCGAGGCGATGAAATACAGGAGGCTAGACCTGCGGACGGGTTTGGACGACGAAGACGCGGCCGTCGCGGACGACGCCCTCGACGTCTTGGGGAGCGCCGAGCGCGCGCTCGATGGCGGCGCCGGCGCGGGCGACGGCGGCGAGCGTGGCCTGGCTCGCGTCGTGGTCCCATATCATCGGATCAGACGCGTAATCGGCGTGGTGTTCCACGGTGGCGTGCATGGGGACGGATTCGTACAGGCCAGCGCCGGCGTAGCCTTCGAGGTCTTCGCCGTTGGAGTCGGAGCGGAAGATGAGCGTCTCGCGGGGGACGCGAAGGACGGTGTTCTTGGATGGGAATCCAGCGATTTCCGGCGGTGAGACGTCGCCGTCGGGCGTCTTCTTCACCGTAAAACTCAGCGCGCGCCCAGGATAGTTCCCGACGAGCGTTTCGCCCATGCCTTGGACGACTTCGGCGTAGAGCTCGTCGGCGGCGTTCGTGCTCGGATTCACGGTGTGAATCACGAAGGCGTGATCGGCGTTGATGACGGGTTGCACGAGCACAGACATGCGCAGATTATTGTGATCGAGACCGCGATTACGCATGCTGACAAACGCGCGCTCGTTCCACTTTGATGCCCACACGTCACAGATGGCTTTCCACGCGAGCTCCCACGCGTCGTCGTCCTCCGGAGGGGTTAACCCGCCGCTTCGCATGACGGCGGCGAGTTTTTCGAGCATCCCAGCGGGGGGTACGATGGTGCGAACGCAACGACGGCACGATCGTAGTGACGCGGAGAGCGTCACACCAGTAGTGTCATCGATTTCACTCAAAAGCTTGTTGAGTGTCTCGGCTTGCTTTTCATTCTCCGGTCTCGCGAGGACGTGCTCAAACGTGCCGAACGGAATCGCCACGGACACCGGGAGGTTGATCCAATCGGGAATCCCGCCATTCTTCAAGGCGTCGCGCAGCGCCTTCGTATTGCGCGCTTTCGCGCCAACGAGATCCTCGCGGAAGTCTTCCATTGAAACGGCGAAATCGCCCGCGAAATCGATGGCTTTAATGTTGATTCGCTGCGCGTCACCGTTGTGCGAGGCGCCGTCTGCCGAGTTTTCCTTGCCAATGTTCTCAAATGCAATCTCATCGAACGCCACGCACTCGTCCGCGGTGACGTGTAACTTGACTGCCTTTTTGTTCATCCCAGAAAACTTGTCCAAGAGAGTCGGATCGTAGCAAGTGGCGAACAGAACGCCGCCGTTGCGCGCTCGAACGGCGCTGTGCGACAGCACGTCGACAGAGGATCCCGTGAGCACGGCGATTGCGCCGGAAGGTATCTCCTCGCCTCCGCCTACGTGATCGCAAACCAACACGGTTGGGGTTTTGAATGTTTCGTTCATCACCTCTGCGAGGGTTTTCACGTGCGCAACAACTCCGGCGCACGTCGCGGGAGAGATAATTTGCCAATCGCCCATGTTCGCCTCGCGGCGCAAGTACGGGTCGAGTCTTGTAAGCATCAGCGAAAGCGCGAACGCCGGACCGCCGCGAATGACTTCTTCTGAAAAGAGATCGACCACCCATTTATCGCAATCGCATCGAGTGCCGATGGTATGCGCCGCCGGTTGCATGCTATCCGAAATCGCCACGGCGTGTTCGGTGACGGCGAGACGAACGCGGTCGACCGTCGCCTTTGCTCGAAGCGCCCAGGCGGCGTCGCCAGCGCGCTGTAAGTCGCGGATGCGTCGCCAGTTCATCAAACTATACAGCAAGTCATCGTTTGTAGATGGTAGAGACAGACACAAATCTTCGAGGACCATGTCCGTCAGCTCTAACAAACCCTCCGTATCCGTCACGCCGTCCGAGCCGCGCTGAATCGCGCGATTGCTGATGTCGGCGATGGACAAGTCGAGATACAGCAACTCGCGACACCATGGCGCATCCGAAGGATCGCCCAAACCAGCATCACGTAAACCGTGTCGAGCCTCCAAGCACGCGTTCACGACGGGAAAGATATCACCGCTCGATTGTTGCGCGATGACGTACTCGACTGCGCCTCGCGTGACGTCGGATAAACGACTGCGGCACGCGTCGTAACTCTCCGCCAAGTCTGCACCGCTATGCACGGATTTGAGAATCTTTAAATAGTTTTCGAAGTCTCGAATGAGATTATCCTTAATATTTGGTCGCCAGATCGGTTCACTTCTCACGGGACGCTCGAAAGATTCCAACCGTTCCTTGGTGACGCCGCCTTCGGAGAGAGTATGCCAGTACGCCCCCAAATTACCGTCGGATCGTAAAAAGTCCAAGTAGGCTTGACAGATAATGATATCGTCTGGAGTAGTATTATTGTGTAGCTTTTGATGCCACTCCTCCATCCAAATGCCCTTAACCTCCTTAATGTTGTTTCGGTGCATAATGTTCAAGATTTCGTCGCGAATTTGTTGGCCTTGTCCACCCTCGCCGCCCTTGCCCACGGTGCCGAGCATGAGACGCGCCATATCGCGTAAATGCGGCTTTGTGACGTAAATTTCTGCGAGCATGTGCGTCAGACGAGATTGCGCGCTCGACAGTTCTCGTGGTTTGACGTTGTAGTTCCGTTGCCAGGTCAACTGTCGAATGGAGCTGTATCGAAGCCATACAAAAATTTTAGCCGCCGCGCTTTGCGCCTTGGCCGAGTCTTCGCCCTGGACGCAATATTTTTCCAAAAGCGATCGCGCGAGATTAAAACGATGCATGAGCGACCACCACGATCCTCCAGCTTCGGCGCGCGTGATGGTATCCACGAGCTCATCCGCGACGCGATCTTCTTCCTTGACTCGTATGCACGACGCGTGATAATTGGCGTTGCCGTTGGACGTGTCCTTGTACCACGCGGTCCCGTCAACGTTGCGAAAGACGAAATGCAACCCCATGAGCTCGTTTGGGCCATCACCCGGAAGATTGAACTCGAGTCTTTGCATGTAAGCGCACTCGTCGAACAGATCTGCGTCATCCATGGACGGTGTCGACGATACGCGATCCGCCGGAAAGCAACCGGTGAATTCCTCGAGCGGCGTCTCGCAGCTCATGTGTGACACCGCCTCCGTACCGGCGGGATGCACGAGCTTTGGAGCCAATACCCATTCCCCGGGCTCTTCCTTGGCGACACCCCAGTGGCAGATGAGCGGCTCGAGAGCGTTGGTGGTGAGAACCACGCTTCGGCCCGTGATTTTACGTCGAGGCGCGCTCATCGCGTCTTCATCCTTGCCGCCGTTTTCGTACACTTGCACCAGAAGCTCACCGTCCGCGAGCGGATACAGGCCATCGCTTATCAGCAGGCGGCCGTCTTCGTCCGGTTTCATCTCGCGCCAGCGCGCCACCGTGGACGGTTCCGCCGCATTGGCGACCCGACTCGTGTCGTCCTCCGCGTTCGAGCGTCGCGGCAACATCGCGCGCAAGTCTCGACGTCGACGATCCGACGCCGGCAGCGGCGGCGGCGGCGGCGCCACCACTGACTCAACCTTCCGCACCGCCTTCTTCGCCGTTCGCTCCTCTCTCCTCTCCTCCGTCGCGTCCGCCAAATCCGCGCTCGCCGCGAACGCCACCGCCTCCGCCACGCGTTTCGCCTCCGCCGCCTCTACTCCCGGCGCTCGCCACGCCTCATCGTCCCCCTCCACCGGCGCCCGCCCGTACCGCCGTCGTATCGCGTTCAGCGTCGTCCCGCTCGCGACTTCTCGCTTCAAATCCTCCGTCGCCCTGCGAAACTCCTCCTCCTGCCACGCCTTCGTCGTGTCGTTCGGCTTTCCCGCCTCCTCCCATCGCACGAACGCCCGTATCTCGCACAGATCTCGCGGCACCTCGATCGCATCGAGCGTCGCCGCGTCCACGACCGCGTCCATCGCGTCCCGCGCGTTCGCGCGCGCGCGATGCGTCGTCGCGCGCCGTCGCCCTCGATCGCGTCGTCGCGCCGTCGTTCGCGCGACGTCGCGCGTCGCGCACCGCGCCGTCGCGTCGCGCGTCGCCGCGGTCGTCCGCGCCATCGCGTCGCGCGCGCGATCGCGCCGTCGCGCGTCGCGAGGTGTCGCGGCGCGATCGCGATCGCGCCGTCGCGTCGGCGATTCGAGCTCGAGTTCGTTACGCGAATGCGCGGCGACGGCACAGCGACGCGCGTCGAACGAGCGGACGCGCGAGACGCGCGAGACGCGCGAACGAGGCGCGATCGCGACGGCGCGACCGGGACGGCGCGATGGCGACGTACGCGATGGCGGACGTCGCGAAACACGCGACGGCGAACGACTGCTGGATGGTCATCGGCGACGGGGTGTACGATTTAACGAAATTCGCGGCGTTTCACCCGGGAGGGGCGTCGTTCATCGTCGCGGCGGCGGGACAGGACGCCACGGAGGCGTTTTACGCGCTGCACCGGAGCGAGATCCTGGAGAAGACGGCGAAGAAGTATAAAATAGGGACGCTGGCGGGGGCGAAGTCGCTGGCGCCGACGCGAGGGGCGCTGAGTAAGGTGCCGTACGCGGAACCGAGCGCGTTTCAGGGAGCGCCGAGCCCGTATTACGATGAATCGCACGTGCGGTTTCGACAGGCGGTGCGAGCGTTCTATGATGAGCACGTTCGGCCGGATATGGTGCAGAAGGACATCGCGGGGCAACCGCCGTCGAAGGAGCTGTACGAAAAGCTCGGGAAGGCTGGGATGTTCGCGACTCGGCTGCAGCCGGGGCCGTGGATGAAGGATTGCGTCGATAACTGTGGGATGACGCTTCCGGGCGGGCTGACGCCGGAAAAGTTCGACACGTTTCACGAGATGATCGCGCACGAGGAGCTCGGACGGTTGGGCGTGCCGGGGTACTGCGACGGTATCGGCGCCGGGTTCGTCATCGGCGTGCCGCCGGTGCTCATGTTTGCGCGACCAGAAGTGCGCCAAAAGGTTGGCCGTGAGTGCATCATGGGCCAGAAGCGCATCTGTTTGGCGATCAGTGATCCGTTCGCGGGAAGCGACGTGGCGGCGATTCAATGCACGGCGACGAAGACTCCCGACGGCAAGCACTACATCGTGAACGGTGTCAAGAAGTGGATCACGAACGGTACGTTCTGCGATTACTTCACCACTGCCGTTCGAACCGGTGGCAAAGGCTTGCAAGCGCTGTCTTTGCTCCTCATCGAGCGCGGTGAGGGCGTCGAGACGAACCCCATCAAGACGGCGTACAGCCCGGCGGCCGGGACGTCTTACATCATCTTTGAAAACGTCAAGGTGCCGGTCGAAAACTTACTCGGTCGCGAAGGCGATGGCTTCAAGCTCATCATGCACAACTTCAACCACGAGCGTTGGATGATCGTCGCCGGTACGAACGGCGCGATGCGCAACGTGCTCAAGGAATGCTACACGTTTGCCCACCAACGCAAGACTTTTGGGAAAAAGTTGATCGAGCAACCGGTGATCCGCAACAAGCTCGCACGAATGACATCTCAACTCGAGGCCGTGGAGTGCTGGACCGAGTCCATCACGTACCAAATGGGTGTGCTCACGCACGCGCAACAAGCCGTGGCGCTCGCCGGTCCCATCGCGCTGTTAAAGTTTTTGTGCACCCGCGTCGCCAACTTCTTCGCCGACGAGAGCGCGCAAATCTTCGGCGGTCGCGGAATCACGCGCACGGGCATGGGCAGAATAATCGAAGGTTTTAACCGCGCGGCCAAGTTCTCCGCCATCCTCGGTGGTTCGGAGGAAGTCATGGCCGACCTCGGCGTGAAGCAAGCCGAGCGCGGATTTCCCGCCGACGCGCGACTTTAGGCGGTCTCCACGCCAACCGGTCCGCATGCATCGCGCGTACTTACTCTACGCATTTTTCCTCGTTCACTTCAAATACTCACGATTACGATAAAATAAATTTCTCGTCTCGTCGCGTCCCCGGAACGCGAACGGACACGCGTTCCGTGGATAAGGAGCCTCCTTATCGCCAATCCCCGCCGCACTCCGCGCTTCGACGACGGATCTCATGCGCGCCGCCCGCGCGCTCGCCGCACCGCACGCGCGACCGCTCTCTCGCGCCTCCACGCGCTGCGCCGCGTCCAAGAAAGCCGCGCGCAAGGGTAAAAAAGCCGGCGGCGTCGTGAAGCCGCCGCCATCGGATGACGTCGTCGCATCGCGACCCGTCGAAGACGACGCCTCGAGCGCGCCGGCGGCGCCGGCGGCGTCGTACGGCGGTCTTGGGTACGATGGTGATAACTTCATCCCGTACGGCAACACGAGCGGGGCGGCGCTGCGCATCACGGACGTGATGCTGAGCGTCGGAGACGTCGACTTGCTCAGCGAGGCGTCGTGCGCGGTCATGCCGGGCCAAGTCGTTGGGCTCGTCGGTGGGAACGGATGCGGGAAATCCACGCTGTTGAAGTGCATCGCGGGGAAGCGGAGCGTGCAGGATGGGGAGATTGCGATCTCGAAAGAGCTCGAGGTGGGTTATTTCGAACAGACGGCGGTTTCTGGGAGCCAAAAGACGGTGTATCAAGAGGCGCGCGCGAGGATGGATCGAGTAAACGCCGCGGAGAAGGCACTGCGAGCGGCGGAAGCGGCGTGCGAGACAGAGGACGACAAGGACGCGTGCATGGCGGCGGATGTGCTCATGGATTGCTTGGCTGAGTTTGACGCCGCGGGCGGGTACGAGGCGGAGAAGCGCATCGCCGGCGTGTTGGACGGTTTGGGATTCGCTCGCTCGCAGTGGGATGTGAAGTGCGATGACTTAAGCGGTGGTTGGCAGATGCGCGTCGCGCTCGCGCGTTTGCTGTTGTCCCCCGCGGGTTCGGGCGAGAAAGGTTTGTTGCTTCTTGATGAACCGACGAATCACCTCGACGAAGCCGCGAAGACATGGCTGGCCACGTGGATCAAGGATTCGCCGTGCACGACGCTCATCGTCAGCCACGAAGCTGAACTTCTCGACGGTGCGTGCTCGCACATGGCCGAGGTCCGCGGTAAGGGCCTTCACTGGTACACGGGCAACTTCACCAAGTTCCTGGAGGATCGCGAAGAGCGAATCTCAATCGCCAAGGCGACTTACGAAAAGCAACTCGCGGAGGAAGCGGAATTAAAAGATTTCATTCGCCGTTTCTCCGCGAACGCGAGTAAATCCACACAAGCGCAATCGCGTCAAAAGCTTTTGGATAAGCTTCAAAAGGAAATGCGCAAAACTGTCAGCGCGGCGACGGCGACCATTTCGGACGGCGCCGCGGGCGACGCGTCAAAGATGAACTTACGCTTGACCAAGCCGCCGCCTTCAAACCAAGTACAGCTGAAACTCACGGATGGCGTTCTCGGTTACAGCGCTGACGCACCCATCTTGCGTGGATCCCTCGCGCTCGAGCGTGAGATGCGAGTCGTCGTCTTGGGCCCTAACGGCGCCGGAAAGTCGACATTGTTGAAGAGCATTTCTGGCACCATGCCGCTCATCTCGGGCGAACGCGAAATCACCGACGATCGCGTCAAGCTCGGTGTCTTTTCGCAAGATCTCGCGCAATACTTGCCGAAGGAAAAGTCTTGCCTCGAATACGTTCTCGATGTCGCGCGCGAAGACGACCCCGCAACGATTGAGCAAGTCGGCAGGCAAGCTTTGGGAGCGCTCGGCATCACCGGCACGATGGCTTTGCGAAAAATCGGCAGCCTTTCTGGTGGCGAGAAAGCTCGCGTCGCTCTCGCCGCGTTCGTTTTGCAACCGCGTAACTGCTTGCTCCTCGACGAACCTTCCAATCACTTGGACGTCGGCGCCGTTCAAGCGTTGACCGACGGTCTTCGCGGATGGGACGGGTGCTTATTCGCTGTGTCTCACAACAAGGCGTTCTGCGAAAGCCTGAACCCGACGCACGTGATTCGCGTGAAGAATGGGCAATTCCACATGGAGAACTGCTACGGCCTGACCGATGCAGACTTCGAACACGAAGAACAGACCGGCGACGCGACCGCCATGGCAAAGTCTGCCGTGACGACGACAGAAGAGGCGGTCGCAGTTGAAGAAAAAGAACTCGCCCCGGCGCGTTAAACGTTCACTCATTATTCTTTCACACACACTGCAAGCGCGAACTAGACCTGTAAAACTAATGTAGAGCTGCCGTGATTCCCGCGTGGTGTTAAATTTTCTAAATACAGCGTCGTTACATTTATAAATCTAAGGAGTTTATCTCGGCGCGGGCGCGGGCCGACGAGTGAGAGACGGGCGAGTCGCGCCGTCGGCGATAAAGGTAGGTTTCTTTTCGTCATCCACGGCTTCGGGGTAGTCCAAGGTGTAGTGTAAGCCGCGAGACTCTTTACGCATGAGCGCGCACCGCAACATGAGCTCACCCGCGTCGAGCAGATTCATGACCTCAGCGAGCTGCATGGTGTAGCCCTTCGTCACACTCAGGCGTTCCTCGCACGCGGTGGCGAGCTCTCGAAGCTTTAAGAGCGCGACTTCCATCTCCGCCGTCGTTCGAACGATTCCCGCCGCGTTCCACATCGTGCGTTGAATTTCGCGACGAGTGTCGCGTTCCCACGAGTCGTGCTCCGCCGTGAAGTTTCGTAGCACGTCGCCGCGCGTGAGGTCGTCGCATCGTTCGTCGAGCCAGCGACGCAAGTCTTCATCGTCGACGTCGAGCGAAGGTAACTCAGCGCGCAACGCGTCGATTTCGTTTGCTACGGACACCACCGCGCGACGCGCGAAGACGATACCCTCGAGCAAAGAATTACTCGCCAACCTATTCGCGCCGTGCACGCCGGTGTACGCGACTTCGCCGCACGCAAACAATCCACGCAAGGAGGTTTCGCCGTTTTCGTTCGTGCTCACGCCGCCGCACATGTAGTGCGCCGCGGGGACGACGGGAATGCGCTGCTTCGTCATGTCCAATCCTCGACGATCAAGCTCCGCGGCGACTCCCGGGAAGTTGCGTCGAATCTCTTCTCCGTCGACGTGCGTGATGTCCAAAAACACGCACGGCGCTCGCGTGCGTTTCATCTCGCTATCGATGCTTCTCGCCACGACGTCTCGCGGCGCGAGTTCTTCTCTCTCGTCGTATCTCGCCATGAAGCGCTCGCCCTCGGCGTTGTACAGCCGACCACCGTGCCCGCGCACGGCTTCCGTGATTAAAAATGCATTTTCGTTTTGGTTGAGCTTCGCGGCGCCGCCTTCGCCCGTGTACAGCGCGGTGGGGTGAAACTGCATAAACTCCATGTTGGCCACCGCGACGCCCGCGCGCGTCGCCATGGCGATGCCGTCGCCCGTGCTCACCACGGGATTCGTCGTGCTCGGAAATAGGTGTCCGGCGCCACCGCACGCCAGCACGGTGGACGACGCGACGAAGGCTATCGTCTTACCTCGGGCTTCGTCCACGACGAGCGCCCCGGCGCAGCGTTCGCCGTCTCGCGTCTTGAGCAACTCCATGGCGAAGTGATACTCGTAAAACGTAATCCTCGGGTTCGCCTTAGCGGCTTCGAGCAAAGCGCGCTCGATCTCCTTTCCCGTCATGTCGTCCGCGTGCACGATGCGATGCCGACTGTGCCCTCCCTCGCGCGCGAGGTGCAGGCGTCCGTCGGCGTCGTCTCGCGTAAACCGCGTGCCTCTCTCGATGAGCGTCTCGACCGCCGCCTTCGAATCCTCCACCATCACGCGCACCGCATTTTCATCGCACAAAAACCCACCCGCGACGCACGTGTCCCGCACGTGCTCATCCACGGAATCGAGCGTATCCACCACGGCGCTGATGCCGCCCTGCGCGTACGTCGTCGCCGCCTCGAACGCGCGCGCCTTCGTCACGATCGCCACCTCTCCCACCTCCGCCGCGTCCAGCGCGTACGACAGTCCCGCGATCCCGCTTCCGATCACCGCGAAATCCACGCGCACGCGCGCCTCCGTCGCGCCGCGTCCTCGCCCTCGTCGCGCGCGCGCGCGCGAGATCTCCGATTCGCCGCGCATTTCCCCGCCTCGCGCGCGCGTCTCTCGCGCCCGCGCCGCCGCGCGCGTCCCCGACGTCGCCCGCGTTCGTCCGCGTTCGCTCGCGTCCGTCTCCCCGCCGTTTCCCGCCTCGCGCGCGTCCTCGTCGACCGACGGCGACCGCACCGCGCGCGCCGTCCCTCGCCCTCGCGCGCGCGCGCGCGTCGCGCGCGTTGTCTCTGCGCGCGCCGCGCCCGCGGCGCGCGCGTCGGCGCGCGCGCGCGCCGCGCGCGCGTCCGCGATCGGCGCGCGCGTCGTCGCGCGTCGCCATCGCGCCGTCGACGTCGCCGTCGGCGTCATCGCGATCGTGCGCATCGCGCGCGTCGGAGCGCGCCGCGCGTCGCGGTGGGCGTCCCGCGCGGCGCACGCGCGCGTCGCGTCGACGCGCGCGTCGCCGCGAGGTCGCGTCGCTGTGCGGTCGCCGTCGACGCGACGCCGCGGCGACGCCGCGCTGGATGGCGGATAGCGTATCGTTCAATTCCTACGTCTCACTCATTCTACAGCACCGTATGTCCGAATCAAACAGAGGATCGTCCACGATGAAACGTATACCGTCTACAAATAGAAGTATGGAAAACTTGTCTTGACTACGATAAAAACTCGAACGCCGACGCGCGCGCGCGACCGACGCGCGCGAGACGGCGACGCGCGCGATGCCGTGCGCGCTCGCGCACGCGTGGCCCAAGACGCGCTCCAGCGCGCGCGACGACCGCGCGTCGCGCGCGACGCCTCGCGACGCCGCGACGACGCGCGATGGCGACGCGAACACCGACGCCACCGACGACGACGACGCGACGACGGCGTGCGGCGCGGCGGTGCACCGCGAGGGCGCGTTCCTCGCCGCGTTCGACGCGCGCGGCGTCGAGGCGCGCGCGATCGGACGGCACGGCCGGAGCGGGCGCGAAGTGGGGAGGATCGAGACGGACGCGCGCGCGCGGGGCGAACGCGTCGTCGCGTGCGGTTGGCGCGAGGCGTCGGCGCGACGCGGAACGCGCGCGCGGGACGCGGGGGGGGGGTGGGACGTCGAGGATGGGCGAGAGGGACGCGATGAACGGTTGGGGACGTCGCTCGTGAGCGTGAGCGCGGATGGGGAGGTTTATATATCGAGGGCGAGCGCGACGACGCGGAGCGACGGCGAGTTTGAGGGAACGCTGGAGATCGAACGCGTCGTGACGTTGGACGACGGCGAGCGGGCGACGTGTTGCGCGAGCGATGACGATGAAATCGTGGTCGGGACGGATAGGGGGCGGGTGGTGTTTTTGTGCTGGGAGGAGGGGTCGGAGGGGCGAAGCGCGACGTGCGCGCGGAGCGAACGAGACGGCGGCGCGACGAGCGTGGCGTGGTGCCGCGATACCGGTACGGTGGTCGTGCGGTTCGATGCGGGAGCGGTGTGCGCGCTGGAGATTGATGCGGCGGGCGACGTGCGGCGAAGGAACTGGTTCGATGCGTTCCCGTGTCCGGCGACGTGCGCCGCGTTTCATCGAGGCTCGCGGCGGCTCGCGCTCGGCACAGCCGACGGCGAAATCCGCGTGTACGACGACGCGATGACGTCGGAGGCCGCGAAACCGCGACATGTTTTCGGGTTAAGTCCGTGGGGCTTCGGCGTGGAAGACACTGGCGCGTTAGCGCACGCTTCTTGGTCGAACGACGGGCGAGCGCTCGCCGTCGGTTGGCGTCGGCGCGGCGTGAGCGTGTGGAGCGAATCGGGATGTTTGCTCATGTGTACTTTACATCACGGCGGCGGCGATAGCGCGGTGGGAACATCGTCTTCGCCGCGCGCGACGTTCACGGGTGACGAGGAAGTGCCAGAGATGGGCGCTTGTCTGGCCCCGCCCGCGTGGGGCGTCGGCGACTACGCGTTGTTCGTCCCGGTGCGGTCCGAGTCTGGTTCGAAAGTTTTAGAGTACGCGCTCGCGAAGAGCGTGTCGAACAGTCGCGTCGCCCCTCGATCATACGATGGCGGTTGCGATCACGATGATGCATCACTGCTTCTTGGTGACGATCGTATTTTCATCGTCGCCTCGAGCGCGACGAGCACCAGAGTTCACGCGCGACAGGAAGTGTGTCCGAGCGAGTACGTCCAGCGTCAGTGGCCCATGTGCGTGGCGGGAATGAGCCCGAGCGGCGATCGAGTCGCCGTCGGAGGCGTGCGAGGATGCGTCGTGTTTGACACGCGCGGTGAATGCTGGAGTCAGTTAGGAGACGTGGAAGAGGAGAACTCCTTCGAGGCAATCGCGTTCGATTGGATGCAACCGGCACCGCCGACATCGGGGCGGCAGCGTAGCGTGTTGCAGCCGGTACTCGCCATCGTCGCTCGATTAGGTAGAACGAGGATGTTTACAAAGTCTATCAAGTTGTCGTACGGCATTAGCTTTTACGCCGACGGCGGAAAGGGTGACCTTTTGATGACGATGCCGCTACCATCCGAGGCGACGGGCGCATACGCGTGCGGAGAATTCTTACTCGTGAGCTTCTCGAATGGCGAAATAGCAGTGTACGAGGTGGAAGAAATGTCATCGAACGTGGGAGCGATTTCCGCACACCACGTTCGCGAGGATGCGGGACAGCGACGGAAAACAACCTTAAACGCGGGCGGGCGCGTGCAAGGAATGTGCGCGGTGCCGCCGGCGGCGGCGCCCGAGCGAGCGCCGAGCGAGTGCGTAGTTTTGACAGAAGCTGGCGAACTCTTCGTCGTAGACTTGACGGATGAGTACGATCAGGTGAAGCTCTTTGATGACGTCGCGGAGTTCTGGGTCGTTGGAAGCGCGAACGCACCGCAAGAAATGATGATGCAAGGGGACGAAAGCAGCGACTTTGAGAGCGACGCGAGAGATTCGCTTTCTGTGGACGGGGGATGCGTATTTGCCTATGGTGCCGAAGGGATGCGCATATGTTACTTTCCGAATGGCGACTTACGACAAATCCTCATCAACGGCGCAACGTCGTGTGACGTTGAGCGCGCGGCGAACAATCCAGAACTCGAGTTTGATCGAGAATTGTATCCGATGAGCGTGAGCCTGAATATGAATCGCATCATCGGAGTGACGCAAAAGTTTTCCTTCGCAGATGCGGTAGACATGCCATACTTCACAATCGCACCCAAATCGCACACAATTGTGCCTTACATTTTGCGCAAGCTTTTGAGTTCTGGCCAGCACGACGCCGCGTTGCGATATGCGCGTGCCGCTCGACGACAGACGCCGCACTTCATGCATGCGCTCGAATGGTTGCTCTTCACAGCGCTGGAACGCTCGAATCGCGAAATCACGTCACAAACAGTACTCAAGCAATCGATTGCACTGCTGTCGGAGTTGCCAAATTATCTTGACGTCATCGTGAGCGTGGCGCGGAAGACAGACAACACGCGATGGGAATCGCTCTTCAAATATGCCGGTAAACCAAGCGAGCTTTGTGTCAAGGCGTTGAAATTAAAGCGCATTCGTATCGCGGCGTGCTACATTCTCGTCGTCGATAAACTTGAGGGCGAAACAATGGGACGTGAAATCGCCGTGCGCGTGATGAGAGCCGCGCTGGAAGCCCGCGAGTACAAGCTCGTCGAAGACCTCATCAAGTTTTTACTGCAGCCAGCAGACGAAGCGGCGAAGGAAAATCAAAAGCCTGGAATCTTCAAGCGCGTGCTTGAAGTCATCGCTCCGCCGCCAAACAGCGTAATTGCGTTAGGCGGGCGCGCAGATCGTGAGCTTGCGCTTGGTGAACCAGAACAACTGTTATTGAAGTCGCACGTCGACTCTCTGGGCCGCGAACGCGATGTCGCGGCGATGGGAGCTTTTATGAGCGAAACGTCCTTTGACGGCGTCGCTTACTTGAAACACGAGACGGACGAGAATGGTGAAGCGTACATCTCCGATTTCGCGGGCAGTATCGAGTTAGCAGCGCGGCGATTACGAGAAGGAAAATTACGACGAGCGGCGTCGAGTCAAAGTTCTCGCACAGAGAGTTTATTTCTCGTCGATCCCACGCGCGCCGTCGGATCGAAAGTCGAAAGCGACGCCACTTACGTCACCTCGCTTCTCGCCACCGCGCGCGAGGCGGGTTGTACCGACTGGTCTTTACTACTCGCTACTCTTTTAGGACGCGCAGACGTCCTAAACGAGTTTTTCACGAACGAACCGGCGCTTCGAGAACCTTGGATGAACATCGCAAAGCGCGTCGCGACAAACACGAGCGACGCGACGTTGAAGAATCACCTCACGGCGCTCGTCTCGGATATTTGAGCGTCAACGTTGTCGCCGTGGCTTAGAACATTAGCATAGCGTGTAACAAAGAGAAGGATAAACAAAGAGATGTTTGACAAACAACGACGTCTATCGCGATTCGAGAAACTCGGTGACAAGTCTTTTTATTTCCTCCTTACGATCGGACAGAGACATCCCGAATTTGGTTTCCAAATCCTTGCGAACGCTCTTCATAGAAACTTGTTCCATGTCGGCGTTTACTAGTAACCTTCGAACAGCGCTACCGAGCTCGGCCGCCGTCGGTGGCGGGTTGGTCGGTTCCGCCGCAGG
The DNA here is from genome assembly GCF_000092065.1 of Ostreococcus lucimarinus CCE9901. Classification (NCBI taxonomy): domain Eukaryota; kingdom Viridiplantae; phylum Chlorophyta; class Mamiellophyceae; order Mamiellales; family Bathycoccaceae; genus Ostreococcus; species Ostreococcus sp. 'lucimarinus'. The sequence goes on from NC_009362.1 coordinate 139,366, forward strand.
CGCAGGCGCCGGCGTCGGTTCGACCGGTTTCGGCGGTTCCGTCTTGGGTGCCGGTGGCGCGGGCGCGGGCGTGGGCGCCTTCGCGGGCGACGGTGCTTTCACTGGAGACGGTTCCGGCGACGGTTCTGGCGACGGAGATTGTTGTTTCGCCGGCTTGGGCGCCGGCTTCGGCTTTTTAGCCGCCGGCTTTTCCGTGAACTCTTCGTCTGAATCTTCCTCTTCCTCCTCTTCTTCGTCTTCCTCGTCTTCGTCTTCGTCCTCTTCGTCCTCTTCGTCCTCTTCCTCTTCCTCTTCCTCCTCTTCTTCCTCTTCCTCCGCCGGCTCCTCTTCCTTTCCAGTCAACTTCGCGATTTTCGCGCGCAACGCGGCGTTCTCCGCCTTCAACTTTTTAATCAACGCTGCTTGCTTCGCCGACCCACCCGCCGACGATTTCGCCGCCGCCGTCTTTTTTGCTTTAGCCGCCGTCTTCTTCGCCGTGCGTTCGCGTTTCTTTTCCTTCGCCGCGCGTTTCTTCGCCTCCGCCTCCTCCAACGATTTTTTCCCGCTCGCCTTCGGCGCGTCCAACCACGTCATCAAACGCGCCACCTGCGCCTCCTTCTTCCCTTCCGCCCCGCTTCCTCGCGGCAGCTCGAACAAGTCCAGAAGATCGTGCAGCGTGTCTTTAAACGCCCTCGACAGCAAATCTTCCTTCACCGCGCGCTCGCCGTCGTTTTCGAACGTCCATCCCGAGAACTCGCCGATGTCCCGCTTGATGGTTTGTTGCTTGCCCACCCCCTTGTACAGGATGCGATACACAAACTTCAACAGCTCCTCCTTGCGCGGGATCTTCGACAGCTTGAACGCCACGTTCGGGATCTCGCACAGCTTCGTCCCGCGTCCCGGCTTGACGTCGAGCGATTTCTTCGGCGCGTCGTCGACGACTTGAAACACTTCAACTTTTTTACGTTCGCGTTTCGGTTTCACGCTCGGCGACGCCGGCGCGGGCGTCGGCGCGGTCGCCGCGGGGGCGTCGGGCGTGGGCGCGTCCATGTGTGCGCGCGTTTTCGTGCGCTCGGCGGCGATGCGCGACGCGTCGCGCGTTCAAATGTGCGGGCGAGTTTGAAATTTAATTTAAATTTAAAAACGCTCGTCGTCGGCGTCAGTCGTCGGCGCGCGTCGACGCGAAGCGACGACGCGCGCGCGATGGTGTTTAAGACGCTGTGGAACTACGTCAAGGTGTACCGCGCGCAGACGCGCGCGCTGGAGCGCATACGCGCGGAGAGATCGGCGCTGGAGAAGACGCAGCGGGAAATCGCGGCGATGACGGAGAAAAATGCTGAAAACGAGCGCGCGCTCGCGTCGTTCGCGAAGTGGAGCGCGGGAGCGATGCGGGAGAACGCGTCGTCGATGGAAGAGATCGAGCGGGTGACGACGGAGATGACGGATAGGTTGGGAGCGGTGTCGGAACAGCACGTGAGGGACGCGTACGAGGCGGAGGCGCGAGCGGCGGAGGCGATGAACGCGTCGCGAGCGGCTGCGGTGTTTGCGAATCTGGATGAGGTGAAGGGGAAGTCATGAGCGGTTGGGGTAGCGTAGGGTAGCGTAGTCTCGTAGCGGTGTTGTGAGTGTACATGTTTTGTAGAAATTGAAAGGCGCGCGGCGTCTCTACTCGTCGGCGGGTTTGGCGGATTGCACGCGCATGGCGGGCTTGGATAATAAGCGACCGGTGCCGCGGCGTATACCCTCGAGCTCGGCGCGATGTTTGCCTGTGATTGGTTTCGCGCGCTCGCCCGCGGGTGGGCTGGTGTCGAAACGCATGTGCTTGTTCGGTCGCGCGAGCGATGGGCTCGACGGCGGTTCGTCGGCGTTGACATCACTCAAGATGCGCCGTGCTGTGCCCATGGTTCCCGGTGTCTTCCCAGGAGTGCGACCTGCTAATGGTCGCTTCACCGCGGGCGTGCGCGCGGTCGTCTTCGAGACGCTCGGTGGCGGTTCGATGCCCTTGAGTTGTGCGATTTCAGTCTTGGCCGCGTGCAAGGCGACTTCGAGAGACTCAATGCGCGATCGCGCGGTGGAGTACTTGCTCCTCGTAGCCTGCGAAGACTTGTTTGCTTCATCAACGTCGTGCATGAGCGCCGTGACCTTGGCCTCCATCTCTTGCGCGCGTTCTTCCGCTCGCTTGCGAGCCGCCTTGGCGGAGTCCAAACGCGCATCCGATTTCGCGTGCGCGTCACCATCTGCGGTCGCGTTGTCGTTCGCGGCGAGCTTTCGCTCCAACTTTGCAATTTCTGCGTCCTTGAGTTCCATTTCCTCGTGTAGCTTACGAATTTGAGCTTGTGCGGTCCCTGCGGCGGAGAACTCAGCCGACGCAGCAGATTTCGCTCGCGAAATCTCTTCTCGCGCCGCAGCGAGTTTCTTTTCGGCGTTTCGAATGTCCGCTGCGAAAGCTGAGCTCAACAGGCTCTTCTGCTCTTCTAACGCGACGGAATGTTCTTCGACCAGCTCGGTGCGCACGGCGTCTTCTGTCTCTGCACGCGCCCTTCTCATCTCAGCGAGCTCGTTTTCGAGATCTGTGATTTGAGACTTGTACTCGCGCTCTAATTCCTCCATCGTCTTCGTGTGCTCTTCGTTCAACGCCGCCAACTCATTGGCGTGCGCGTCCGCTGCCGACGTCGACTCTGTTTGTTCGAGCGCGTTCGCGAGACGTGCTTCCACGTCCGCCATGGCCTCTGCGTGCTTGCGCTCGAGTGCCTCCAAGGCTTCCGCCTGCGCGGCGTTTATCTTCTCAATCTGTTCCGAGAACGCTTGCGCTTGCGCCGCGAGTTTCGACGTGTGCGCGTCTACAAGCTCGACTTTCGCATTCGCCATCTCTTCGCGTAACGCGTCCATTGCCCGAGTGTGGCCCTCCTTGAGCGCATCGATCGCACGAGTGTGCTCTGCTCGCGCCGTCGCAGACTCACCCGCGAATTTCGACTCGAGTTCGCCCGCTTGTTTCTCCAAAGCCGCCTCGTGCGCTGCACGCTCGACTTCGAATCCCCCCTCCACGTCGAATTTTACACTCGCGAGCGCTTCTTCGTGTTTGCGCGCAAGAACCTGCAGTTCGGCGACGTGCGCAGTCTTAAGCTCGGCCATCGCCGCTTCGCCCGCCTCAGTCGCGGCGCCTACGGCAGCTTCGAATTCAGCTCGTTTCTTCTCCAGCTCGCAGTCGTGCTCAGCCTTTTGAGCGCTCAGCGCTGAATCTATTTTGCATTGCATCGTTTCCAACTCCGCCTTGGCCGCCGCGAGCGCGTTGGTCGTTTCTTCGTACGACGAGTTCGCACCCGCCGCCTTGGCTTCGGCGAGCTCGACGCGCGCCTCGAGCTCGGCTCTATCCTTGTCAGCTTGCACCTTGTGCGCCGCGAGCACTTCGAGCTTCGAAAACATCTCTTCCATCACTTCTTTGTTCTCTTCAAACGTCGCTTGAACGCGTGCGCGGTCGGCTTCCGCAGATTCCTTGGCCATCTTGTGCTCGTTCTCCAAAACTTCCGCCGCGAGTTGCGCCGCGCGAACGTTTTCCGCAGTCTCTTCGCTCGCCAACGCGCGACGCTCGGCGGCATCGGCAGCGGCTTGGAGAACTTGATTTTGCGCCTCGATGTCATCCAATGATTTCAAGGCAGCCGCTTTTTCGTCGAGCGCTTTGGCCGTAAGTTCGCCCTCAGCGATGACGAGCTTGCGCAAATCCTTCAATTCCTCCTCGGCGGTGGCTAAACGTCCGCGATTGGCGGAGCGCTCATTCTCGGCTTGAAGGCGATCGGCGCGCTCTTGCAACGCCGCGAGTTCGATGCGGACGCGAACGACCTCGGGTGGGTGTTCGTTCTGCTTTCGAAGCTCTTCAATCTCCGCATTCACCGACTCTGGCGTTAACTCTTTGCGCTTGAGCGCCTCGTCGCGTAAACGAATCACCATCTTGGCGGATTGCAAATTCTTGTCCAAACACGTGCATAAATCCTTGGCGTGCTCGAGTTTGCTCTTCAGCTTCGCGAGCTCTTCTTCGCTATCCTTTGCCGCAGCCGCGGCCGCGCGATTCGCCTTCGCCATGATGGCTTCGAGTTCGACAATCTTCGCTCGAGCGTCGACGTCGTTCAAGCCGCCGCCACCCTCGGCGAGGAGCGCTCGCAAACGCCCAACCTCAGCCGCGAGCTCGTTCGCTGATCCGACGGATTCTTCGTTCGCCACTGCGCGGACTTTCACAAGCTTGGCGCGCTGGGCGAATTTCAGCGTAGACATTGTCTCCTCCACGTTCACATGCGCCGGCGAGACGCACGCGAGGAGCGTGCAGCGCGCGCGTCCGCCGAGCGCGTCCTTGAGCAAAAACGTCAACTTGGAATCGCGGTAGGGCACGTGTCGTTCCTTGCCGTCGGCCACGTCCACGAGGGCTTTGATGACGTTCCCGAGCGCGCTGAGCGATTTATTAATCGCGCTCGCCTCTTTCAAACGTTCACCTGCCGCGTCCGTGCTCTTCTGCCGCTCGCTCCCTGCGAGATCGACCAAGTGCAAAAGCGCGCTCTTTTTTGTCGTCGGCGCCGTGGGATGCGCCTTCGTGCGCGATTCCACCGAAATCGTGAACACGCTGTGCGAACGCGAAGAATCGGCATTCATATTCGTCTGACCCACCCTACGATTCGCCGCACCGCGCAAAAACGTCTCGTACGTCTGCTCCGCCCCGTGCACGCGCTCCTCGTGCAAATTCTCCACAAACGTGCCTCGCTTGGCGTCTTCCCGCACGTTCGGCGCCGGTCCATCGTGCTCGGTATTCATCAACAAATCTCGCAACGTCTCGTTATAAATCTCCAAATACGAGCACTTCACTTCGATTTCGCACGCCCCGCCCGCTTCGATTGCCGCGTTCCTCGCCGACTCGCATCGCTCAAACAATCGCTTCAGCGCGCGCGGAATCAACCCCGCGTTCGGCGCGTCCAGCGCGTCCCCCTCCGCCCCTCCCGCCTCGCCCGGCGACATCATGACGCAATCATCGTCACCCTCAAACCCTCCGACGTCGTCGTCGCGATCTAAATCCACGCCTTGCATCGAGTACGTCTTCCCCGCGCCCGTCTGCCCGTACGCGAGCACGCACCCGTGATACCCCTCCACCACGCCGTCCACCGCGTCGCGTCCGACGCGTTCGAAAATCTCCTCCTGCGCCGACGACTGATCGCACACGTGGTCGTACGCGAAACTCAGCGCCGCCTTGCCCGCGACGCTCTCGCGGACGCTCCCGCGCTGGAGCGTCAGCGCGTTCGTCCCGTGCGTCTGCACGCACGGCGCGTAGCCGGCATCGATCTCTCTCGCGTTCGGCGGTCGCACGCGCACGAGCACGCGCACGGTGTCGTGGACGTCTCGCTCGACGTCGTGCGTCATCGCCTCGCGCGGTGCGCGCGCGCCGAGGGCGAGGCGCGTCGACGTGTGCGGCGATGCCGACGCCGAGGGGAACGAAGCGGAACTTAAACCGACTTTTTTCCTCATTCCCCTCGTCGAACGGCGCGCGTCCCGCACTCCGACGCGCGACGAGCTCGACGACGACCGAGAAAGATGTTGGGTAAAACGCTCAAGTTCCAAGCGCTCGTCATCGCGCTCGTCGCGGTGTCGTGCGTGATCGAAGACGGCGCGCAGGCGATCGCGAAGAAGATTACGCGATGCGTCGTGCGCGACTTTACGTTGGCGACGGTGTCGCACATCGCCGCGGGAGCGGCGAGTTCGACGAAGAAAGCGTTGGCGAAGGTAATGTTACTTATGCATGCGTTCTCCCTGTTCGACGTGTACGTGCGCGGGAGCTCGTGCTGCCCGACGAAGCTCATGGCGGCGCAGGCGTGCGCCGGCGCGCTCGCGTACGGGTTGTACGGCGGCGCGTTACCGATCCCGAAGATCGGTGGTGGTAAGAAGAAGTCGGCCAAGAAGTCGTCGTCTTCAGCCAAGAAGGCGACGCCCAAGCGTGCGAGCTCGAGATCGAGCTCGAGATCGCGAAAGTGAGCGACTCGTCCCGACGACGTCGATCGACGCGCCCGGGACCCGCGCGCGGACGATTTGAACAAGAAGTCCGTGGTCATCATCACCGATTTTATCTATTCCAAACGAAAGCATCTACTTAATCTAAACAGCACTGCGTGTAACGATAAGCGAGAAGACGTGTTGAATCAATCACGCAGCGAACGCGGGCATCTGACTCACGACGACGCTCGCGAGCGCTGCGCGAGCGCCCCATCGCGCCGCCTTCGTCAATGCTTTGAGCGGGACATCCGCCAACGTTTCCGTCGTGCGCTTCCCACCGTCGCTCGCCACGGCGGTGAGCGCCCAGGCGATGACGAGTGCGTACACAGGATCGCCCGTCGTGAGCGTCACCGCAGCGCCCAAACCGCCCGCGCCGAACGCCGAGAGAAACGCCGTCGCGAGCTGCGTGTCCGGCGCGCACGTCTTCGCGACGTGTGAGTTCAAGTTCACCAACGCCGCACATGAAATCCAACCGAAGTGCATCGACAGAGGAACGTGCGTCGTCCAATACCACGCCTTGCTCGCCGCGCTCGCCGCGGCGCGCAGCGCTCGGTGCGCCGAACCCAGCGCAACCGCCTCGGCGACCAACAACGCGCTCGACACCCAAAAGTGTCTAGGCGCCTTGGCCCACGGTCTGAACGCCGCGCACCACAACGCTTGAAACGCACACGCGAGCGCCCAGCTCGGCGCGACGGCGCGCGTCGCCGCCTCGCTCGCGCCGCCTCCGCTCGCCGACGCCAACGCGTGCGCCACCAGCGCGAACTCTCCGGCGTAAATCGCCCCCCAAATCGCGAACGCCCATCCCGCGGGCGTGAACAAGCTTCGGTATTCGCTATCGAGCGGAATCGCGTGCGTCTTCTCCTTCGCGTTTTCATCCTTCGCCTTCGCGGCGCGCGCCTCGGCTTGCGCGCGTCGCTGCATCTCCCCGTCGATTCTGCCCGGCACGCTCACCGCGAGCACGTTGACGCCGTACGCGAGCGCGGTGACGAGTTGCCATGGCTTCAACCCCGCGAACGCGCGCGCGGACGCGGAGGCGATCCTGCGTGGAGAACACGCGGCGTCGGTCAGTACTGGAGGAGTGGATAGAGCCACGCGGGACGCCGGGACGGAACGTACCAGGGCGCGAGCTTAGCGACCGCGAACGTCGCGGCGGCACCCGTGGCGCATATGAGCGCAGCGGTGACGTCGCGAGCGGCGTCGGGCATCGGAAGGCGCGCGCGCGCGAAAGTGTGGGGCGGAGACTGCGCTCGACTACAAGGCTACGGGCTCAGTCGGCGAAGACGGATTGCAAGCTCGGGAAAGGATCCGCCTTGGACAACACCAAGACGCGGTTCTTGTGCGATATGTAGCCCTTGATGAACTTTCTAAAGATCAAGTTGGCGACGATGCACTCGACCTCGTCGAGATCGACGTCGTCGGCGCCGCACCACGCGAGGGCGGTTTGGAATTTGGCGAGCGAGACTTGGTTCGCCTTCGCCGCGTCGGCGGTTTCGCCGTGAATGGCGTGCACTTTCTTGAACAGCGTGCGGTAGACGGACATGCGAAGCTTTTCGAGGATCAGATACGTGCCCTGTTTGATGAAAGTCGATTCACCGTCGCTGAGGGCGGCGTCGAGCGTGCGCGCGTCGCCGCGGCGCATCGCCTCGACGACGTCGACAAACTCTCGCAACTCGTACTTCTCCAGTAACTTTCGCGACGGCAGCGTGCCTAAAATCAACTTCACCGGGATCAAGTACTGCAAAATCAATCGCACGTTCCGCGCGCTCTGCGCGTGACAATGCGCGAACGCGTACTCAAGATGCTCCGCCGCGCGCTCGTACGCGTCCTCGAACACCGCCAACCGCCCGACGTAAAAGTTATACGTCACCTTTTCCGACTTTGGGAACGAATCGAACGGCAAAAACGTCGGCAAGTTCACGGCGTTGATCAAGTTCTTGCACAAATGCAGCGCGTTGAGCTTGAAGTACACCTTGAATAGATTATTCACCACGTGCAACTGCGGCGCCTTCTTCTCCGCCGTCGACGTCTGCGACACCGCTCTGTACACCAGCATCAGCGTCGACCCGGCGTCGGCGAGTTTGCTCGGTTTTTCCCCCCCGCGCTTCAGCGCCTCATCCGCGCGCTGCGCCAACGCTCTCGCGTCGTCCACCGCGACGTACCACGCCTCGCTCGTCCACGCCGAGTCCTCGTCCGCCCTGTACGCCTTCACGAAATCCTTCACCCCTCTCGCGTGCGCCTCGTACGCGCGCACCGCGTCCTCGTCCCTCCCGCTTCCCGCCAGCGTCCGCGCGCACGCGAACGCCCCCATCGCGTCGTCCCACGGCGCGCGCACGCCTCGCTCGCGCATCAGCGTCGCCGCGCGGTCGCAATCCGAACCGCACGCGCGCGTCCACGTCGCGTCGTCCTCGTCGCGCTCGCGCGTCGTCGACGCGCCGGCGTCGACGCACGACGCGAGCGCGCGTCCATCGCGTCGCGCGATCGCGTCTCGACACCGCGCCGCGCGCGCGTCCATGCTCGCGCCGGCGTGTGCGCCGCGCGCGTCCATGCTCGCGTCGGCGAATCGTCCGACGGCCGGCGCCGCGCGCGCGAGTCCCCTCTTTACGAGTCATGACCCATTGAGACATTGTTCTAAACACCCGATCTCGTACACGACGCGCGTCTCGTACACGACGCGCGAAAACGCCCATTAAAAGTCGTTAGGACGGCGAATCGTCCGACGGCCGGCGCCGCGCGCGCGCGTCCCCTCTTTGTGAGTCATGACCCATTAAGACATTGTTCTAAACACCCGATCGCGCGTCTCGTACACGACGCGCGAAAACGCCCATCAAAAGTCGTTAGGACGGCGCGCGCGCGCGCGCGATCGGCGGCGAATCGTCCGACGCCGCGCGCGACCGCGGAGCGCGACGCGCGACGACGACGACGCGAGCGGCGATGACGACGACGATGACGACGATGACGACGACGATGACGGCGCGCGCGACGACGACGACGCGCGCGCGAACGACGACGACGACGACGACGACGCGGGCGGCGATAGGTCGACGACGCGCGCGCGAACCGAACGCGCGACGACGCGGAGACGCGTGCGTGCGGTACAACACGCCCGCGGGCGTGGGGAGGAAGGCGGACGATCCTCTGGGGGTGTTCAGGCTGGAGTACGACATCTCGATGGACGAGGCGCATCGACCGAAGACGTGGAAGCCGACGGTCACGGTGGCGGTGAGCGGCGCGGCGGGGCAGATTTCGAATCACTTGTTGTTTAAGATCGCGAGTGGGTCGGTGTTCGGACACGATCAGCCGGTGGTGTTGAGATTGCTCGGGAGCGAGCGGTCGAGACAGGCGCTGGAGGGGGTGGCGATGGAGCTGGAGGATTGCTTGTTTCCGTTGTTGCGCGAGGTCGACATCGGCATCGACTGCAGGAAAGTCTTCGCGGGCGCGGATTGGGCGCTGTTGATCGGGGCGAAGCCGCGTGGACCGGGGATGGAGCGCGGAGATTTGCTTGAGATGAATGGGGCGATTTTCGTCGATCAAGGCAAGGCGTTGAACGAGGTGGCGAAGCCGACGTGCAAGGTCATCGTCGTCGGGAACCCTTGCAACACGAACGCGCTCATCGCGCTGTCGCACGCGCCCAACTTGGATCCGCGCAACTTCCACGCGTTGACCAAGCTCGACGAAAACAGAGCAAAGTGTCAACTCGCGCTCAAGGCGGGCGTGTTCTACGAAACCGTGAGTAACGTCGTCATTTGGGGCAACCACTCCACGACGCAGGTGCCGGATTTCGTCAACGCCAAGATCGACGGTAAGAAAGCCACCGAAGTCATCACCGATCAAGACTGGCTCGAGAACGACTTCACTCCCGCGATTCAAACCCGCGGCGGGTTGCTGATCAAAAAGTGGGGTCGCTCTTCCGCGGCGTCCACGGCGGTGTCCATCGCCGATCACATCAGAAATTTGGTCAACCCGACGCCGGAGGGCGACTGGTTCTCCACAGCCGTGCTCAGTAACGGTAACCCGTACGGCATCCAAGACGGCATCGTTTACTCCTTCCCGTGCCGCTCCAAGGGCGATGGTTCGTACGAAATCGTTCCCGGTTTAGAAGTGAACGACTGGCTTCGCGAGCGCATGAAGAAGAGCGAAGAAGAGCTCACCAGCGAAAAGGGCTGCGTCGGCCACCTCGTCGGGGAAGCGCACGTTGACGTCCCAGACGCAGGGTGCCCGGTCGATCTCGAAGACACTCTTTTGCCAGGTGAAATGTAAGCGGCACACGCGAGCAGATGAAAAGAGTCCCGTTGACTCGTGCGCTCGCTCGACGCAACTTACGCATATTGAATCAAAACCACATCGTTGCATAACCATTTCAATAACATCAATATTCTGGTATAATAACCAACGCGACCACTGCGCGCGCCGACGAGAAAATTCGCCGCGTTCACCGTCGGCGGCGAGGCGCACGGGGTGGGCGAGGTGCGAAGACGATGCGTCGCTCGGAGAGGCTTCGTTTGATTATGGTTAATACAACTCGGAAGATTTGAAAAAATAATTTGAACTCGAGCGCGTTTCCGCGAGTGAAACGACTTGAGTTAGTGTCGGTTTAGTTTAAAGGTTTACGGCAGACGAAGACGCCCCACGCGAAGACGCCGTGATCGCGTTGAGTGTCCGCGCGCTCGGTGAGCGACTCGAGCCAATTGTCGAGGTACTTATCCGTCAAACCCTTGGAGAGCATCTCTTCGCGATGGGTGTGAATCTGCTTGATCATGTCGCGGAAATACGTTTCCAAGTGATTGCTGCCGTCCCACCACGTGACGTAATCCAGTCCGGCATCCTTCATGCACTGCAGGTACGTGGACGGGCGACCCATCACCGTGGTGGCGTTGCGATCGGTGAATCCCTTGAGGGTCTTTTCATCGGCGCCGTCGGCACCCATGATGTCCGAAAACACGAACGCGGCGCCCGGCTTCAACACGCGCGCGACTTCTTTGAATAATTCGGGCTTATCGCCGGCGTGGCACAACACCTCGCACGACCACGCGCCGTCGAACGAATTCGTCCAATCCGCCGGAAACGGCTTGTTAATGTCCCCGACGACCGCGTCGACGAGATCGCCCAGGCCGAGCTCCTTCGCCTTGGCGATGTTCTGCGCGTTTTGTCCCGGTCCAATGTTATATCCCATCACCGAGCATCCGTACTTCTTCGCCAACGCGTGCGATCCGCCGCCGTGCCCGCTTCCGATGTCCAGCAACTTATCCCCCGCCCCGATCGGTCGCGCCATGTCCAACTGCGTCATCATCCACGCCGTCGTCGCCGCGCTCGACTCGCGCACCCCATCTTTCGCGTCTCTGTAGATACCAAAGTGAATATCGTCACCACCACCGCCCATGACGATCGTGTAAAACAGTCGCTGCTCGGCTTCGTCGTACTGCTCGAGCACCATCTTCCCCACCTCCTCCTTGTCGAACTGTTTCCCGACGAAATCAGCCTGCGAATCGCGCGACGCGATCGTTCGTCAGTCTCGCTTCGCGCGCGCGTCGTCGTCGTCGTCCTCCGCGCCGTCGCGCGCCGCCGAAGCGTCGCGACGTCGCGACGTCCCGATCGCCGTCGTCGCCGTCGGTTTATCCGGCGCTCGCGTCGCGCGCGCGTCGCGTCGGCGCGCGCGCGTCGCGTCGGCGCGTCGCGCGCGCGCACCATGATGCGCGTTCGCCGTCTCGGTCGCGATCGAGCGCGTCGCGGTGTGCGCGCGCGACGCGACGCTTCGCTTCGGTCGTCACAATCGACCGCGACGGTTCGCGACGCGGCGACGCCGCGCGACGCCGCGCGAGCCTCGCGCGCGCGCGCGGCGACGACGACCGCGACGCATGAGCGTGCGCGCGCGCGCGGCGGCGTTCGCCGCGGGAACGGCGCGACCGATCGACGGCGACGCGCCGGCGACGCGCGAGGACGCGCGCGCGCGAAACGCGACGAGGACGACGACGACGACGACGACGACGCGCGACGACGCGACGACGGAGGGCTCGGGGACGCGCGTCGACGCGTCGACGGCGCGCGCGCGAGGCGCGGCGACGCGCGAGGAAGGCGCGAGCGGGACGCGCGGCGACGCCGCGCGGTTCGAGCGCGCGTTTGAAAAGGCGTGCGACGCGTTGGCGCTCGCGCGGGCGATCGAGGCGACGGTGCGACGGGAAACGGTTTGGACGGGACGAAGCTCGGCGCGCGAGCGCGCGCGGGCGAGATCGTTGGCGGCGGAGCGGGCGTACGAAGCCGTCGCGGAGCGACCCGGCGTAACCGTCGACGCGAAGCGCGACGAACGCGCGAGGCCGGCGTCGAGCGGTCGAACGACGGCGACGGCGCGCGAGGAGGAAGATACGTCGATGAGTGTCGTGCGGTCGTTTTCGTTCGCGCGGGACGAGGTCGACGGTGACGATGGCGACGTCGGCGACGCGGACGCCGACGAAGACGAACCGTCGCGAGAGGCGTTCGAGGACGACGGCGGCGAATCAGGCGCGCTGCGCGAGATCGCGCGCGCGCGTCGCGAGATCGCGAGCTTACTCGCCGACTCTCGGAGCGACGCCGCGCGCGGCCGTCCACGACGCCTCGACGCGGAGACGCCCGCGGAGACGCGAACCGTCGCCTCGCCGAATCGCCGCGTCGAAAAAACCATCGTCATGGATCGAATCGCCATGATCGACGGCATCTTAGCCGCGCTCGCGGAGGATCGATGATGCGTTCGGTCGTGTCGTATCGTATCGCATCGCGACGCAACGCGCGTCCATCTTCGCGGCGCACCGTGTAATCTACTTCTAGAGTCTATAGCCCGCGACGGCTTCGCGACGCGCGTCCCCGGCTCGCCTTCGCCCATCTCTCAGTCCTCTCCCATGCGAAACCCGATCGGGTCTCGATGCGCCCCCGTTCCCAGGCAATCCATGCACACGCTTCGTCCCGAGCCTCGGCAGTCGACGCACCATCGCGGCCACGCGCCGCGCGCCTGCACCTCGCCGTCCCGTCTCGCGTTCTCCCGCCCTCGCGCCTCGCACCGCGCGCACGCCCGCGTCCCGAATCCATCGCACGCCGCGCACGTCCTCTTACCCTCGGGCGTCGCCCGCGCGCGCTCGAACGCGCGCGGGCGCGCCCACGTCGACGCGTCGTCGTCGTCGTCGCTCGCGGCGCGCGGCGTCGCGCGCGGACGCGCACCGCGCGGCGTCGCGCGCGCGCGGCGACCGGCGACCGGCGCGGCGACGACGACGGCGCGCGGCGCCGCGCGCGACGTCGCCATGCGCGTCGACGCGCGCGCGCGGTGCGCGTCTCCGCGCGCGACGACCACTGGCGACATCACAACACGGCGCGCGCGCGAACGCGGACGAACGCGCGCGCGGCGCGCGGACGCGATGCGCGGACGAGCGATGCGCGCGTGCGCGGAGACGATCGGCGCGATGCGCCGCGGCGCGACGCGCGCGGAACGCGGCGCGATCGGACGGTGGTTGATTTCGAGCCGCGATGACGATCGAAGCGCTGGCGCGACGCGCGAGCGCGCGAACGCGCTCGAGACGCGACCGCGGACGTACGCCAACGCGTCGCGAGCGTTCGGGGCGTCGCGCACGGTGGAACAGTGGAGCGAACTCGCGGAACGGGGGGTGGACGTGAATCCGTGCAATAGCCCGAAACACCCGGCGGCGCTGGCGGGAGTGCAGACGGCGTTCGACGCCGGACGCACGCGAAGGAGCCTGCAGGAGGCGTATGATCCGCATTGTATCGATTTCGTGTGCGGACGCGCGCACGACACGGCGGGGAAGATTGGATTGGTGTCGTATCGATGCGAAAACGAGGAAAACGTGCTCGAGTCGCACTTGAAGTTTCCGTCGCAGTACGAAGAGTTTCCAGGAATCATCGGACCGGCGATGTACGGCGTCGCGGCGAGCGCGCATGGAAATTGGGCGGCGTCGATCGCGCTGATGGACCGCGCGATCCTACCGAGACCGCCGTTGGTGGCGGTGAAATCGCTCGCGGTGAGCGTCGTCGACTTGGTCGGTCCGGGCGAGCCCTTGACGTTACGATCGCGATTGCTCGAGGTCGAGGACGCGCGCGAACCGTTCCGCGTCGTCGTCGAGATCGAGATCAAATCCAAAGCCACGTCAAAAGTCGTCGCTCGAGCGGAGTGTTCGTACGAAAAAATCGGCGCCGTGCGTTCGATGCGGTGATATCGTCCAACGCTCTTCGCTCGCCGCGGCGACGCCCGAGCCCCGACTTCGACCTTCCCCGATCCCGCGCGATTCCCTTTCACCGTTTTGTACGCTGTTGTACCGTGTATAGCCGTCATCATGTAGTTTAGAGCAGCACGCACGCTCACGCTCGCCGGTTCGCCGACGCCCTCGCGCCGCTCTCGGGAAACCCTTTCACCCTTGGACCATCGCGCCTCCTGCCAGCACACGCGCGCGCGCACGACCGTCCTCGACGCGTCCCGCGCGCACGTGGACACGCGCACATCGTCGACGTCGACCGCGCGCGCGATGCCGCACGCCGTCGGCGCGCCGCGCGGCGCCGCCGCCGCGATCGGGACGAAAAGGTGGGCGAACGACCATCGACGCGACGTCGCGCGAGCTGGACGCGTTTCGCGCGCCGCGGGACGACGCGCGAGCGCGTCGAACTCGGTGACGTCCGTGGACGTGCGCGCGCGCGCGCGCGCTGGGGCGGTGCGACGGAACGGTGGAGACGCGCGCGACGTCGCGGCGGCGGCGGCGAGCGACGAAGCGGCGACGGAGCGAGCGGGCGCCGCGGCGCGCGAGGGGGTCGTCGCGAAGGCTGGTAAGAGCACCGTGAACGTCACGAACGCTGGACCGAGCTTGGAGAGCATTCTGCGATCGAAGAGCGGGTTTACGAAGATTTTGTGCGCGAACCGCGGAGAGATCGCGGTTCGAGTGTTTCGAGCGGGGACCGAGTTGGGGATGCAAACCGTGGCGGTGTTCGCCGAAGCCGATCGACAGTCGACGCATAGGTACAAATCCGATGAATCGTACGAGGTCGGTCACGGCAAGGCGCCGGTGGCGGCGTATTTGGATTACGAATCCATCATTCGCTGCGCCAAGGAGAACGGGGCGCAGGCTATTCATCCGGGCTACGGATTTTTGAGCGAAAACGCCGCCTTTGCGCGACGATGCGAGGAAGAAGGGATCGTGATGATCGGGCCGAAGTCGCAAACGTTGACGGAGATGGGCGATAAGGTGATCGCCAAGGCGAAAGCGAAGGAGTGTGGGTTGCCGCTCGTGCCGGGGACTGAAGAGGCGACGGCGGACGTCAACGATGCCTTGGAATTCGCCAAGGAGTTCGGAATGCCAATCATGCTCAAGGCCGCGATGGGCGGTGGTGGTCGCGGTATGCGTGTTGTCAAGGAGTACTCCGAGCTCGAAGATGCGTTCAAGCGCGCTTCGAGCGAGGCACAGACTGCGTTCGGCGACGGGAGAATGTTTTTGGAACGTTACGTCGAGGCGCCGCGACACATCGAGGTGCAAATTCTAGCCGACAACTACGGTAACGTCGTTCACTTGGGCGAGCGCGATTGTTCCGTGCAACGTCGTCACCAAAAAGTTGTCGAGTTGGCGCCCGCGCCCAACCTTGACCCAGTGCTTCGCCAAAGATTATTTGACGACGCCGTGGCGCTCGCCAAGCATGTCAACTATCGCAACGCCGGCACGGTGGAGTTCATGGTTGATAAGCAAGGGCGTCACTATTTTTTGGAAGTGAACCCGCGCATCCAAGTAGAACACACTGTGACGGAAGAAGTCACTGGGATCGATTTGGTGCAATCGCAGATATTGATCGCAGGTGGTCAAAAGTTGTCCGACATCGGTATCAAGTCCCAAGACGACATTCAGCTTCGCGGCTTCGCGATGCAGTGCAGAATCACCACCGAAGACCCGTCCATGAACTTCTCTCCGGATTTCGGCAAAGTTGAGGTCTACCGTCCTCCGGGCGGTATGGGTGTGCGTTTGGATGGTGAAGTCGTGGTCGGTTCGCGAGTGTCACCCAACTACGATTCGCTCCTCGTCAAGCTCACGTGCTCGGAGAAGAACTTTGAAGCAACCGTGCAAAAGATGTATCGATCGCTCAATGAATTCCGTATTCGCGGCGTGAAGACAAACATTCCGTTCCTGATGAACGTTTTGTCCAGCGAAACGTTCTTGAGCGCGAACTTTGCCACGGACTTTATCGATAGCACTCCGAGCTTGTTCAAGTTGGACTCGTACATCGATGACACGCAGAAGCTTCTCAATTACCTCGGTGACGTTGCCGTGAACGGTTCGTCGCACCCTGGTGCGGTCGGTCCCGCGCCGACGTGCGCGGAACCGCCAGTTCCCGAACCGAAGAAGTCTTTAGCGCAGCTCAAGGACACCGGGTTCAAGGCTATTTTGGACAAGGAGGGTCCGGCGGCGTTCGCCAAAGCGGTTCGCCAGCACAAGGGCTTGCTCATCATGGATACGACGTGGCGGGACGCGCACCAGTCGCTCTTGGCGACGCGCGTGCGGACGCACGACCTTCGTCGTTCGGCACCACTCACGCGAAGCGCCCTCAGTGGCGCGTATTCGCTTGAGATGTGGGGTGGCGCCACCTTCGACGTCGCGCTTCGATTCTTGCAAGAGGATCCGTGGAGGCGACTCGAGCTTCTTCGTGAGCAAGTGCCAAACATCCCATTTCAAATGCTTCTTCGCGGCGCCAACGCGGTCGGTTATACTTCGTACGCGGACAACGTCGTGCAAAGCTTCGTGCACCAAGCGCGCAAGTCTGGTATCGATGTTTTCCGCGTTTTTGACTCGCTCAACTACGAAGATAACCTCATGTTTGGCATCGACGCCGTGCGCAACGCCGACGGCGTCGTTGAAGCGACAATTTGCTACACTGGTGACGTGAGCGATCCGAAGAAGACTAAATATACGCTGGACTATTATGTCGACCTCACGACCAAGCTCGTTGAGCACGGTATTGATGTGCTCGCCGTGAAGGACATGGCTGGTTTGTTGAAGCCGCGCGCCGCGACGATGTTGATCTCCGCCATTCGCGCCAAGTTTCCCGACTTGCCCATCCATGTGCACACCCACGACACCGCTTCAACGGGCGTGGCTTCCATGCTCGCTGCTGCCGCGGCAGGTGCGGATGTTGTCGATGTGTGCATGGACGCCATGGCTGGCACGACGTCCCAACCCGCCATCGGCGCCGTGATCAACTCAGTCGCGGGCACCGAGCTCGACACCGGATTGGATATCGATGAAGTGCTCAAGCTCAACTTGTTCTGGGAACAAACGAGAGGTCTGTACTCTCCGTACGAGAGCGGTATTAAAAGCGGAAGCTCAGATGTGTACATTCACGAGATGCCCGGTGGTCAATACACCAACTTGAAGTTCCAAGCGTACGCCAACGGACTCGGAAGCGAATGGGATCGCATCAAGGATTCGTACGCGACGGCGAATAAGATCTTGGGTGACATCGTGAAGGTGACGCCGTCTTCCAAGGTCGTCGGTGATTTCGCGCAATTTCTCGTCGCGAACAACCTGGATGAGCACTCCGTGGTGGAAAAAGCTGACACGTTGTCCTTCCCGACTTCCGTCGTCGAGTACTTCCAAGGATACCTGGGCCAACCCGTCGGTGGCTTCCCCGAACCGCTTCGCTCGCGAGTGGTGAAGAACAAGGAAATCATCGCCGGTCGTCCTGGGGCGTCGCTTCCCAGCATGGACATCAACAAGTTACAAAACGAGCTGTCCATCAAGCACACCGGCCGTCGATCGATCACGCACAAGGATGCGCTCGCGGCGGCTTTGTACCCGAAGGTGTTCGACGAGTACGTCGTGAAGCGCGACACCGTCGGGCCGGTCGGTTTGCTCCCGACCAAGGCGTTCTTGAAGGGATTGGACATCGATGAAGAGATCGAAGTCACCACCGATCGCGGTGTGAGCACGAACATCAAGCTTAAGGCTGTCGGTGAGCTGTTGCCAAGCGGCAACCGCGAAGTGTTCTTTGAAGTCAACGCGATTCCGCGCGTCGTCGAGATCCACGACAGAAAGATTCTCGAGAGCGCCTCCAAGGGCGGCGGCGGCGCAGTCGCTCGCGAGAAGAGCGATCCACTCGACCCGGGCTCGGTCGGCGCCCCGATGTCAGGGTCCGTCGTCGAAGTCCTCGTCGCTCCCGGTCAAAAGATTAAAGCGGGCGAGCCCATCGTCGTGTTGAGCGCGATGAAGATGGAAACGACCGTCGCTTCTCCCGTCGCCGGCACCCTCAAGCACGTCGGCGTCGTCAAAGGCGACACGTGCGCCGCCGGCGATTTAATGTGCGCCATCGACGTCGACGCCGCGTAACGACCCAACACAAATCACGCCACCGCAAACGTAATAGCCCATACATCGTTGAAAACGGCCACACCGAAACTTCAGAATGCGTCGCGCGTCTCTCGCGTGCGCGCATCTCGCTCGACTTCGCGCCGCACACGCGCGAAGCGCGTCCGTCGTCTTCGGAGCGTCGTCGTCATCCGAGACGCCGTCGAGCGCGCGCGCCGCGCGCGCGAATTCATCCGCCGCCATGCCCGAAGCCGACGCGACAAAAACGACGAACGACGGCGATCTGGACGCGCGCGCGACGGCGGCGCACGCGGCATCGACGTCTGCGACGCTCCCGCGCGAGTTTCGATTCCGTGCGGTGAACGACGACGCGGACGAACCACCGCACGAAGCGCGCCGCGCGCCCCCGGGGGCGACGGCGAAGGCGAGAGGGTTTGCGTTCTTCGAGGCGCTCGGGAATCCCCGATACCACGTCGCGCCCATGGTCGATCAGAGCGAACTCGCGTTTCGAGAGTTGTGTAAACGATACGGGGCGACGCTGGGATACACGCCGATGATACACGCTCGTTTGTTCGTGGAGTCTCCAAAGTATCGACGGGAGATTTTTAGCACGTCGACGCGCGACAGGCCGTTGTTGGCACAGTTTTGCGCGAACGATCCCGAGATATTGCTTCGCGCGGCGACCATGATCGCACCGTATTGCGATGGGGTTGATATTAATTTTGGATGTCCGCAAAGAATCGCGAAAAGAGGGAACTATGGGGCGTTTTTGATGGACGATTGGAAGACGGTGGAGGCGTTGATTCGTAAACTCGATGAAGAGTTGCCCGTGCCCGTCACGGCGAAGATTCGCGTGTACGATGACTTAGAGACAACGTTGAAGTACGCCAAGATGGTTGAAGCTGCCGGGGCACAGATTGTTGCCGTGCACGGACGAACGCGCGAGCAGAAGCGATGCGCTGACATTCGAGCGAATTGGTAAGTCATTCGGTGCAAATGCACCGCTTACGTGATTTTTCTTTCCACTCGCGATTCTCACGACTTGGCGGTTCCGGTGACGACAAAACATAAAAATACACCATAGATCTGTTCCGAACAAATCTTGACGACAAAAACATGCACCACTAACTGAGGAACCGCCGCGAGTATCGTGACTTTTTTACGTGGCGACAACGTCCGCGAATCGCGCGACGCCGATATTGACCGAATGTTTTCCTTCTTCCTTCGCAGGGCGTATATCAGGGCCATCAAAGACGCACTGAAAGTTCCAGTACTCGCTAACGGCGACATACGCTCGCTTGCCGAAGCACGCGCATGTCTTGAGGCTACAGGCGCGGATGGCGTCTTGAGCGCCGAACCCCTCTTGAGCAATCCGGCGCTCTTTAGCGACCCCCCGTTTTACGCTGCGCCGACGGACGGATACGCCCCGATCCCGCTCGATGGCGTCGCGGCGGTTGATTTGATGATTGAGTATTTCGACATCTGCAAGTCGTACACGACGTCATTTAGTTACATTCGTGGCCACGTGTGGAAACTCGTCGGTCACTGGATGAGCGAGTTTACTGATTTGCGCGACGAATTCGTCGCCATCAAGTCGCCAGACATGGACACCCTCATCGCCTGGGGCATGAAGATGCGAACTAGAATCGAAGAGTTGGAGCGCACGACCGGACGGCGTCGCCCGATCCCGGTGAAAACTGAACGCGCGCTCGCGCGCGAAGCCGCGGAGGCGGCCAAGCAAGCCGCGATTGAGGAATCGCAGCGCGAGGAGGACGCTTTGCGAGGTACGTTGAGCGATGTCGACCGCATAGAAGTGACGCGACGCAACGCGTAAACGGCAGATGAGGATAAACAACAGATAGGGACATCTTACGCGCGAGAATGATGCGAAGTCTGGTCACCTCGATGGAGACATCGACGGTCCGCCGATGCCGAATTGAATGAGATCGCGATGGGGACTCGCATCGAGAAGGATGAAACGACACTGACCGACGCGTCGCACTTCGCGCTCGCAGAGATAAACACCGGCCACGAATTAGCCGTCGATCTCCCCGCGGACGCGAATAAGCGCCAAAAAGTTGCCGATCTCGCGTGACGCGCGGGTCGCGAATGTAACAATGACTCACCGTATTGAACAAAACTCGCGCGCCGCACATCGCACCTCGCCATGTCGAACGCCGACCCCACCACTGCCCATCAACCACCCAGTAAACTACCAAGAGTAAACACCGCGTGTTACCATCAAAGAGCTCATTTTTGTTGCTTCATCTCCGTCATCGCGCTTCTTTTGCTGTTTGTTTGCCTCGCTGTGTGTGTGTTTAGCCGACGGTGTTGACGACGCCGCGCCGAGCGCGGGACATCAAACCACGACGCGTTCCCATGAGTGTCTCCACGAGCGCGCACGCGTCTACTTGGCGCGAGGAAAAGCATGAACACGCCAAGGACGTCGCCAGGGCATTGCGCGCGCGATGTCTTGAACGAAACATAGACAGCATTTTTGAGTTGGACGAGTTCACCGACGAGGCGTTGTTCACGCAGCTCGGCGAGAGCTTACTCGGCGCGAGCGGGCGAGTCCCGGCGAAATCGTTCAAGCACAGCGCCCACTTCAAAAGCATCGTGAAGCACGAGTACGATGCGATGTACGGGGACGTTCGCGAGTCGAAGAGCGACAGCGAAGAGTTGGCGTCGCCGCGAAAGTCGCCGCCGACGCGAACGTCCCCGAGACGTCGACGCGAAGACACGACGACGGTGTTCGAGCGTTGGAAGGCGCGACTTCGAGTGTTAGAGGACGTGATAACGTTTGTGGCTCTCCTTGCGGTGTGTTTTGTCGCTGGAATATTGCTTTGCGACGTTTGCGAGAATCATTTCCAAGAGCTCGCGAAACCGGCGACGAGGGAAGACGACGCGTCTCCGTTCGCGACGCCGTAGACCGCGACGCGCGCACTCGGCGCGACCGACGACGACGATCGAAACGACGCAAGAATAGATTGAAACGCGAGTGAACGAACGACTGTAGGCGTGGTGAGGGACGACGAGGTGCGGCACGTATGCAAACGAAGGGGACGACGCAGCGAGTGGAGCAAAGCGCGTGTCGAAAAGAGTCCCAGCTCGCCCTCGCGTGCGCGTCTAGTCAGCCGCCAGAGAATAAGTCCGCGTGCGACGCATTGTTTCAGTCGTACAAAGATTGCCGAAAGCTGGACCTCGAGCGCGTGATACGCGAACGGGTGGAGAAGAGGAAGAGCGCTTTTTGAGCAATTGCTCGAGGGACGCGTTAGTCGCCGTCGAAAAACCGCTGGTTGGAACAGTATGCGTCGAGTCGCGAGTGCGGAGCGCGTGGTCGTCGCGGCGATGCGCGCGCGGTGCGCGGAGACGTCTCTGAAAGCGAGAACGAGGTGCGCGAGGTGCGCGAGCGGGACGGCGGACCCGCCGCCTCGAGTGTTCGCGGCGCCGCCAGCCGCGCCGGGGGATGAAGATTGGAAAAACATGACAATTTTGATGGATAAACCTCAGAAGTACACGTCGTTTGACGTCGTGGCGCGCGTGCGGCGGTTGAGCAGGGAGAGAGGGGTCAAGAAAGTTGGACACTGCGGCACGCTCGATCCCATGGCGACCGGATTGTTGATTTTATGCGTTGGCAAGGCGACGAAGAGCGTGGAGGAGTACTCGGGGATGGATAAGACGTACACTGGTACCATTAAGTTGGGTGAAGGGACGCCGTCGCAGGACGCGGACGAAGAAGTGAACGAACGCGAACCTTGGGAACACGTCACGGACGTCGAACTACGTGAGGGCGCGCGCAAACTCACAGGCGCGATCAAGCAGTTACCACCGATGTATTCAGCAATCAAGGTGAACGGAAAACGTCTGTATAAATCTGCCAGAGAAGGTGTCGAGGTCGAGCGCAAGCACCGAGACGTGGTGATTCACGAATTCGAAGTCGAGCGAGACGCGGAGGACGCACAAATCGTACACTTTTCCGCACACGTCTCCAAGGGCACTTACGTGCGCACGTTGGCGTACGATTTGTGTAAAAGTCTCGGCACGACAGGTCACTTAACGGCGCTTCGCAGGACAAAGATCGGGAGTGAGTTTGACGTGGAAGACGCGTGGACAATCGAGCAGTTGGCTGAAGCTTGTGGGGAGGATCCGTCAAAGTTCAAAAAAACTCCAAAAAAGGAGAGCTCTTAATCGCAATTGATAATCGCGACTGATTTTACAAAACGTTTAGGCTACTAATGGTACGTAGGTGTTGATGTTGTACATGATACATGTGAGTTTTCAGATGACGAGCGCCATGCTAATCTTGTGCTCGCGGCAGAGCGTCGCGGGATCTCGAACTACGCACACGCGCACGCGCTTCTTGTCTCCGGCGTTATACACGCGATATATATGATAATCCACGCTTGGTTTCGTCGCAAAATCCCATTCCCAAGGTGAAATCTCAAATGCGTTTTTATCGTCGAAACGCGTCGACTTGACCTCTACGAAAGTCACGCGCCCAGTGGCAACGTCGGTGACTTTGATGTCGTAAAAACTGTTCGTCTCGCCTTCCGCGTTCAACCACTCGACGAGATGATTCTCTCGCGCGGGGTACGATGCGAGTAGGTATTGATACACAAGCGCTTCGCCCCATCGACCGACGGCGCGCGTATCGCACGCGTCTACTTCTTCCCACCAAGGTACGAAACGCGAGACGCCTGGGATCGCGTCTTCGCCTCGGCTCGATGCCTCCTTCGGCGCGCGCAACCTTCCTTCCCATTCGTAACGATCCTCGACCCGGAAACGAATTCCCGTCGACGCGTTCTCTTCGCGCGCCGCCGGTTCGTCGTCGACGCGCACGACGCTCACGCTCGGTGCGCGCTCTCGCTTGCCGCGCTTCGTTGCCGGCGCGTCCTCGTCGGCTCTCTCGTCGACGACGTCTGCGCCCTCCTCCTTCTCTACCTCCTCCTCAAAACATTTCGCGCGGTACTTCGAACCTCCCATATGCAACATCGCGTACTCTGCCATCACTGTCGCGCGCTCGCTCGCCGACAGCTCGTCCATGATCGTCTCCACCGCCTTGCGCGCCTTGCCGAAGGATGGCTTCCAAACCGTCGTCGCCGACGACCCACCCGCCAACGTCTCGTACACCTTCCTCAGCGCGTTCTTCGTCTCCTCGCGCGTCGGTTCGACCAACTTCGGCGTGTTCAATCGCCGCAACCGATTCCCCGCGCGCGCCGCGCGTTTCGCTGCGATCGCCGCCTCCGAAGCCGCCGCCTCCGCTTCGCTCGCCGCGCGCCTCTCTCGCGCCAACGTCATCGACTCCGCGTGTCTCTCCGCCATCGCCGACACGCGCGCGTAAAACGCATCATCACCACCGCTCCCATCGCCATCGCGCCTTTCGTCGCCATGGCGTCGCGTCGCCTTCGCGAACGTCCATCGTTCGCCGCGCTTCGCCGGCGGCGCGCCCGCCGCCGCCAATCCCTCCCTCGTCGCCCGCAGCGCGTCCACGTCCAGCGCCCGAGAGAAATCCTCCAGCGCCACGTCGCGCGCGTCCGGCAGCGGTATTTCCTCGCTCTCCGTCGCGCGCTCGGCGCGTTCGCCCGCGGCGCGCGTGAACGCGCGCAGCGCGTGCGTCAAATCCGCCACCAGCTCATCCCTCGTCCCGGTCGATTTACGCGCGAACCACGCCTTGGCGTACGTCTCCGCGATGTCCATCAGTCGAGGATTCGGTCTCGACGCCTCGCGCGCCATCGCGGCGTCCGCGCGCGTCGCGCGTCGCGCACTGCGACGCGTTTGAAGATTCAAAAGTGACTCCACGCGTTCAAACGGCGTCGACTGCGCGGCAGTCCACGGCGCGTGCGCGTCCGCGCGCGCGCATCGCGACGCTCGGGACGATCGGTCGCGTTCGCGAGCGCGTTCGCGAGCGCGCGCGGGGCGCGATTCGGTCGAGGCGCGACGCGAACGCTTCGGGACGTCGACATGCGGGCGGATGAAGTCGCGCGGTGCCTGGCCGAGACGCTCTCGCCCGACGCCGTCGCGCGCGCCGAGGCGCAGCGCGCGATCGAGCGCATGGGAGGCGAACCGGGGTTCGCGGAGACGCTGGCGTCGATCGCGCTGCGCGGCGTCGAGGGCGCGGTGGTGGACATCAGCACGAGACAGCTGAGCGCGGTGCTGCTGAAGAAACACGTGCGAGAACACTGGAACGCGCTGGATGAAAGGTTCGTCGCGCCGGAATTGACGGAAGCGGAGAAGCAAGGGTTGAAAACAGTGCTCCCGAAGGGACTGGCGGATGAGTCGAGCAAGATGCGCACGGCGTTCGCGGCGGGGATCGCGCAGGCGGCGGCGAGCGACGGCGCGATTTGGGACGAGCTGACGACGACGTTGGTGGAAGGAATACGAGCGAAACGATCGAGGTCGGAGGTTTTGGGGTGCTTGAAGTGTTATGAGATTATTGCGGGGGAGATTGACGCGAAGGATGTCGCCACGGTGGGGCCGACGTTGTTTCCAGAGTTGTTGACGCTGGCGAGGCACGGAGAGGACGGCGCGCTACGGAGGCGAGCGGAAACGGCGTTTTCGTCGACAGTGAGCGCGTTGACCACGCTCACGGGGACGGAGCAAAAGGAAATGCGAGACATGTTGTTACCGTATTTGCCCACGTGGTTGGAGACCGTAGCGATCGCGTTGGAGGGAATGCCGAATCCGAACAATTTCGACGCGTTGGCTTCGACCATGGCGGCGCTCACGAGTCTCGCGCTCGCGGTGCAGTACTTTACCAAGCCCGCGGGCGAGGCGCTGATGCCGGCTTTATCCCGTGGGGCGATAATGTTTCACACCATAGCGCCAGTTTGGGCGAAATACTCAGAGGAGACGGATCACTTGGATCCGGGCATGGATAGCGACGGCGACACGGTGAGTTTCGAGGCGGTGGTCACAGAACTCCTGGAGCTCGTCATCAACATCGCGGAGCAGCCTAAGTTGAATAAGCTGCTCGAGCCGAATTTAGCGGATACGTTGTACGTCACGATGGGTTACATGACGATGAGCTCATCGCAAGAGGAGATGTGGATGGATGATCCGAACCAGTTCGTCGCGGACGAGGACGACGATTTCGGCAATGTGCGTGCCGCGTGCGGTCTCATGCTTGATTCTCTCGGAGAAAGATTCGGCGTAAAGGCGGTCGCTGCGCTCTGGAACGCATCAAATAGACGATTGGCGGAGTCCATATCGGCGCAACAAACCGGTGACTCGATGTGGTGGCGACCGCGAGAAGCGGCGCTCCTCGCCGTGGGCACGATGAACGAGGTCGTCTTGTCGAGCCTGGAGCGCGCGCAAGAAAAGGGCAAACCCGCACCTTTCGACATCGCCGCTTTCATGAAAACGGTGATTGAGAACGATTTGCACGAGAGCACGGCGGCGTCGGCGCCGTTCTTGCGTGGCCGAGCGTTGTGGGTCACGGCTCGCCTATCGAGCGGCGTGCCGACGGAGATGGCGGATGCCATTCTCAGAGCTTCGGTAAGTTCGCTGGCGCCCGGTTTAGCGCCACCACTGCGTATTGGTGCGTGCCGCGCGATCGCTGAGTTTTTACCGATCGCGAAGAAGGAAGTGACGACTCCGTACATTGGTGAAATTTACAAAGGCTTGGGCAATTTGCTCGTCGACGCCGGCGAAGAGACTCTGCATCTCATTTTAGAAGCCATGCTCGTGCTCATTAAGGCTGACTCCGACGCTGCAGCGGCGTGGTTGAGCGCACTCGCGCCGGCGGTGGTGAAAATATGGGCGGAGTACGTCCGAGATCCCTTGGTGAGCGCAGATACCACCGAGGTGTTTGAGGCGCTCGCGGAGATTCCTGCGTGCCAGGCGCAGTTGCACACCATGCTCGTGCCGACGCTTTCGCACATACTCGCATCGCCGAGCGAACAACCTGAAATGTTAGTGGAGGCGACGCTCGATCTATTGACAATCATTCTTCGCCCGGCGTCGCCTGAGACGGCCAAGGCTACGCACGACGTGTGCTTCAAGTACGTGTGCGGTCTCATCATGCAGAGCGACGACGCCGGCGTGATGCAGGGTGCGTCCGAGACGTTACGCGCATTTCTTCGCGCGGGAAAAGAGAACATGCTCGAGTGGGGTAGTGGTGACCCGACCGTGGGCGGTGGCGACGTGTTGCGCGCGATGTTTGAAGCCGCGTCGCGCTTGTTGGATCCAAATTTGGAGGACAGCGCAAGTCTGTACGCGGCACCTTTGCTGTGTCAAATGCTTCGTCGTTTGCCGACCAAGGTGGGCCCGGTGCTTCGCGATATCACGGCTGCGGTCGTGGCGCGCTTGCGCTCTTCAAAGCAGCCCAATCTGTCGGCGTCGTTGTTGACGGTGTTCGCGCGCATCGTGCACGTGGACGCCAACGCGTTCATCGAGCTCTTGATGTCGCTTCCGAGCGGCGGTGACGAGCCGAACGCGTTCGATTTCGTCATGCGACAGTGGTCAGAGAAGCAATGCGATGTACACGGTTCGTTTGACATCAAGTTGACCACGACCGCGCTCGGTTTGCTTCTCAACACGCAGAGTCCAGCGTTGCACGCCGTCGTCGTCAAGGGCCAGCTCGTGGAGACGCCCGCGGAGAGCGGCCGCATTCGCACGCGCGCGCGCGCTCAAGCCAACGGCCCAGAAGTCTGGACCCAAATCCCACTCTCCGCCAAAATAGTCGAACTCTTAGCCGACGTCCTCATCGAGTACGCCGAAGGCATGGCCGGCGCCGAAGACGACGAAGACGAATGGGAGGAGGAGCGCGACGACGACGAAGACGACCCCGACGACGCCGCAGACGACGACGACTTCACCGGCGAGGAAAAGGAATTCACCGGCGACTTATTCGAGCGTCTTCTCATGCGCGGCGGTCTCGACGCGTTCGATCCCGACGACGCCGACGAGGCCGAGGATCCCGTGAACGACATCGACGTTCGCGCCTTCGTCGTCGGCGGCTTTCGCGCGCTCCACGCATCCGGCGTCCTCGCCCCGCTCGCGCAGTCCATCGCCACCAGGCACCAGCGCGCCATTCACGACGCGCTCACGCATCAGTAACGCAAATCTTCATTCGCGGTCTCACTCGCGTTCGCCAGCCCTCGTTCGCCTTTGATTCCGCTCCGTTCGTCGTCGCCGCGCCGCGCCGCGCCGTCCCGCTCGAGCGTCGTCGCCATCCCTCGACCCGTCGTCGTCACACGTCGACCGCGCGCCGACCGACCGCGCGTCTGCGAGACGCGAACGCGCGCGCGCGTCGTCGTCGTCGTCGCTCGCGCGCGATGCCGCGCGCGCGCGACGCGCGCGGCGTCGCGAACGTCGTCGACGCGGCGACGTCGCTCGGCACCGCGTCGACGCGCGCGGCGCATCGCGGGGCGTTCGCGGCGGCGCGCGGCGACGCGCGGCGATGGTCGATCGTCGCGCGCGATCGGGGCGTCGCGCGCGCGCGCGAGACGGGCGGAGACGCGCGCGCGCGCGCGAGGGGGACGGAGACGCGCGCGGCGAGCGGGACGCGCGGGTTCGCGGCGAGCGGGACGACGACGACGACGACGACGACGACGACGACGACGACGATGCGGACGTGGAATGGATGGTGTGAGCTGCGCGTCGAACGCGCGGGCGAAGGGAGACGCGCGCGCGAGGCGTGGACGGTGACGGCGCGACGCGGGTTCGCGGCGGAGCCGTTGAAGGAGTCGGCGGCGGAGGACGAACCGACGGAGGAGGTCAAGGTCGACATCGCCGCGCTCGATCGCGCGCGAGCGGAAATATCGAAGTTGCACAGAGAACGACAGCTAAAGGCGTGGGAGCGCATGTACGCGTCGGCGGTGGGTGGGGTGACGTACGCGGCGTCGTTCGGGCCTTGGTTCGTTTCGCTGAGTAAAATGTCGCGCGCAGAGTGGAAGAGTGGCATCAAGCACAGCTGGGGACACGTCAAGGATGAGATGCATCACTATTGGTCCGGCGCAAAGCTGCTCTGGGTCGAAGTGAAGATCGCGTCGCGGTTGTCTTGGCGGTTGATGAGCGGATCGGAGTTGTCGAGGCGAGAGCGAAAGCAGCTGACGCGCACGACGGCGGACGTCTTTCGTTTGGTGCCTTTCGCGGCGTTCGTGTTGATTCCATTCATGGAAGTCTTCTTACCCGTAGCTCTGAAGCTGTTTCCGAACATGCTTCCCACGACGTTTAGAAACGATCTGAAGCACGAGGAAGAGTTGAAGAAGAAGCTCAAGGCGAAGCTCGAGGTGGCGAGATTTTTACAAGACACGGTTCGAATGATGGCCAAAGGCTTGAAGCACTCGCGCGACGGTGTCACGCGCGATCGCGCCGATGATTTGTACGTTTTTATGAAGAAAATTCGCTCCGGCGCCAAGGTGACGAACGAAGACATTTTGAAGTTTTCAAAGCTCTTCAACGACGAATTCACGTTGTACCAAGTCAATCGCGCGCAGTTGGTGAACATGTGCAAGTTTGTCGGTATCGCGCCGTACGGCACCGATACTTTCTTGCGTTTTCAGCTTCGAAACAAGCTTCGTGAGATCAAGAACGACGATAAGATGATCTACTTCGAGGGATTGAGCAATATGACGACGAGCGAACTGCGAAGCGCGGCGCGCTCGCGCGGGATGCGATGGGAGTGCGAGCGGGAAGATTTAATCAAGCAACTCGAGGATTGGCTCGAGTTGAGCCTGAAGAATAAGCTCCCATCGACTCTCCTACTTCTTTCGCGTGCGTTTGTCATCACAGCTGAGTCCAGCGGCGAGGATGCCAAGACGAAGGTGTTCCAAGATATCACCGACACCTTGGCTTCGTTGCCCGAGGACGTCATCACTTCCGCGGCGGTTGACGAAGGTTTGGCCACGCATACGCCAACGAAGAAGGAAGATTACACGAAGAGAATGGAGTTCTTGAAGCGCGAAGAAGAAATCATCGCGGAGGAGCAAAAACAAACGGAAGCCGTGCAGGAAGAAATCGTGCCGGCGCCGGAGACGACGGAAACAGAAACAGTCGACAAGGCGGCGGAGGAGATGGAGGGCGCGCCTTCGACGAAGCAAGCGGCCGCGCCTTCCGCCGACGCATCAGGCGATGATGAAGAGAAGGCCATTCGCAATGAAGAAAAGGCGACGTACGAACGCGAGAAGCGCGCAAAGCGCGCCGCGCAGCTCTCGCGTTTGCTAACCATGGTTTCCGACACGTCATCCGTCTGCGTTGAACGCACCGAGTTGATGATGCTCGTCAAGAAGGGTGTAGACGCATACGCCGACCGCGTCGAAGAAGCGCGATGCGCCGCTGAAGAAATCGCCGCGGACCAGGGCGCCATCGAGCACCTCACCGCGGAAGTGGACGAAGAGGCTCGACTCTCGCATCAGCTCGCCGACCAAGTCAGCGCTCGCGTGGACAAGATGTTGCAATCCGCGAGCAAAGACATTGAAGAAGTGGAGAAGCGCATCGGCGACAAACTCCGCGTCCTCGACGCGGATTGCGATGGTAAGATCACCATGCAGGAGCTGTTACGCGTGCGCGACGTTCTCGGCGCCGATCAAATCGACGAACGCGACGAAATCGAGTTGGTGAACATTCTCAGCGGTCTCATCAAGGACGACGGAACCATCGCCGTGGAAGATTTGAGAAAGCTCACCAGCGACATCATCTCCACCGAACACTTGGAAGACGTTCAAACGGACGACGACGCGGACATCGAGGCGACCTCGAGCGCGAGCGCCGCGTCCTCGGATGTCCCCGCGTAGAGCTTTAATACAACTTGTACGTAGCGCGTATCGTTCAAACTCGCTCAACGCGCCGCACTGTTCGACGTCGACCCTCTTCGCGCGCCGCTCGACGTCCCGGTCGATGCGCAACGATGTCTTCGCACCGCTCGTCGTCCGCGTCGCGTCGCGCGTCGTCGCGTCGCGCCTCGAGCGATGCGAGCACGTCGCAACGGTCATGGAGTGAATCGTCACGGAGCGACGGCGATGGCGACGCCGCGCCGCACTATCGCAACGCGCGCGATCCGCCGTTGCGCCAAGGCGTGTCTCGCGTCACCGTCAGCGCCGATAATCTGTCGAACGAGAGCGAGTGGGAGACGATGAAAATCACCGCGAGCGCGGCGGCGAGAGGCGCGGCGACGACGGCGGCGCGGCGACGACGATTCTGCGCGGCGGTGCGTCGGATGGCGGGCACGAAGCGTGGAATATACGAAATAATGCGAAGTCCAGGGGCGGTGAGCGCGCTTCGGCGGTTGATGAGCGACGAGGACGTGGATTGTCGACGAGGGGCGTGCGAGGCGGTGAGCGAATTGGCGAAGACGCCATTCGGCGCCGCATTACTGTGCAGCACCGACGCGCAGTTGAAAGAGGCCTGGGGAACGGTGCGGACGTGGGAGTGGAAGATGGCGCTAGCGAGGATAAAGCGGACATTTGGGTATAAAACGTACGCGCAGTGCTTGGCGGCGTTCGCGACGTCGACGTCGTTACCACTCAAGGCATCCGGGGAAGCCGTTGACAAGTACTTGTCGCGGCAGGTGTTTTTTCCATTACAGTCCAACTTTTCGCCGACGTTTCGCGATGAGACGCACGCGTTAGAGTCGTTGTCTAAAGTTTTGAGTCGACCGGACGACAAGCCCGAGGTGTTGTACGCCGCCCTGAGCGCCTTGGACACGTTGTTATCAACGGTGAATTTCTCGGCTGAAGTCATCCCGTTGGTGAATCAATCGACTTACGCGACGGCGCAGCGCTTGTCGAAAGCGACGGAAACGAGTTTAGCCGCACTCGACCCCGTGGAGGCTTTCATGGGTTCGGACTGGACTGAGGCTGTTCGTGGCCCCGGGTGCGTCGGCACCGTCGTAATGTTGTTCAAGCGTTGGGTGTTGAAGACCGATGAAAGCACCGTTGACGGAGACGAAGCCAGCGAGCGCGAGGAAGAAGACGAAGATGACAGAGAAGCCATACGGCGACGAAATGACAAAGCCGTGCTTTCAGTGACACAATTCAAATTAGACCGAAGATTGATGGTGCTCGCGTCGCACAAGACGGACGCAATCATCAGAGAAGACGCGAGCCGCATCTTATACGAAGCGACGCTGAATTGCGAAAACAAGAGCGTCGGCAAGCGAGTGTTTGAAATGCTCGTCAGTAGCGACAGTGTTCTACGCGCGAGTACGCTTTCGTGGATGGCGTACTTGTTCGTACAACATGTGCGAACCGTGCGCGCTTTTGTTTCGATCGACGAAAACGAGATATGGCCTTTGACGAAGACGGTGCGATACTTGCTTTCGGACGACGTGCTGCGTTCGGCGAGCAGAGGGCTGTCGGAACAAGAAGAGTCCATACGCTTGGGCGCCACGCGAATGCTTCGCGCCGCGTGGGATGCGGTATCAGTTAAGCCATCAGCCATGCCGGAAAAAAGCGAAGAAAACCCAGCGATCTTTGTCGACGAGCGGCTTTCGTTCCCCGGATCCCACGAGCGCTGGCTCGTCTTTGTGAATAGCGGCGCCGTAGCCGCGCTTTGCGACATGCAGCTCAGTCGGGCGATAGGGGCGTCGCAGCTTGCGGATTCCACGCTCGATCACCTCGTGAAAACCGAGCCTGCGGCGATGCAGTATTTGCTATCGCGCAACAAGCAGCCGAGTGCGGCGGAGAAGCGCGAGGTGATTCGACAAAAGGTTGAACATCACAAGGCGGATTTCCCTCGCTCGAGGGTGGTTGAAACGCAGACGCTGCCCGCGGAAGAGGAATCGCCGCCGACACCAACCGACGCCCAAGACAGTCTTGAGAGCGTGAACATCGCGCCGCATCGCGCGCGGTGGCGCGAGTATAGAGAAAATCACAAGCCTATCGTCGCTAAGTTTGTTGACGTCGACAGCTTCGGAGATGACGAACTTGATCGCGAGGGGTGGCGAGCCAAAGCGGAGGACTTTATAATCGCGGGTGGATCGGCGCGAAAGAAGAAAGGTTACGAAACACATCGTGGTCCGTACGAACGGGCGGTTTTACGCGAAGGAACGCTCGGTTTGGCGGCAAAAAGCGACAAAATGCCCGTAGTGTTCTCAGCGAACCCGAACGTGGGCCCGTACGACGCCGCCGCACCGCGAAGCGCTTCGGCGAAAGTTTTCACGCGACCGAGTAAGCGACATGAGATTCCGCGAGACGGTATCCCCTCGAACGCGAGGACCTAGTACACCTTAGATGAACAGTAGGTAGGATGAATTTAAGCGCACTCGATGGAAAACATCGATTACAAAAATTTTAAATGAATCGCAGGCGACGCTTACATGCCGAGCGCGTTGATGTGATGACCCCACGCTAAGCCCGTCGTGAGCAGACCAAACACCAAGAACGGCTGCGCGCTTGCTTGATACTTGACGTCGTTCTTGATGGGATCCGGCAAGAAGAACTTGAACTGGAAGAAGATTTGTGGGAAGATCAAGCAAAACAAGACGTTTGAGTACGTCTCTTCGCCGATGGCGCGCAGGTAGCACGCGACGAAGAGCTGCGTGATGTCGATCGTAGACACCGTGATCCACTTCGCCTTCTCGATGCCGAACGCCACGGGGAGCGATTGCAAGCCGAGCTCTCGGTCACCTTCGATGGACTTGAAATCGTTCACGATGGCGATGCCCAAACCGGCGATCGAGTAGAGGACGGTTAAAAACATGACGTCCGGCGTCAATTGCCCGAAAGTCGCCATACCCGCCCACCACGGCAGTGCGATGTACGACGAGCCAAGAGCGTAACACCCCTTCCAGCCCTCAGCCTTGAGCTTCAGCGGCGGCGCGCTGTAAATGTACGATATGTACGACCCGAAGAGCGACAGCGCCAACACGATTGGAAAATCGTGTTCGCACCATCGGTCGAGTTGCAGCGCGCACAACCATCCACCGACCAACAGCACCGCAATCTGCGCCTTGACTTCATTCTCCGAAATCAACCCGCTCGGGATCGGCCTGTACGGCTCATTGATCGCATCGATCTCTCTATCGTACCAATCGTTGATCGTCTGCGTGTACCCCGTCAAAAACGGCCCGCTCATCGTCATGCACAGCAGCGCCTTCCCGACGTTATCCAGGTTCCACTCGTAGTGCCCGCTCGCCGCCGCCCCGCACATGACGCCCCAAATCAGCGGCACCCACGTCCCCGGCTTGGTCAGCTGCACGCGAATCTTCCACACGTCGTCCGTCTCCGCCGCGCCCTTGAACCCGAGCAGCTGTCTCACGTTCCCACCGAGCTCCGTCGTC
The DNA here is from genome assembly GCF_000092065.1 of Ostreococcus lucimarinus CCE9901. Classification (NCBI taxonomy): domain Eukaryota; kingdom Viridiplantae; phylum Chlorophyta; class Mamiellophyceae; order Mamiellales; family Bathycoccaceae; genus Ostreococcus; species Ostreococcus sp. 'lucimarinus'. The sequence goes on from NC_009362.1 coordinate 172,897, forward strand.
GTCACGTCCTCCGCCGTGTTCTCCGCCTTGATGTTCGCGTCGTCATCGTTCGACGCCGCCGTTCGCGCGCGTCGTCGTCCGCGCGTCGTCGCCACCGCCGTCGTCGTCATCCTCGACGTCGCCGTCGCCATCGTCGGCGTCATCGCGCGCCCGCGCGTCGCCGTCGCGCCGCGCCGCGCCGCGCGCGGCGTCGCTCTCGGCGTCGCCGTCGTCCGCGTCGACAGCATCGCTCGCATCGCGCGCGCGCGCTCGCGCGTCGTCGTCTGGCGACGTCGCGCGCGCGCGATCGTTATCCACGGCGTCGGCCCGCGATCGAACCCGAATCCGAGGTTCGCGTTCGAACCTCGCGCGAGGGTCGACGCGCGATCGTCGATCGACGCGCGCGCGGGTTCGCCGCAGACCTCGGCGCGCGCGCGCGCGCCGCGCGCGATGCCGCGCGCGGGCGCGGACGTCGACGTGGAGACGCTCGTGCGACGCGCGAAGACGCGGTTGAACGCGCTGTACGGGATTCAGCACGTGCGCGCGAACGCGCGCGCGAGCGACGGGGCAAACGGCGACGACGCGTGGGCGATTCGCGACGCGGACGCGGCCGAGGTCGCGCGCGGGCTGTTCGCGGACGACGAGGTCGGCGATCGGACGTCGCTGGCGATGGTGAAGATGGCGTTCTGCGCGGTGGAGCGGAAGCGGAGGCTGGAGCGGTGGGAGTACGGGGCGGAGTGGTTGGCGCGCGCGGAGCGCGACTTGACGAAGGCGCGCGTCGAATGCGGCGAACGCGAGATACCGGCGCGGTTTTTGAAGCCGGATTGCGACTACGCGATCGAGGAGGAGGGAGACGTGTGGATGACGTTCGAGCGGGCGGGGCGGGCGGTGGCGAGGCGAGCGGTGCGACGGATGCGAGACGGGTACGCGTTGGTGCCGAAGCGAGAGTTGGCGGAGACGTACGCGGAGGCGGTGGCGCGAGAGATACGGGAAGATTGCGATCGGGTGTTGCGGAAGATGCACGCGTGGTTGGCGACGGGGAAGGCGCCGATGGCGTTCGATCCGAAGTGTCGATCGAACGCGCTGCGAATCGTGCGCACGTATCAGCCGGATGCGAGCGAGTTGCCGAAAATATCGGCACCCAACGGGTTCAATTTCGCAAAGGCGAGGCGCGAGCGACGTCGCGCGCAGCGTGTGGGTGGCGTGGCGCAACACGCTATTGCGATCGAGGCCGACGGTGAAGTCGAAGCGATCATCGAGACGCGACCTGGGGCGGAATTGCGTCGCGCGCGCAAAGCGCTTGACTCAAACGTCAATCGCGACGTCGCCACGAGACCGTTTCCTCCGTGCATTCGAAACAAGATGGAAGATTTACGCCGAGATGCACACTTAAAGTGGCACGACAGGTTTCAACTCAACCTGTTCTTCAAGGGCATCGGGTTCACGGTGAACGAAGCTCTCGAGTTCTGGCGTCGCGGCGTGTTTCCGAAGGGGCGAATGAAGGCGTACCAAGGCGAGCACACGTACGCGATTCGACACCACTACGGCTTGGAGGGCGCCATGAAAGACTACAACCCGCACAAGTGCGATTCGTTAGCAGAACTCACGGAAGGCGTGCGCACGTGCCCTTTCGTCGGTTCCGTGGAAGATTTGCGTCAGTCATCGAACTCGCGGGATTGGTACCAAGCGCTCTCGTTTGACGGCCGCGAAGCCGTCGAGTTAGCCGTACAAGCGGGCGACCGACGCGCGGCGTGCGAACGCGTCTTCGCCGATTTCCACGGCGGAATGTCGATTGGAGAAGACTTCGAATCTCCCGCCGATTACTTCGACGCATCCATGGAGATCGAGGACCAATATCGCGACAGACAAAGACGCGACGCGTTTTCGTCGAAATCCGTCGCCGCGCCGCCGCCCGACGACGACGCTCCGCCCGCACCGAGCTCCCTCCTCCCCGAACGACTTCAACTCGATATCGAAGACTCGTCGTCCGACGAAGAACCCGCCTGACCCGTCGCGCGCCCTATATATAGTCTTATTAGCCTTTGCAAGTAGCCCGCGGCGCGCCGCCGCGCTTTGAAATCGCCTCGTCTCGCGGCGTCCTCACACGCGCCCTCGCCGAGGCCGCGCCCTCGCTCGCCGCCGCGCGCGATCTCGAGCGTCAACAACGCAAATGTTCGACTGATCGCGACGTGACCGCCGCCGCGCGCGCCATGCCGAACGCGTGCGCGCCGTGCTGCGGGTCGAAGCCGAAGGGTGTTGGCGACGACGAGAGCGACGACGCGGGCGCGCCGGCGCCCAACTCGCTTCGCCACGTCTCGGCGACGAAAACGAAACGCACCGCGCCGAAGTCGCTGCGAAATCTGGTTCAGTACGGCGCGGGGGACGAACGCGACGCGAGCGATGATTCGGGCGCGGAGAAGGTTGAGGACGATCCGCGCGCGCAGTACGAGACGGCGACGACGCCGGCGGGGAAGCCGAAGTTTGATCCGAACAAATTTAAAAAACGCGTCGGTGATCATCTCGCGGCGAAACGCGCGCTCGAGGCGGAGCGAAGGCCGTTGCTCGAAGAAACGACGGCGCGGGTTGGTGTTGAGCCGGAGGACGAGAAGAGCGAGAGACGGGCGAAGCGAGAAGAGCGTGAACGACGGAAAGAGGCGAAAAGAGCGGCGAAAGAGGATAAGCAGAAGCAACGCGCGCGAGTCCTCAAGGCGCGGTCGACGCAGAGGCGGTGTTGGTGGATTCTCATGATCGTCGTGCTCGTCGTCATCGTGTGCGCGGGTATCATCTTCGGGGACGACGTGCATTTTAATTATTGGAGATCGAACGCCGATCGCGTCGACGCTCGTGATGATTCGACGCAGACGCATGCGATAGATTCAAATCAGATGGACGAGCGTCCCACGACCACAGAAGATTCCACAGACGTCTCAAGGGCTGGGCTCTCTCTCGCGGATGGGCCGAAATCGCAGGATAGCTTTGACGACGACGGCGACGACGGTGATGACAGCGATGAGCACGCACGCGCGTTGGATGTCGACGGTGACGAGTACGGCGTTGATTTCAACGACCCGAGTTTGCGCACCATGGCGCCGAAGGCATGGCGAAGACGCGAGCGGGAAATAGAAAAAATAAAGCGCCGAGCGCGCTCGTCGGCAAAGGATGACGTACAGCGATTCGTTGAAGGTGCGCACCGCGAGCTCGGCGTGCGCGACGAGGAAAAAGATGCAGAAGAAGAGTACGAGGATACTCTCATCGAACGCATCGAGTCGTCACCGGGGGTGGTGATCGAAAAGAGGCGAGGCGGCGAAGACGCGTCGCGGTCGGGCGACAAAGCCGCCGAGGTATTAGCCAAATCGCAAGCGTCGATTCTGTCGCACGGATTGATACGCGACACCAAGAGTTCATCGCGCGACTTAGATAGGCTCTCGTTCGGGGACGATGTCGCCGCGGGCGGAACTGCGTCTCCGGATTCTCGCGCCGCCGCCGCGGGCGAGGCGCCAACAGCCCGGGAGGCCTCGAAGACGAAGCGAGCGGCCGACATCAAAGATGACGATTCCGATCCAGATTTCGGGCTTAGCGCAGTGTTTCGTCCGCCGAACGAGCCGGTGGTGCATGAGAGACAACCCGACGACGACGGCGCGTTCTCCGCGGCGCTTCCCAGAAGAGTGCCGCGGCGCGCGCTCGCGGCGTAACATTCGATTGTGATATTAACGTTAGAAGATTAGATATTTTGCGAGTACAACAGTCGTCTGTGCATGGTTATTGAAATGTAAGTGTGGGTCGTCGCGACGATAATAAGGCCGGCGGCGCGCGACGACTGCGTCGATCGAATCGACGCTCGACGAATGTCTCTGCGTTTGTCGACAACCGATCGGTCGATTACATGATGACGCATCCCTTCTTGCCTCCCTTACCCTCACCGATAGAGTCAAGTTTACCCCTCAAAGCGGCCAGAAGCTTATCCTTGTTCTTCCCCGTCGCGAGCTTCTTCGCGTCGTCGCCATCCTTGTTTTTAATCTTGACGTCGGCGCCCGCCGCGACCAGTCTCGCGACGTTTTCCACGTTCCCCGCGCACACGGCGTACATGAGCGCCGTCCACCCATCCTCATCCTGCGCGTTCAAGTTGCACTTCTTATCGATGATCAACTGCAGCACGTCGCCGAATCCGTGCGCCGCCGCGCTCATCGCCGGCGTCCCGCCGTCCTCCGCCGTGAGATCGAGCAACGACGGCCCGCGTTGCATCGCCTTCAGCACGTCCACGTGTCCACCGCTCGCGGCAAACATCGCCGCCGTCTTCCCTGCATTACTCTGCACGCGTTAAACCGCCACACCGCGGTCCGTCAGTCATCGCTCGCCTCCGTCTCGCTCGCGTCCGCGCCGCGCGCCGCGATCTCCAATCCCCAACCGTCCACCATCGCATCGAATTCCCCCTTCTTCCCCCCCCGCGACGCGTTCCGCCCCTACCCGACGCCCGCGTCCGATCAAAGAATTCATCCACCATCGCGTCGCGCGCGCCTCGCTTCGGACGCACCTCTCCGCACGCCCTGATGTTCCCATCCGCGCCGTCGTCGAGCAGCGCGATCACTTTTTCGAGATCGCCGTCCGCCGCGGCTTTGTGCAGCGGCGCGAGCCCGGTGAACGTGTCGTGGTCGTTGATTCCCATGGCGAGATTTACGCTCGATTCGTCGCCGCGTCGCGTCGCGTCGTCGTCGGCGTCGCGGCGGCGTGTGACGGTCGCGCGCGCGCGCTGACGCGGACGGCTCGACCGCGTCGGGCGGGTGTATGCGCATACAGTGAGACGCCGTGTACGCGCGTCGCGTCGCGCGATCATGGCGCGCGGCTCGTAGAGTAGCACCGATCGCGATTCGCGATCCGCCCGCGATCGCGACGCCGCGCCGCGCGTCGACGCGCCACTCATCGACGCGCGCGATGCCGACGGCGGCGCTCGATCGCGCCGCGACGCTCTCCGCGCGCGCGCGCGTCGCCGCGACGCCGCGCCGACGCGCGCGCGCGACGACGACGACGATTCGACGACGACGAACGCGCGGCGCGACGACGACGCGCGCGTCGAACGCGGACGACGCGCAGCGATGGATCGACGCGTGGACGAAAAAAACCGGCGCGACGACGACGACGGCGACGACGACGGGAACGATCGGGGCGCTGGACGCGATGCTGCCCGCCGAGGCGGCGCCGGCGGCGGCGCCGCCGGCGCCGGCGAGCGCGCCGCGCGAGCGCAAACCGGGAGAGATCTCGCCGGAGATGCGGAAAAAGTTGCTGGGCGAGAGCGTCGGGCTGGGAGGATTGCCGGAGAAGCCGATGCCGTCGAACATTTTCTTGAACGTCATACTGGGGGTGACGCTGATCGTGGTGGTGGCGTACGCGGGGGGGATCCGGCCGTGACGCGGCGGCGGCGCGAGCGCGCGAATGTAATGCGATAAAGCGCGATCGAAGACGATTCCGATGGATGATGTCGACGCCTTCGGTGACTCGAGTCCGCGTCGGCGCCGTCGCGAATTTCGCCGCGTCGATTACGTCGCCGAGCGTCGAGCGCCGCACACGCCGCCGCGACCTCCATGAGCGCGCGCCGCGACGTCGACGCGCGTCACGCGTCGACGTCCGAAAAGGTGCGCCACGCGATGCCGCGCGAGTCCGCGCCGCGCCGCGCCGCGCCGCGCGCGCGAACCGTCGACTGACGCGCGATACCGACGACGGCAGGATTCCGAAAGAAAACCGTCGCGAACGACGACGGCGGACATCGCGAGCGCGCCGACGTTCCGTCCGACGCTCGAGGAGTTCGCGGACCCGATCGCGTACCTGTCGTCGATCGAGGCGCGCGCGCGCGAAGCGGGGATATGCAAGGTGATACCGCCGCGAGGCGCGGCGCCGAGGTGGAACGGCGAGGCGTGGAGGCGAGACGACGCGCGATTCGAGACGAAATTGCAGAACGTACACTCGCTGAGCGAGGGAAGGACGTTTCAGTTCGGGAAGGAGTACGCGAAAGGGGAGTACGAGGCGATGGCGAAGGCGTATGAGGAACGGTGGGCGAAGGAACGTCCGGACGTCGACGCGAACGACGCGAACGCGCTGGAGCGAGCGTTTTGGGATATGGTGGAGACGCGGAGCGAGCAGGCGCGAGTCGAGTACGGGAATGATTTAGATACCAAGATTTTCGGTACCGGGTTCGGGGTGGACGAAAACGGGGAGAAGCATCCGTGGGATTTCGAGCATTTGTACTCGCATCCGCTTAATTTATTGCGCGTCGTCGAGCACGACATTCCGGGACTCACCAAGCCTTGGTTGTATCTTGGCATGCTTTTCGCCACGTTTTGCTGGCACGTTGAGGATCATTTCTTGTGTTCGCTTAACTATTTGCATCGCGGGGCGGCGAAGACGTGGTACGGTGTGCCAGGAAGCGACGCGGAGGCGTTCGAGAATTGCGCTCGGGCGACGGTGCCGCGCCTATTCGAGCAAGCGCCAGATATTTTACATCAAATCGTCACGATCGTCCCACCTGGAGTATTGGTAGATCATGGCGTCAAGGTCGTGCACACGGTGCAACAGCCTGGGGAGTTTGTCGTGACGTTCCCTCGTGCTTACCACGCCGGGTTTTCCCACGGTTTCAACGTCGCCGAAGCGGTGAACTTCGGTCATGTCAACTGGCTCGATTTCGGCCGTCGAGCCATCGACGTGTACAGCACCGGATCGTTCAAACGCAACGCCGTGTTTGCACATCATCGCCTCGTTTCGCGCGCCGCCGAAACCTTCGTCGAAGTTCTGGGTAAGAACGCTCGACTGGTGAAGAGTAAAGCCATGGGCGCCATCGTATCGACGCTTCGCAAGGAGCTCGAAACGATTTTGAGCGATGAAGAAATTTATCGTGCCTCCCTCGTGCGTCGTGGATTGAACATAGAAATCGTTCAAGCACCTAACGAGGACGACGATGCGTGCTGTATTCGCTGCAAAGCGATGCCGTTTCTCTCCGTCGTGCGATGCAAGTGTCTACCGACGGCGGTGCGATGCCTTCGACACGCCATGGACGCTTGTGATTGCGCGGCGGGGGAGAGAACCTTAGAGATTCGCGTGGTTGATTCACGACTTCGCGAGCTCATTAAAGCACTGTTCTTCGGTGACGGCATACAAACCAAGAACGACGCCGCGAAAGCGCGCGTAGATTTCTCGGCCAATGTGAACAGAGTCGCCGTCAATCGAGCGCCGCCGCCCAAGCCGAAAGTCGTCCTTCCAAAGCCGAAAACCGTAAAACCGCCGCCGACGCGAGCGGTACTCGCGTCTCCACCCCCCACGCGCATCGTCGCATCGAAAGCCGACGATGCTTTCACCGCGCGCGGTCTTCCGCGCAAGCGAGCCAAGTGCGAAACCCGGCGGCGCTGGACCGCCGAGATGGTCGCCGACTTCGAAGTCGCCGTCGAGCGCCTGGGCGGCGTCGACGCGGCGACGGGCAAAAAGCTCGCCGAAGCGTTATCCGCGCACGACGTCACGCGAGACCAATGCGCGAGTCGCTTGCAAAAGCACCGCGAGAAAATCAAATCAAACGCGGACGCGCGCGCAACCTTGTAATGTTATTCCCTCGCCCCGCGCAGCGCGCGTTACAGCATGGCGTCCAAACGACCCCGCGGCGACGCCACCGACGCGTCCACGCCTCGAGCGCGCGTCTCCGAGGAAGACGCGCGCGCCCCAGTCTCCCTCAAGTCCCTGCTCGAGCGATGGAACCTCGGCGACGTCGTAAACACCGCCGGCGTGTCGCGTCGAATAAAGTGTCGACTCGTCCCGGTGTGTCGAACGAAGGACGACGAGCGCGCGCGCATCGCTCGAGGCGAGCCGGTGATATGCGCGAGCGCAGAGTACGCGTCCGAAGTGTTCGACGCGATCGGGACGGCGCGCGACGGCCTCGCGTGGGCGACGCGGTCGAGTTTCTCAAACTTTGACGCCGAGCGCGGCAAGGTGGCCATGCGAAGCGGTTGGGGCGCGCCGGGGACGCACGTGCTGAGCAATCGAGACATGACGATCGTGACGTCGTTCGCCGAGGTCGTCGACCCGGCGAATGAAAAGCCGCTGAATTTACAAATGTTTCATCGCGAGGACACCGCGGTGCCGGTGTTGTCGAGGAAATTGAAGTGGCCGAGCGAGGAGGAATTTTTTGGAATCGAAGGCGAAGACGCGCCGGGGAGGCTTTTAGACGACGCGACGCGCGTGAGCGCGAGAGGGGCGATGACGTGGTGGCACTTGGATGACTGTGGGGAGTTTGTGTGTCAAGTCGGGTTGCCCGAGGCGGGGGAGGCGGCGGAGGACGTGTTGCTCGGGCCGACGGGGAAACCCGTGGTGAAGTTGTTCATTTTCGCCCAGAGGAAAGACTACGCGTGGGTGGCGCAAGACGCAGAGATGAATAAATCTTACAAAAATTGCGCACTGGATCTTTTCGATACGCCGGATCATTATTATCCCACGGCGAGCGAGATGTGCCACCCATCGAGCGCGCCGCTTGACGTTTCGTCGCCAAAGGCGTTCGACGGCGCCGCGACGAGCGACGACGCCGAAGATCCATGTCCAACGTTTTGGGTCGCTCCGCTCGAGGCTGGAGGGCCACCTTTATTATCACCTCCCAATATCATACACTGTGTGCTCACCGTACGCGACTGCGTGATGTGTGAAGAGCGCCGGCTTTCGCTGGCGTACATGGATGAAGTGTTGTACTTTCAGCGACGCGCGGCGAGATGGTGCGAACCACCCATCTTCTACGCTTTCGTTCGTGAAGATTTGAGCGACACGGAGAAGGCTAGGTCGAACGCGATGCGGCCACTCGTGAAGATGCTGAATGACTTGAAGCGCGTTGGCGCGACAGACGGCGACGCGTATCGCTTTGCGCGGTGTTTAACGTCGTTGCGAGTTTTGGCGAATCATTCGCCCGAATTCTACGCACTCGACGCAGATGGCGTCGCCGAGGCTCGTAAAAGCATCGACAAGCTCGAGTCTTGGTTGGCTGACGACTCAAACTGTGAGTTCGTCGAGAAAATTCAAGCCGCGGTAAAGGCGGATCCGCGAGCGGTGGAGGACGCAGAACTCGCAGAGTCTATGATGAGCGAAACACTTGGCGTGCTCAATCTCGCCGACGGACGATCGTGCGCCGTCGTTCACGAGCGTGGTCGACCTCGCTGGGGCCCGGTGCGCAACTCCAAGTCGCTCGTAGACAAGGACCGAAAAGATATGAAGAATGCGATTCGTTCGGGAACGCTCGACGCGCTTCTCCTCGCGTATCGCCGCGACATCATCTAATCTAGAAACTAGCGATAGACTACATATTAGAGCTACTAGCTTTAGAAGCTTCGGCGCGCTCGAAAACATCGCGAACGAGCGCCGCAATTTCGTCGCCGTGACTGCGCAAGCCGTCGTGCGCGACGCCCGGAAGGATGACGAAAAAATCACAATACCGTTCCCACGAGCGCACCACGCGACGCGGCGCGGCAAAATCACAGTCACCCTCAATCATGCCGCAATACCACGTCCGATTCGCATCCTTCAAAACATCCATCGCGCCGTTTTCGTGGCCGTCCACGACGCAGTGCACCCAACACTCGGCGTCCAGGCGGCTCAAATGCGCGAAAAACGGCGCGAATGCCGCGTATGAACTCTTCAAATAGCCCAGCACTCGCGACAGCGCCCACACAAATCGAGGAAACGTCGCCGCGAAGCGAAGCGACGCCCCGACGACGGCGCTCGTTGCTTTCAAACCGACGACGCGTTTCGCGATGGACACGACGACGTCGGCGCCTCGACGCCCGACGAGCCCGTCGAGAATGCGCTCGGGCGTCCCCAGCAAGCTCACGTGACAACGAATGACAGCAGGTCTGCATCGAATCATCTCGAGCGCCACCTGCGTGCCGTACGAGTACGACACCAAATCGACGTCTCGTTCGCGCTCGACGCCGCTCCTCGAGCAAAACTCATCGACGCACGCCCACGCATCCTTCGCGAACGCTTTCGCGCTCACGAGGGCGTAATCGCGTGGATTCTCGCTGCACCCGTGCCCTCTGAAATCAAACTCCAGCGCGCATCGCCCGCGCGCGACGCACTCGTCCGCGAGGCGCACGAGCTGGAAATTTTCATTGCTCAGCCCGTTCACGAACACCGTGACGCCCGACGCGCGCGCGCCCGGACGGCGACCGCGGTAGGCGATCAACGTTCCATCCTCCCCGGGAACCCTTCCCGGGAACTCGCGCGCCATGCGCGGCGGTGTGCGGGCGTTCGTTTGGAAAATTGTTTGCCATGTTTTACAAGAAGAAGCGTCATACTCATACAAAAGTCGTGCGACCGACGCCTCGGCGTCGATCGCGCATAAAAAGTACAGGCGCATTTCGCGCGCACATATTAATCCTCAACCATCATACACTCGCCGTCGCCGTCGCCGTCGCCGTCGTCGCCGCTCGTTCGCTCGTCTCGTCGCCGCGAGCGTCTCCGCGTCCGCGTCCGCGCGCGCGCCCGCCGTCCTCATCGCGCGCGTTCATCGTCGGAATCGCACGTCATCGTCCGCGTTTCGTCCTCGTCCGCGCTCTCTCGATCGCGTCGCCGCATCGACAGCGACACGACGTCTTCGCACCGCACGCGCGCCCTCGCGTGCGTCCCGAGCGCGCCTCGCAGCGCCTCCATCGCGAACGCTCGCTCGCGCGCGTCCACGCCCGCGAACCGCGCGTTCGCGCACGGCTCGCGATCGCCCACGAGCGTGATGTCGCACTCGCGTCCGACGAGATCGTCCCAGACGGCGAGCGCGCGCAGCTTGAGAAAGACGCGACACGCCGCGAGCGCGTCGGCGTCGTCGGCGTCGGCGTCGGCGGCGGCGGCGGCGCGCGCGCGCGTCGGACTCATGCGACGCGGCGGCGACGCGGGTCGGTCGTCGACGGCGATTCGCGCGCGCGGCGCGGAGTGCGGACGCGGCGGCGCGGCGCGAGGGCGCGATCGCGAAAAAGTGCACCGCGCGATTGACACGCTGGCGGTTGAGATATTTCGCGCGACGGAGCGGCTTTGATTATATTATAAACGACGCGTTAACGCGAGACGGCGGACTCGAGGGCGCGCTTGGTGGCGAAGACGACGTCCATGACGTCCTCGACGACCTTGTCCGGCGTGGACGCGCCCGAGGTGATGCCGATGACGACGTCGCCGGCGGGGAGCCAACCGTCGGTGGTGACGAGCTCGCCGTGGGCGAGCTTGTGGGAGATGGAGTTGGTGTCGGCGTTTAAGCGATCGGCGGTGTCGACCCAGTAGCTCGGAATGGCTTTGTCTTCGCTGATCTCTTGTAAGTGTTGGGTGTTGGAGGAGTTCAAGCCGCCGACGACGAGCATGATGTCGGGCTTGGCGTCGACGAGCTTGTACATGGCGTCTTGACGCTCTTGCGTCGCGTCGCAAATGGTGTCCATGACGACAAAGTGTTGGTCGACGTTTTCAACGCCGAATTTTTCCATCATGGTGGACTGGAACAACTTTCCGATCGCCTCGGTCTCGCCCTTGAGCATGGTGGTCTGGTTGGCGATGCCGACGCCGTCGAGGTCTTCGTCGGGGTCGAAGCCTTGGGACATGGCGTTTTTAAACTTTTCCATAAACTCCGCCTTATCGCCGCCCTTCAAAATGTAATCGCGCACGTAGTTCGCTTCCCTCATATCCTTGACGATCAAGTACGTCGTCGCGAAACTCGCCGTCGCCACCGTCTCCTCGTGGCTATACTTGCCGTGAATGATCGACGTAAAGTCCTTTCGCTTGTGCGTGTCCACGGCGTTCCAAACCTTGCTCACCCACGGGCACGTCGTATCGACGATGTTCGCCCCTTTATCCGCCAGAAACTTCATCTCGTGCACACTCGCGCCGAACGCGGGCAAAATAACCACCTCTCCGCGCTTCACTCCACTGAAATCCTTTCCGTCGCTCGTCTCCTCGACAAAGTTCACCCCCATCTCGCTCAGCCGGTCGTTCACCGTCGGGTTGTGAATGATTTCATTCGTGATCCACAGCTTCGCCTCCGGGAACTGTTTCCTCGCCTCGTACGCCATCTGCACCGCGCGTTCGACGCCCCAGCAGAACCCGTACGCGTCCGCCAGCTTAAACGTGATCCCGTCCTCGACGTACGACAACCCGTTCTCCTTCATCTTCGCCACCAACCCAGTCTTGCTGTACGAGATCCCATCGTTCGCCATCTTCGTCGCCGCCTCTTCGTCGTTCAGGAACTTTCGGCTGTACTGCGACGTTCGTCCGAGGTCACGGCGGTACTCTCGCGGGTCGAACGGCAGATTCGGCGCCGCGTTCGTGCGCGTCGTCGTCGCGCGTCGCGTCGAGGGCGTCTTGATTCGCGATCCATTCGCGCGCGCGTCGGGCGCGCGACCGATCGCGGCGGTCGCGGACGTCGGTGAGCGGTGCGCGAGCATCGTTTGCGTGCGCGCGCGCGCGCTGCGACTGAAGAGTGCGGTTCGGACGCGTGCGCGCGCGAATGGCGACGCGGATCCGCGTTATCCACGAGACGGCTGTTTTCGCCATCATTTGGCGAAATCTCTCGGCGCCGACGGCGCCGCCGCGGACGATGGACGCGCGACGCGCGCGGACGCGCGCGGACGCGACGCGCGACGCTAATCTACACGCAATGTTATTACACGATCGAACGACGCGCGCTCGAGCGACGACGACGACGGACCGCCGTCGTCGGACTACCGCGACGCCGCGCCGGCGGCGCGCGCGGGCACGACGACGGCGACCGCCAGCGCCTCGTTCCTCGGCCGCTCCCACTGCACGAGCCCGGTGTGCATGTTCCAATAATACGGAATCTTCTCCGCGGTCTCGCTCCTGAGCTCGCGCCAGCCGTCGGGCAGCGTCGGGGATTCGACGACGTCCGCGCGAAGCGTTCGCGTCCGCGTCCCCTTGAGCTCGCGCGGGCACTCCCACTGCACCGTCCCGCGCTCGATCTTATCGAAGTAGTACCGTCGTCCGTCGCGCGTGATCGCCTGTCCCCAGCGCTGCTCGGCTCGTCGCAGGCGCTCGGCGTCGCGCTTTTCCGCCTCGGCGACGTTCGCGATGGCTTTGGCGCGGCGAATGAGCGCCATGAAATCTTCGTCGTTCGCGTCGGTCGCGTCGTTCGCGTCGTTCGCGTCGTTCGCGTCGTCGCGGGACGCGCTCGCGCGCGCGTCGCTCGCGTCGCGCGCGTCGTCGCCCATCGCGCGCGCGGGCGTCGCGAGCGACGCGTCGAGGATTGACGTTCGATTCGCGCGCGCGCCGGCACACGCGCGCGCGCGACGTCGCGCGTCGGCGTCCCGAGCGCGCGAAGCGCCATGTTGCGCCTCGCGCGGCGCGTCGCCGACCGCGCGTCGACGTCCGCGCGCGGCGTCGCGGCGACGTCGGAGGCGCGATCGATCTTTACCCTCGGCGTTCGCGACGGCGCGCGCGCGTTCGCGACGACGACGGACGCGGACGCGCGCGAGGCGACGGAGACGCCCGAGGCGCGCGCGCGACGAACGATGCGGGACGGCGCGCGAAAGGTTCGGGAGGCGGCGGACGCGGGCGGGGCGCGCGGGGAGAGCTGGGGCTGGGTGTACGACTTGACGGAGAGCGGCGAGACGGCGGAACGGTGGGTGAATCAAGCGAACGCGCGGCTGAGCGATCGAGCGAAGACGCAGATGTACGCGATGCACGGAGAAGATCCGGTGACGTGGAGCGTGGACGCGTTGGCGGCGAAGTATCGCGTTCGAAAGCAACGCGTCGGGGCGATTTTGGCGCTGAAACGAAGAGAGGAGGAGGCTGTCAAGGCGAATAGGACGCTGTTTCACGACACGGAGGCGGCGATGGAGCGAGCGAGTGGAAGCGTGGACATCGGAACGGGGGAGCGACACGTCGCGGACGTGCCGACGATGCCGCAGTTTCAAACGGTGAGCGCTTTTGATCACGGACGAGACGCCAAGCCGAAACGTTTCGTCGAGGCGAGCGAATTGGCGCGCAAACAAGAGCGGGTTTTGGTTCGAGAGTTTTTCGAACGCTTGGAGTATAACGTGGGTGAACGCGGACAAGGTTTGCGACGCGTTAGTAGGCGTGCAAGCGCGCCGCCGCGGCCCGAGGGTGGATACGCGCTGCACGTCACGCCTCTCGGCGACACAAACATCGAACCGTACGTGGCGTACAAAGACGGAACCCAGCGTCCGCTTAATGACGATGAGGCCGAGCATGCCCGGCAAAAGACGCCTAAGCGCCGTCGTCGCATCATCTAGAAGTAGAAGCTCAATATATTTCAACATTCACAACATCTTCGGCGCTAAAACATGAATTCTTTCGGAAACGGCGCGTGTAAAAATGTGTGGAGCGTCTTCGCTTGCCGTGCGTCGCCAAGGATATCCGCGAGTTCGTCTTCTCTCAGGTCGCACATCTTTTCGATACTTTCAACTCGTGCGATGACTCGTCGGTAATTGCCGTCGGTGATACCCGGTAGCCTGCGCAACAAATCGACGGCAGCGTCGTTGAGGTTATCCTTTACGAGTTTGTGCACGTCACCGTCGGCATCGGGAACGCCTATTCGCTGCGCAGTTTCGAGTGAGGGTTCAGGCTCAAGCCTTTTTAACTCTGCGAAAATTTCAGCCGTCATGTGCATCGATCGACTCCAAATAAGACGCAACTTTCGAAAACGTGTGATGAGCATACATATCTTCGTGATGAGATGTTGCTGCCCGACGAAACGAGGAAGGTCGGCTTCTGCGTGCAGAGCGAACGCTTTTGAGCCGTCAAACTCGATGAGTAGAATCGGTGTCTTATAGTGTTTGCACATCGCTTCGACTTGTGCTATCAAACGCCCAGACGCGAAGGACTGAATCAAGTCTGGAATGGCTTTGCGCTCGACGCACATATCGGGCGAGAGGATGTAATCGCCCACTTCTAGCGTCGTCGGGCGCACTTTGAAACCTGCCGAATGCAACACGCAAGGGAGCGCAGACATGAACTCACGCATATCCACTATGACTTCGAGAGACGAACGAATAGTGAGCGATCTGCCTCCTTTACGCGTACTCGCCTCTTGCGACTCCTCGATTCGATGTCGAGCGGTCGAGCTCGGCAACGACAACGGCAACGGATTCTCTGAATCGGTCCAACCCTCTTGTTCAGCGGGAACAGCCATATGCTGCTTCGTGCGTATGAGGTTTTCGAACGCCGCACTCTCGCGTTTGATGCTACTGAGATACTTTTGCTCCTCTAATGACGTGTCGTACACCAAAAAGTACACCTTGACCGGGACGTCCGGGCGCGTCGCCTGATAGACTTCGAGTTCACGGATGAATGACGCGTCTGGATCATACATCACCACGAACGAAGGCTGAATGCGGTTCAGCAGGTTCAATTTGCGCTCGTGCGCGTACACGTACATGTTATCGGTATCGCGCTTAACGGTCGAGCGCGTGCGCGTATCGCCGACTACGATGACTTCGTCGTCGCTAGCCGCCGCGTCCTCTTCCGCTTTCATTTCTATTTTGATATCTAACTCTTTCGCCGCCTTCGTAGCCTTCATCTTCTTATCCGCGTCTTCGGCCTTCTTCGCAGCGACTAGGGTCTTCTTCGCCTCCGCTGCGGCCGCCGCTAAGAGTTTGTTCTCGTCAGATTTCCCATCTTTCGCCGGCCCCGGATCTTCGTCGATTTCTCGACCCTCCATTCTCGCCTGAATGCGCTCGAGTTTTGAATACACACGCTGAGGCTTCTGCGCCGCACCGCGCCCACCACCACGGCCACTACCACGGCCACCACCGCGCCCGGCACCGCGCCATCCCGTCTGTCGCTTCGTCACTTGCGCCGCCACGTTCTTCCCGCCCCGGCTAAACAAGTAATCGACCCAATGCGCATTCATCAGCGCCGGCGTTCCGTAACGAATGCAGTACTCCAGTTGCCGCGCCACGTGCTCTTCTTTACACACAATCAACGTCGCTCCTTGCTTGTATTTTAACATTCTATGCGTGCCGTGCTCTTGGGACTCATACGGCTGAGAAAACGTCAGGTCCACGACCGTTTCGGAGTCCGCCACGGCGAGGAGCTCTCCGCCTTGCCGACGTTCTTCGTCTATTTCATCTAAAATCTCTTCCATGAGCGTCCATTTTGGCATGGGTTCTAAAATCGGAATCAAGTCCGTCTCTGTGATTTGTGGTGGAAGCGGTCGCTTTGCGCCCAAGCCTTTCGGTTGCGCCGCCGCGGCTTTACGCTTGAGCAGGTAAACTCGCTTTTTCGCGTACTCGAAAATCGCGTGCGAGGCCTCTGTGAACATCCACATGCTCTCACGTGACTCACTCGCTCGCAACGCCTGCAAGTACTTCAAAAACGTGACTGAATCGTACTTCAGCAACGCATCTGCGAGTAAGCGGAGCGTCTTTAAATCGTACACGATCTGTTTCACTCGTCTCGGCGCGATGTGCCACACCTTGTCGAGTTGTCGCTGCAAAATCAAATCGAAGCTCTTGAACAACCCACTCTCGAGCGTTAAATCGCTCGTGTCGATGTAGCGACTTTTCTTCAACTCAGCCATGCACGAATCCATGACGCTGACGATCGCTTCTTGAATCTTCAACACGTTCTCGCTCATCGGCTGTCTCAATTCGATCACCTCTGGCGGACGCGCGTCTAAATCGTCCTTCACTCGCAAATGAAATCGCGGCCACAGATGCACGCGCGTGAGCATCAGCGCCTTCAAACATCGTTCCACGCTATTAAAGCCGCGCGTCAAATCCCCAGGGCGATCGCTGATCGCCCGCACGTATCCTTTCCTATTCCCCTCTCTAAACAACCGCACGACGAACCCCTCCCCCGACGTCTCGTTCGTCCTATGCGCCGAGCACACTATGATCCCTCGCACTCGCTTCGCGTCCAGCCTCCCACTCAACAAATCCACGCTCGCGATTCGAGTCGTCACGAACGCCACGCATCCCGCGTCGTAAAACTTTTTCCTCTTGTCGCCCGCGTAGTCGGCGGTGAACTCCAGCGGCGGCGCCGCGCGCGGAAACAGCGCCGTCATACGCTCCTTCACGCTCACTTTCGCGTGCTCACTCGCACCGACGATGAGCGTCACCATGGGTGGTTCGCCTAGAACGTGCGTCTTAGACAGCGCGTCGTCGACGGCGACGAGCGCGGCGATGACTGCGCTCGCACCGAGTCCTTCGGCGAGAACGCAAAAACCATCGCGCGCGAGCAGTTCCTTGGTGATCTCGCGCTGGAACGGCAAAAGGTCGGCCCCGTCGACGACCGCTTCGCTCGGACTCGCGTCGGCGAGGACGAGGGACATCGCGCGCGCGTCGCGCGCTCGAATGTGAGGAGAATCTGGTTGGTCTCCCTCAACTGTTCGTGGCGCTCGGATGGGGCGACTGCGCGAATGTATTAAATGTCGCGCTACATCGCGGTGACTACTGCGCTATCTTAAAGTAATCGAGCGTTTCGTGCAAAATCTTCTTCTTGCACGCGCGGTAGATGAACCGCACGCGCTCGGCGTCGTCGACGCACGCGCCGGAGCGGAGCGCGTCGACGTCTTCGGCGAGCGATGTCGGCATTTGGGCCAAGAGTTGTTCGCATCGCGCGGCGATGTCGGCGCGAGCGAATTTGAGCTCATCGCCACAAATTGGGCCGTTGATATCTCCCGAGGCCTCGGTACCGGCATACATGGCGGCAAAAGCACTGAGAAGTCGCGCGTCGATTCTCCCGGCGCCGAGAGCCTTCAATCGAGGCTCCGCCGCGGCGAGCTTGGCGTCCGCCGAGCCCTCGGCCTCGAGCGCTTTCGTGACTTCATCGTACGCTGCGTTCGCAGCTTTCTCGCGAATTTCGCCCTCGGGCCCGTCCCACAACTCTGGATGCGCCACCGAGTGCCACACCATCGCGTGCTCGAGATTGCTAAACAACACGCAATCGTCGTGCGGGTTGTTGTCCGGCGCGAAGCCGTAATAAATCAAAAAATGATCGTTACTGCGCTCACCGTAAGACATCAACGCCTCCTCGCCCTCTTCAATGTCTCGCGTCGCCGCAAACTGAATGACGCCCTCTTCGGCGTCGAGCGTGGACCACGCGATGTTATCCGTCGCCGCAGTCGTCATATCCGTCAGCTCCCCCGTGGTCTCATCCCGCGTCAACGACGTCACGATATCGCCTCCATGATTCAGCATATCCGCCAACGGCAGCAGCACGCGAAAGTACCCAGCGTTATCCTCCGCGCTCGCCACGCCGTACGTCCGCGAGTGCACCACGCCGACGGCGTTCGCGAACGCCTCGTAATCAAAATACGCGTCCCCGAGCGCCTCCGGCGCCTTCTCCCTGAGCGTCTCGTGCCATTTTCTACACGCCGCTTGCATCTCTCGTATCTCCGACATCGCCGGCGGGTACTGCACGTCCGCGATCGCCTTTTCATCGTAGTGTATCGGCGACGTCGGCACGCGTTCCGGAAGCGTCCTCGCGTACGCCGCGTACGCCGACCCCTCGCCCAACTTCTTCTCCTGCAGCAGTCTGCACGCCAATCGCACCCCCCAGGGCGCTTCCTTCATCGCGTCCCGCGCGCTCTCCGGATGTCCCTTCGCATCGTCGACGATTCCGCTCGCCAGTTTCAGCTCGAGCACGCCTTCGCCCGCGCGCAGCGCGCGCGTCGCCTCCAACCCTCGTCCCGCGCCCGCGCCCGTCTCCAGCGCCACCGTGAGCCCGCTCCCGCGCGCGCCGCGTTCGACGCACCACCGCACCAGCGCGCGCACGTCGTCCGCGTCGCGCGTCGCCGTCGTCGCCGCCGTCGCCGTCGACATTCGCCGTCCGCCTCGTCCCGCGACGTCCCGCGCGCGCGCGCGCGTCCGCGACGCGCCGACCGCGCGCGCGCGCGTCGTCGTCGCTCTCGCCGTCGCCGTCGTCGTCGTCGTCGTCGTCGTCGTCGTCGTCGTCGTCGCGCGCGTCGCCGCGTCGCGCGATGCCGGCACACGCATGCTCGCGCGCGAGTCGCGCCCGCGCCTCTCGCGCGCGCGCGCCGCGCTCGCGCGCGTCGCGTGCGTCGCGCTCCTCCTCGCGCTCGCCGCGCGCGCGCGTCGCGCCGCGCCGGCGCCGCGCGTCGAGCGCGCGCGCGACGACGACGACGACTCGGTGATTCGCGACGTGACGATGACGATCGGCGCGCACGGCGACGTGCGGCTGCGACTGCGCCCGGATTGGCACGCGGAGAGCGCGGCGTACGTCGCGGCGCTCGCGGCGGACGCGCGCGCGTGCGAGGACGCGTGCGAGGTGTACCGCGTGGAGCCGGGATTCTTGGTGCAGGGAACTTTAAAGAGCGCGTCGGCGGCGAGCAACACGAAGACGAAGGAGGGGCCGAGGTTGATGCGACGAGGCGACGTCGGGTGGGCGGGCGAGGGACCGGGACCGGATTTTTTCGTGTACGTGGGCGCGAAGCCGGCGGCGCACTTCGGGAGGCGACACACGGTGTTCGCGGAGGTGGCGGACGAGACGTCGATGGCGACGCTGGAGCGCGTGGCGAACGCGCCGAGCTCGACGCCGGGCGGGACGGGGACGATGCGGTTCATCGATGAGCGCCCGCGGATTACGCTTCGCGACGCGCGGTCGAAAGGCGCGGCGCGCGCGTAGCGACGGCGAGTCGAAAACGGTGGACGGCGTCGAACGCGTCGTCTCGCGCGTCGCGACGGCGAGTCGAAAACGGTGTAAATTATTGAATGCGCGTCGCTCGCGCGCGACGACGCGCGTTTTCGCTAGGTTTTTCTTCTATGGAAGTACGCGTCCCGCGCTCGCGCGCTCCCGTCCTGCGCTATGCTATGCTACCGCGACGTCGCGACTCAACTTTTGAAGCGCGCGCGCGCGTCGCCGAGCGGCGAGTCGCCCTCGCGCAAACGCGCAATCTCCTTATCCTTGCGTTCGATCTCCCCCCTCGCCGTGTTAAACAAGCACGAAATGTTCCTCTCCAAGTTCTCGCATCGCTCGCGCAGGCTCGCGTTCTCGTCCATCAACGCTCGACGTCGCGCCTCGCTCTCGCTCAGTTTCAGGTTCAATCGACCGATCGCTCCCGCGCTCGCCGCTTCCGCCCCGCGCGCGCCCTCGCGCGCGTCCAGATCGCCGTACAGCACGTCTTCGTCCTCGCCGTCGTCTCGCGCGCGCTCGTGCGCCATCGTCGACGCCACCGCGCGGCGGGACGCGCGGGCGCGCGCGTCACTTTTTGCCGCGTCGGCGTCGCTTCGCGCGTCGCCATGGCGCCCAAGCCCGCGGCCGCGGACGTGCACGTCAAGCCGACGCTCCAGGCGGTCGTCCTCGCGGACTCGTTCGCGACCGCGTTCAAACCGCTGACGGAGAAGACGCCCAAGGCGCTCGTCCCGCTCGGCCACGTCCCGATGTTGGAGTACACCCTCGAGTGGTTGTCGTCGCAGGGCGTCGAGGAGACGTACGTCTTGGCGTGCGCGCACGCGGAGATGATCGATCAGTACCTGAAGAGCGCGGGATGGGGGGAAGGAGACGCCGGGGATAAAGAGACGAAACCGGGACAGCGAAGAAGGATGACGACGAAGTGCGTGCCGAGTGCGAGCTGCGTCAGCGCGGGCGAAGCGCTGCGGTTGATCGATCATAAACACGTCATACGGAGCGATTTCGTGCTGGTGAGTGGGGATGTCGTGACGAACATCGATCTGAAGGATGCGCTGGAGCGACACCGGGCGAGGAGGAAGAAGGAAAAGTTGGCGGTGATGACGGTGTGCTTGCGAAACGTCGGGGCGAGCGTGAGAGAATCGAGGTATGGGGATTCGAATTTGACCATCGCCATGGATGCGGAGACGAATAAGATCGTACATTACGAGGAGCACGGGAGTGGACACAGCGCGACGAAGTTGCCGCCGACGTCGCTGGACGCGTCGTTGTTCGGGGAGGTCAAGAATATTCGAGTGAGGACGGATTTGATGGATTGTCACGTCGATATTTGCGCACCCGAGTTCTTGATGCTATTCACGGACAACTTCGATTATCAGCACATTCGTCGGGACTTCATCGTCGGGACGCTTAACGAGCGGGAGCTGGGGAACACGATTTACGGGTATGAGATTTCGCGATACGATTACGCCGCGCGCGTGCACAATTTGCGCTCTTACGACGCGGTTTCACGCGATATTTTGAACAGATGGACGTTTCCGTACGTACCGGACACGCGCGTCGTACCAGTTCAAGATCCACAGACGTTCACGCACACGTGGGGGAACAATTATTTGAGCCCCGACTGCGAAGTGCACGAATCGGCCAAGCTCACTAAGGGATGCTCAATCGGTGCAGGAACGATGATTGGCGCCGGCACGTCGGTATCGCACAGTGTGATCGGAAAGAACGTTATCATAGGACAGAACTGCGTCATCTCAGGCGCGTATATCTTCGATGGTGCGCGCATCGAAAACGAATCTTCGGTAACGAGCGCCATCTTGCAAGAAGCCGTCGTCGTGCACGCCTACGCACATGTCACCGCCGGATGCGTGTTAGCCGCGGATGTCGTCATAGGAAGTGGATTCAGCGTGAAACCAAACACGCGAATTTCGCTCAAGGCGCAGCCCGCTATCGAAGACGACGATTACGATTCGGACGACTCGGAGCAGTCCACGTCGCTCGGACTCGGCGAGCTTGAACTCGTTCGCGACGAAGTTCTCGGTGAACACACGATGGAACAGATCGCTGAAGCGCTCGCTGCGGCGAAAGCACGAGCGGGCGCGGACACAAGCGCGATTTGGGCGCCCACGTCTGTTGGTGCAGGCGGAGCCGGGTACGTGTGGGCCCCGCGCGAGGAAAGCTGGTTTCGCAACATCGCCCAGCCGAAAGCGCGAGAGCCGTATGATTGCTCACACGAATACGCTACCGACGAAGCGAAACGCGAGAGCGCCCCCGATTCAAGGGCGGCAGCGGTGGCGGAGTCTGATAGCGACGAACAAGAAGACGTCAAGCGCGAGGGCGTGTTTCAGCGCGAAGTCGCGGAGACGTTTTTGCGCTGCGTCAAGCAAGGGTACGCTCAGGAAAATGCAGTGGTCGAGCTGCAAGGTTTGAAGATGGCGGAAAATAGAACGTTCGCCGATATTGCGCGATATGTTTTGATGACGATAGTCGGATTGACGTTACCGGCGCACGGTAAGACGTCTCGCGAAAACGTAAAGCTGTACCCGGCGACGGCGCCGTCGGGCACGCCGGAATTGTTGAAACGATTGCGAGAGCGATTGAAGGAGTGGGCGCCACTCTTATCGAGGTTCCTTCGGAGTGAAGATGACCAAGTCGAGGCTTTGTTAACGCTCGAAGAGTTTTGCTCCGAGGATGAGGTCTTCAAAGGCATGGGTGGCGCCGTCTGCGTGCCATCCTTCGCCAAAATTCTGCACATGCTCTACGACATGGACGTCATCGGCGAAGAGAGCGTGTTAGCTTGGGCGGAAGAAAAGGCCGAGGCCGACGAAGCGGATAAAAAGTTTCTCAGGCTCGCGCAACCGTTCATCGATTGGCTCGAAGAGGCCTCGAGCGAGGAGGAATCGTCTAGCGAAGATGACTAAGTCGAAGCGCTACAGAGTTCTATTCTAATACAAATACACATGTTCCGCACACCTACACGTCGCTACGAAAACTCTCAAGGTCCTCCCCTACTCTATGTTTCCAAAATGATTTTCCATAGCTGATCAAAATCTCCTCACCCTTCGCAATCGTCGCTTGAGGAAGCACAAAAATCGCGAGCTTCGCGTGTCCCGCCTCGTCGACGTAGGACTCAAATTTCGCATTTTGCGATCGACCCGTGTTTCTAAAGTCGTTGCAAAATCGCGCGTCGTTCCCTTCCTTTTCTGCGTCGATAGCCAATTCGTTCGCGTCGCCGAACGCGAGCGAATAATCCGTCGTCTTGGAACAATCCACCGCGGTCGTGACCACGCCGTGGTAGTCGATGATTCGTTCCCTACCTCTCAACCGCGTGTTCGCGAACAAGCCGAACTCTCCGCGCGCCGGATGCGTCGCATCATCGATGATGCGCCCTCGCGCGCGTTTCCTATCATTCGCGCGCGTGTGCTTGATCGCGCTGCGCGCGCTCGGGGCATACTTTTCGATTACGTCTGGGGACACACTCGCCGCGTCGTAGCGCAACGAATCGAGGAAGACGACGTCGGACGGCCACGACGCGGCAGCGGACGTCGACGCAGGCGTTTGTTTCGCGGTTTTGCGGACGTCGCGCCCCATGGGGCGCGACGCGGGTGTGTGCGGTGAAGTCTACTTAGTACAGATATTAGATTTTTGTTACATTTCCTGCAAGGATTAATACCAAGGCGCCCAAATCGCTGCGGAACGACTGACGTTGCGAATGTTAAGAGCGGCATCGACCAGGTGTAAGACAGCCTTTTGAACGCTCGGTACCGTGTCCGACGTGTCGGGGAGTACCGGGGTCGGGGCGATGATCGGTAACCTCCGAAGCACCTCCTGTACATTGGCGCGCGCCATGTTTTTAATCTCCGACGGCGACGGGCTCACGGGAGGGGTGTCGCCGCCCATGCGACGCCACGGCCAAACCATGAGTTGATCGCGAAAGAATAATTCAAGATGGGCCTCTAAGTCAGCTTCGGGCGCTGTGCACGCTTGCGCGGCGGACGCCATGGAGGCGACAAAGTCACCCTTGACGCCAAACGGTGTGAAGAACGTGTGCAAGTTTCGCGTTAGGCGGAACGGCACGGGTTCGATGTACTCGACAATACCTTTTTGATCAAACGCCGGGTGGAAGTCAAGCATGAATATCTTGCCAGTATTCTTGGCGAACATGATCTTGTTCGGTGTTCGGCCGCCAATGCGTAGGAGCGCGGACAAGAAGCTTGACATTGCGAGCTGCTGCGAAAGTTGACGCTTAAACGTCCACAAGTGCGAGCTGCTCGGAAGTGTCTTGTACATGTACTGCGAGAAGATATTTTCTGTCACGTGCTTTTGCGTAATCTCCATCAGGGCTTTCAGGCGAAGCTCCAGTACCTCTTCGGTGCCCGTAACTTCTCCCAGAATCGCAGGGTCGAGCGCGGCCTTGAAGAGCGTAATCGGTAAGTCTGCTTCGCGGCCGTAACGCGCGCAGTTGGCGTCGTACACCTCGGCATACGTGCCGTTTGCATCGTCGTCTTCGAGCAAGCGCACTTGTGGCCATACTGGAACGATGGCTGGGGTGTAATAGCACATGTTTCGACGTCTCGTCTCTGTGTGCTTGGCCAAAACTCCATTCAATGTGGACAAAAGTTGCACCATGCGCTCCTCACCGCGCGCCGCCGGTGTTAGCGACGTCTGGACCAAGAATTGCTTGGACGAACCATCCGTGCCAAGGAACTCTAAGCGTCGTAAGCAGTTTCCGTTCCGTCGCACGACGTGCACATCGGCACCGATACGCTCGAGCTTGACAAAGCGATCGGTGACGCCAAACGTCAAGTCGCCCGAATACTGCCCAGGAATTTCAATCTCGTGAAACGTGACATTTCTGAGCTGGTCGGATTCAGCCTCGAGACGCAACGTCGCCGGCAATCGATCCTCAACATCGTTCAGTAAGCGTTGTTTCCAAGCCTTAAGCTTCACCATGAGTTCCGCAACCGTCGTCGGAAATGTACTTTCCTCCGGATTCAATTCGCGTTCGTAACTCGCTTTGTATTCTTCGACGAAATCTGCGTGCTTCGCCGAAGTATCCGCGCTGAAGCAGGCCTTACACACGCCTATGAGTTCCTTCTTGAAGCTCTCCGGAACTTCGCCGGTCGTCGCCGCTGGATACTTGTAGCATCGGTGCAACAACGTGTAGACGACAACTAATAACCGTTCTTCAGGCGTACACGCAAATTTCGTACCGAGTTCGCTAAGTAAGACTTCGAGCTCGCCGACCAAGTTGCCGTGTCTGGTTCGAATGTGTTCCATGATTTCTTTCGCCGCTTCGAAAGCCCAGTTGGCATCCTTCGCGCGCGATGCAGCCGCGGCAACATCGGGTGGTAAAGGTGTGCCTGGGGCGCTGGATGACTTCTGAGTAGCGCCACTCTTCTCGGCAATTGTGCGCGCAGTTTGAGTCGCTCGCGCCGCCGAGTCTCTTCGCTCGAGTAAGCACGTGCGCAATTGGTAGTAAACCGCTTGCGGGTGCGCGGCGGCGACGTCTTTGAGAATTGCCAAAGCATACGCTTGTTCCTGATGTGCGAGAGACAGAAGTAGCTGTGGAATCCAAGGAATCCAAACCCAAGTGGGCAAAGCGTCGAGATGACGCACGATGGCGAGGCTGATAGGCTCGGGATTTACGTCAAACGCGAGCATTTGAATCACATGAATCAACTGGTGTCGATTCTCGTGAACGTTGTGCTTGACGGCTTGCAAGTAGCAGGTCGCTGTTTGTTGCGCAATGTTTGAAATAGAGCCGTCATCACCGCGCATTCGACAAAACTTGCCCCACGACAGCCACGACTCGGCGCGTTGCTTGCACAACGACACAGAAGTCGAATACGACGCGTGCGCAGCGTCGTAATCTTCAAGCTGCTCTTGGAACTTTGCTCTCAGGCGGAATAACTCAGCCTTTTGCGGTGGTGAGAAGAACTCCAGACTCGCAGATTCAAGGAGATTGATTCCAGTGATGGCTTCATTCTCAAACGCGAGGTACGCTTCGCATTGTTCTCGAAGCTTTGAGAAAGCCTCTGAAACTTCAACTTGACCTTGATGACGCGACAAGATGTTCAGCGCAACCTCAGGCAAGCGCTGTTTACGCGCCGCTCGTGCAAACTTATTCAAACTCCACGCGCGCTCACGTTGACCGAGCTGATCGAGCTGTTGCGTTACTTGCAACATCGCGGGATTTTGCTCGCCGATTTGCTTTGCTGCGTGCGTCATGATGTTGTGCATGTTTCCGCGCCACATGAGGATCTCGCTCCACCACGGCACCGGATCCCATTCGTTGGGTGTGCGCAGACGCCAAGTTTCCATGATGTCCTGAACCAACGTGCGATTGTTCGTGATCCCTTGCACGCCTCGGCGTTGGGTATTGGAAAGTTCGAGCAAGATGCGCGTAGATTCTTGTACTTCCGCGATGGCGTTGAACATGTGAAGCGACGGAATGTGGCACGTTGAACCGGTCTCTGGAAGACGCCACCATCGATCAAGCGATGACTTAACGGCGTTCGCCCAGTGCTGTTCAGCTTCGCGTACGCGTCCACTGACAAGTGAGGCGAACGCGCGAACTGTGGTGATTTCGGGGGTTTCCTCGATTTCATTCAGCGTGCCGCTCGGCATCAGATCTTTCACACCCGCCCAATCTGAAAGTCGCCACATGCTCTGCACCATCAACTCGCTGTGCTCAACAGTTCGACTGAAGTCAGAAATCAAGTCCCATTGATTCAGTTGTTTCGCTGAATTCAGCCATTGCGTTTCCCACAGACACATCTCCGTCTTCGACACTCCCGGAGCCTGCCCAGCGGTGGCGAGCTGGATACCTTTGAAGAAGACATCTTGCGCATCTTGCCAGTGTCCGTGCTGCACGAGAGAGAGACCTGCTCGTGTGACATCGGACTGGCAACGCTGCATCCATAAGCCAACCAAAACGTCTTGCTCGTTCAACAATCGGTAAAGCTCGCTGAGAGCGTCGAAGCATCTAGCCTCTTGCGGATAGCGCACGACGTGATTCTCGAGCAAAGCGATGGCGGTGTGCCATGCGTTGAACGTCTTACCAAGGAACTTGCTCAACTCGCTTGGAATCTTCAGCTGCGGCTGAGAAAGAGATATTCCTTCCAGTAGAGCTTGAATGACGTTTGGACGCACTGCGGCCTGACGAAGGTGCGATTCTTTACTGAGCAAACCAATCATCGGTTTGGCAAGTTGCAACTGCTCTTCGCGTTGCAATGTCGCCCAAACGATGGGGAAGATCAAGACCCAGAGATAATACGCAATGTGTGCGTTCCTCGTCGCCACTTGTCGAAGCGGCGACATTAAGTCATTTACGCGAATCTGCGCCTTTTCGTGGAGGAACTTCGCGTGGCGCTTGATCAAATCGTCGAGTTCGGCGGGATTTGCCTTCGCGTTTTTTGATTTAGCCGGAACGGGTAGAGGTTTCTTTGTCTCTGAATCAATCGGCAGAAGCGGGGTGATCAACGCACTGTTCGGAGCAAGCATGATTCTTTCATCCTCGGCGAGCGTGCTGAGAATCAAATCCAGGCCTTGCATCAACCAGAAAGTGTCCGCCATAGCATCCCAATCTTGAATGGTCAAGATATACTGCAAGCGCTGAAAGAGCGACTTGCCGATGGCGTCGTGATAAAGTGCAAAGAACTTCTTACGGAGCTCCGGCCTTCGAGTGCGGAGACCAAGCAGGTGAGTACGTTCGACTTTGAGGAACACTTCAGTGCGCACGGCTGGGTCGTGTTTGCCCTCGGGTGCACAGAGTTTGTAAATCGCCCCCAAAAGCTTTTCTTCCCATGCTTGCGTTTGCGTGATGGCGAGGCCCATGCGCGTCAACTGTGCAAGCTTGGACAAGAACAAGACGGTTTCCTTTGCGTTCAAGCTACCGACACGTGTATCGTTGTCTTCGGGAGCGCCGCCTTCGCCCAAGGCTAAGTCGTCCGTCCAAGTAACCATAGCGTCGAGAATAGCCATGAGAACGTTACCGTGCGTTGACTTGTCATTAATGAGTTGTAGCAGTAAACGCAAGAAAATCTGCTTCTGATCTGAGCCAGCCGCAATGACTCGCTGAGATAAGATCTTGATGCACTTAGCCATGCAGTAGGCAACGCTACCGTACTCTGGTTCGAGCACTTCAGGGGGCGCTTGACCACGCTTCGGATGCGCAGCCTGAAGCTCACCCGCGGCGGACGCAGTATTCAACTCGTGCGTCATGCGCGCGAGCACCTTCATCAAGTTTGGCAGATACGTGTCAATCTTAGAAGCGGCAAAGACGGCTTCGGATTCAACCACCGTGAGAATGCCAGCCAATGACGTGTTTGCTTGGTCGTTATTCGGCGAACTCTTTGAAATGATGGCATCTTCCGTGCATTTTACGTAAAACACCCCGATATGCTGCCTCAATTCTTCGATATCAGCGTCGTGCTTGCCGTTCGAATCGCCGTTACACTTGAGTATCTCACCGATGACTTCACCCAAAAGCCCATGCGCTTCACGGCTCGCAGACGAGTAGGAAGGTTCGATGAGGCGAAGAGTTTGTTGAATGCTTTCTGTGACGAACTCGTAATCGGGCGTCTTCAATGCGCACTTGAGAACGGAAAGACCCATGATGAGGGTAGACGTGGGATCGCGTTGGGCTTGATTTGCCAATGTCAAGAGCTTGTCGATGAAAGTGAACTTGATGCGCACAGACGGCCACATCGCCAACGCCTTTGAGAGGAGATCTAAAGTTCGCACATTGAGAACTTGTGCGTCTTGGTCCTTACCTTCTCCAGTGATGAAAGTCATTCGAACGAGGAAGTTGACGATGATTTCAGCCATCGCCGGCGACGTTTCAAACTCCTTTTCTTCATCTTGATCGTCGGCCGATTTGGGCATCGATTTGAGCTTTTCTGTATCCGGTAAGTCACTAACCATTTCTTCGGTAGCTTCCTCTTCTTCCTTGGTCTGCTTCGCCGAGCGCGAAGCGCGCTTTGAACGTCCCGGTGATTTGCTTTCGGCTTCTTCCTTCTTCGACTTTTTGGTACCCTTCTTTCCGCGACGAGTCGGCGTCGTGACTTCCTCGTCTCTTTCTGGACTCTCCGCCGCCTTGCGCTTTCCAGTCGTCGACGGCTCAGCTTCGTTCGATCCTACTCCAGTGATTCTATCATTCTCCCAGCTAATGATGAGTTCGACCAAATCGACCGAAAGCACTCGGTTAGAATGCGAAGAGCTCGTGGGCAAGCCCAAACGCGAAAGCAAGTTTACCATCTGCCCAACAAACTGCGCTCGTGATGAGTAAAACAACTTGGAATGCCGCACAATCAAGTTCCAAATGTGAACGAGCTGCGGAAGCGAATGACCGTCTTCGATTAAGCTCTTCTTGGTGTATCGAATCCAAATCGGGTGCTTGTGCTCACCTGGTTGAAGACGCAAAGGCAACGCTGGAGTGAGAGCGTCAAGCGCCTCGGTAACTAATGATTTTTGCTCTGGTTGATATGCCCGAAGTAACGCAACGAAGACTTGCAATATGATCTTTTCTGGCGCTTGATACGCCTGTAAAAAGTAACTGATGTTGACGAAGGCCCATTGCTTGCTCGAAGAATCTTCACGCTTCAAGTGATTCCATCCGAACTTGATGAGTTCCTTACGATGATTAACCAAAGTTTTGGGAACGTGACGAATAAGCAACGTGCTTAGTTGTAGCAACTGAATAAGAAGGGACTCGTTGTACAACGTGGTGTTGTCACCATCGGAGGGTTCGAGCACATCATCGACCAGTTCGTTCACGAATTCGTCAGTGACGACTTCAAGAGCCTCACTTGACGCCTCTCCGTCTTCGTCGGCACAGCCGACGAGAACTTTCTCAAGCATTGGATTTATCAAAACCTTGAGCGCGGTGACGAGAACATCCGGATCGGCTTCGCCGCCGGCTTCGGCTTGCTCGCGAAACTCGGTTAAAAATTGTGTCAAGACTGCGTTGCGCTCTGCCGGTGTGTACACGTCGACGACTTCAGACTTTATGAATTCTCGGACGAAGGTGTAATCCACCACGCTACATTTGCAGAGCACTGGCATGATCTTAAACAGTATTTGAACCTGAGAACGATCGCCTTTGACGACAGAAAGGAAGCACTTCACGAGATATTTGCTTTCCATCATTGCCGGAAGCGAGTTTGTATATCCGTTGAGCAAACGATCGGCCCGTTCTTCGCTGTCCCAACATTCGTCTAGTTGCGTCAATATGGCGCTCTCCTCGGAGAGCCACTTTGGCATGATTTTAACAATCGTAGATAAGAGCTTCAAGCCATTGTAGTAGGCAAGCTGTGGGTCTTTGTTCTTCTGCAAGTCTTTCATCGCGATCTTGTCGTGTTCATCTAGTTCGCCATTGGCACCAAAGATCACACGCAACAGCTTGGAAGAAGTCGCGGTGAGCGCGTTCAGAAGTTCGGCGCCTTCAGATAACTTGAGAATCTTTACGAAGAGGGAGAAGTGTTCCGGCTGGTCCAGACGCGCCAAGAAGTACGCGATCGATTCTTTCGGATACTTGCACAGAAATTTCGTAAGCGGCACGGTGTAAAGGGAGTTGGCCTCGCTGTACACACTTTCAGGGGGCATCGTCGCCTCAATCGCCATCACGTCGCGCACCAAAGGCTTGATGAAATCAAACGGCGTAAGCTTCGGCTCGTTCGCTTTTGCATCACTTTTACCGTCGCGAAGCTTCGGAAGTAAGTGAAACAAGTTGACGATCGACGCGATCAACTTCGCATCTTTCGGAGACTTTCGAATCTGTCCTGGTACACTCGGCGCGCTTGCGTCGAGCTCCAGCCAATACTTGATGTGCTCCAGCAACTTCTCACCCAGTGTCGGGCTGAACCACTCAGCTAAAAGTTCGAGTAAGTACTCCAATGCTTCTAACAGCGGAATTGTCAGCTTTGAGAGATGTTGCAAGTTCATCAAAATCGGGCTCACGGATTGCTTGAGCGTGTTCTTGTTCATGTGAGGCTTGACTTCAACCAAACCACGCTTTGCGATAGCCACGATGTCTCCATTACGAGACGTCAAGCTCGTGAAGAGCACCGTCGAAATCCGCTCGCGCACAGCAACAATGTCGGCCGAGCTATCTGATTTTGAAAATTCAGGTGTGCTCAGGGCGGTACTCAAGACTTTCACGCACGACTGCCGAAGAGTGGACAGCGACTCGTTCTCTTGCGTCTCGACGTTCAAAACTGTATTGTCATCACTCTCAGCGACAAGGAGCACAGCGTTAAAGAACGCGCCCGGGCTAGTTTGTACCGACATATCCTTCAATGGGATCAGCGATGGCGAACGAATCAAGCAAAAGTCGACAAACTTCACCAGTTGAATCTGGGCCAACACGTGTCGAGTCTGCAACGGCTTTTCAAGCAACACGGTCAAATGTGACTTGGATTGCGACAAAATGCTTTCCATGGTAGTCGAGGTTCGCTCAGCGATCCCCAAAAGCGCTTTCTCGACCGCAGTACGACATGCACACGTGCTCGCTACGCTACGCAGTTCTTCAAGGAGAATTGACACACTAGCTGCAACGCCATCGCCGCTATCGCCTTCAATCACCGTCGGCGGCTCGCTTCCGCTCGGAATGCTTCTCTCAATGATTCGCAAAAACACTTCTTCAGCTTCCTTTTTCTGCGTCATCGCGTACACTGGAAGTAGCTGAATCGCGCGCATTATCGCGGGAAGTATGTCGGGGAGACGAGACTTGAGGATAGACGTCGGCAAACTCTTGCACAATCTGTCCAAACCAGCAACACCGCCGATGATGCAGTGCGCTTCCTGTTTGTAGCAACAGTGGACCAATCGAGGCAGCAGCGCCTCAATAAAGGCTGCTAATTTAGGATAGGAACTCTCATCCACGTCCATCGTTTTCTTCTTCGACTTTTTCGGCGTCGGCTTTTTCTCCATCGTGTCTTCAGCGGCTTGAATCTCGTCAACTTCGTCTCGAGTTAAAATGAGCACCGCGTCGATAAAAGTACCTATCGTCTTCAAAGTTGCATTTAAGTGCACTTGCTTTGGAGATTCGAGCGACTTCATTAGCGCGTCTAAGAAGAGCGTCGTTTCCAAGATCTTGAGGTTCATCGAACGCGGGCGATCGATTGAATCGTGATCCATTCTATCGGCCACAGGTTGCTCGGGCCGCACAGCGTTGCTAACGAACAACATGGCCATGTGCTCGCAAACGCTATCCATGAACGTCTCATCGGTTTCCTTCAAAGTTGGGTCGCATTCAGCAGCGATCACAGTGATGACCAACTGTTTGAAAACATTCTGCTCTGCCACAAGCTGACTCTTTGTTTTGTTACCTAATTGCGTCGAGCCCTCTGCGACGGTTGCAGAGTCAAACTTTTTCCCCCACCCGTTGGAAATTGCAGCTTCGATGGCACTTTCTATTTGTTCTACAGACCCAGATAAAGCGTGGCCAGCGCTCAAGTTCAACGCGGAAATCAAGCACGTCCTAATAAAAGTCAACGCTTGGCGTCTGTGACGAATGAGTGCCTCGGACGCCTTGACGTTCGGGATCAGTGGCGTTGAAAGAATGTTCTGCATCAACACGATGCAACGATCCAAGGGGACCAGAAACGAAGTCTCTGGCTTGAACATCAAAATCATTCTCAAACCGTGCTCGGGATTACTTTTCGCATCCAACTCCAACGGACTTCTAAGAAACGCACGGTTGCGTCCACCAAGTTTACCGATCAGTTGCATCGCCTTGGCGCCGAACGGCGACCCGCTCTGTTGAGGCTTGAGCATCGCCCACAACGCGAGCATCAACTCGGATTCCACTTCGGCTATGCACGGGTCGAGAAACTCCGGATTCAATGAATCGACCCAGAACTCTAAAGTGCGTAGGCCTAGTAAGTTCAGTTCGTTTACTGGAGCACGAAGCGCCTTACACAGCGGCGTCGCGAGCTTCGGTAAATGTGGAAGAATTGAAGACAGCCGCGCCGGCAGAATCAGGCACAACTCTACTACGGTGTCGTGTAACTCGTGCGGATCGGGTCCGTTCAACATCTCGAGCAAGCAGTCGAGACTGGCAGGCAAAATTGGTACGACTTCTCGGTAAAGAACGTCAAACTTGGCTTGCGCCATCGCTCGAAACAAATACCGAAGTAACCTGATGTACGCCGTAGGATTCTCGTGCTCCCGTATCGCCTGCAAGCATGATTCCATCATCGTGATGACGTGCGAGCTCAGTACAGTTTCGCAGTTGCTATGCTTACTCACCGCATGAAGTAACAATGAGAAAAGCTTTAACACTAGCTGCGCTTCTTGTGACGATTGATCGCTTAAGCACGACAACTTTTTCTCCAATAAGTAAGTCACAAACGCATCGGCGGCATACCGGCACAATTTCGCGTTCTGCAACAACAAATGGGGAACTTGTACCATCGTTGGCAGTTCTAACATTCCCGTGAAAAAGTGATCAAAGTGTAAGCAGATAATATCAACGAAATTTCGCGGTTCTAATACCGCCAAAGCTTCGGAAAAGTGCGTGCACATTTCTGTGCACTCCGTGCCCTTGAACAACTGCATGCACTTCACTCCGTTGCGAATAAATCCAGCCGAGCGCCTGAGCTCCATGCTATCCAGTCCCAAGTCGGTGGGTTCAGAACCATTAAAGTTCGTAATACTCCACAGAAGTGTCTTCATACCGATTGTCAATGTTTTGATGATGGCTTTGCTATCTGAAAGCGATCTGAGCTTCTCGTGACTAGGGAGCTCTGGATCCTTCTCATCGTTAGCAGCGGCGTTCTTTGCGCCGCTCGCCGTTTCATCAACTTTTTTGCTCGCCGTTCCTTCAGCGCTGTCTACTTTAGGTGGCCCTGCAGCTTTGTCAGTTTTCGCCACCTTTGCCTTGATAGCTTTCTCTAAATCGTTCGCAGTCTCTAAGAGCTCGGGGACATTCGAACGCAGCGTTCTAAACTTTGCTACAGTGGCGTACATGATGTGCACTAAAAGATGCCGAGCCTGCTCCGCTTGGGTCTTCTCACTGCGCATGCGGAATATGGATTCTACAAGATGGTGCATCAGCCTCGCGCATGTCATGTGCGTCGACATTGGCAAAGTAGTATCTTGCATGTTCCGACTAAAGATGTGCACAGCTCGGCGAATCTGCGGTAGCGTAAGCTCCGCCTTCATATGATGCACTAGTTCAGCGAGGAACGAGTAAGCCAGCGGTCGCAAACTTTCAATGCACATTCGCCCCGTACCGACGAGGATATCATCATCCATCATCAAATCCAAATGCGCAAAGAACCGTTTGCAAAATGCAGGAACGCTCAGCACGTGGCGCGTGGCGACCAAGAGCTCCTTGCGCGTCGCTACGACATCTGGACAAGTCTTCAGCAACGAGACTATGGCGTCAGAGACCGCTTCTTGGTACGGCTCCACTAGAGACGCGCTACCTCGAAGAAGATACGCGATGAAGCTGATCGTTTTCACTTGAGCCGCTTTCAGGTCGCAAAATATCGTTCGCATCGTCGGCGACATTGAGTCAGAATCGTGGCCTTCCAAGCTTGTAAACTTCACCATGAGCGGTATCATCGCCGATACTTCAGTCTGTATATTGCGATTGTAGAGCTGATAAAGCAACATGACGATGAGTGGACACTCTGTCATCACTTTAAACGACTCCAACGCCGGTATCTCACATGGATTCGACGGCTTCTCTTTCCGCCCGCGCTGCTTCACCGTCCCGCCCAGAATGTTCTCAACGCACTCCTCTGCCGAGGTGTATACGTCGGAAACGAACGCTAAAAACGGCGAGCGACGCTCATCCATTGAAGGTCTAAAGTTTCGGTGCAAGTCAAAGATGATTCGCAAACATAGCAGCGCGTTCTTCTCGTTCTCCGACGCCAACGGGTCCAAAGCCAAATTCAACAGTTCCTGCTCATACGGCCGTAGGACCTCGTTAAACGGCAATCTATTCAAAATCTCGTAAATGACATGACGCAGTGCATTCTCTTCGTCATCTACCAGCGTCGGTTCCGTCTTCTTCGTTAGGATCTCTTTGAAAATCGGGAAATAGCTCTTGAGAAAGTGCACGTATTCGCTCGTGTGCACGACTTCAATACCATCTCGCACGTTCGTCGCGATCTCTATCTGCTCGGAAGTCGACGCTGCGTTTAGCAATCGCTGTGCCTGCGCTCCATACGCCGTCTGCGCCATGATCACCGCCCTCGATCGCCCTCGAACTCGACTTGAGCACGGATTTGATGCCAATTGTTAGGGCAGAGGTCCGATCGGTCGAATTGCGACGAATGCTCCGCGACGAGGCGCGCGTTTTCGATCTACAATCGCGCCAATACGATCGAAGAGGGTTCTTCTTTCGTTTACCGCGGCCAATCGAAGGAGTGGGCGCGCACGCGTCGATCTAGCGCACGATTCAGCCGGCGAATTCGCGATCGGAATTGCCGCGAGGGTTCTAGAGGGAAAATAAGCGCACAGGAATTTTAGCGGTGTCGTTCGTTGGTACAGACGAGTGTCACACAGCTCGGTACCATCGTGCTGATTGAGACGACGAACATCGTTAAGATGGGGGCTTGTTAAGTTTACAACGCGAATGTTCTACACATAGAAAAGTAAGAAGTGTGAGACGCTGAGACGTCGGCGACGTCCACAGCCACATATTAGTCTGTTACGCATCTTCGGAGATGTTGGTCGTCTCTTTTGACTCGTTCGTTCGAGCTGGCAGAGCATCGTTGGACGAGCTTTTCTCATCGAGCCACTCAAACTTGCACAAAACGCCAGCGCAGGACTTGCTGTCGTGTACGTATTCGTCGTCGCGCGCGAGCAACGGTACAATGCGGACGCCTTCGCGCAAAGCGCTAACGGCGACGTCGTAGTGTGCGAGGAACTCATCGCGCGCGCCATCTTTGTCCATGGCTTGGATTTGTAGCACCGTGAGTTCGGGCTCGCGAATTTCCAAGTCAAAGTGCTCGTTCCAAATGGGTTGAGCGCACGGACCGACTCGTGCCTTGGAGTACACCGACGTTCTCATTGAATTCCCTCTGGAAGTCGCGGACAAGCGATCGGCGACGCAACCGAAGAGGGAAATCTTCATGAACGTATCCGGTGCCGACATGAAATCGGCATCCTTGAAATTTTCCCAACCTAGTCCGCAGAAGACGTGTATGCGCAGAATTCTAGGCTTGGTCGGTCTTTGAACCGACGGGTTGATTAAATAGTCGGGCTTTTTCACGTAACCGCACCCACCGTTGACCGCAAACTTGGCTTGGTTCACCCACATATATCTGTCTTGCGCCTGAAAGTTGAGCGCGACGAGCGATGCGCCTATGGACCACGCGTCGGAGGGATCGTAATTGTTACTCATGATGCGTTGACCGCCCGGGTACGTGCGAAGCAAATGCGCCTTGGTGAATTCGAGCAAATCCTTTTGGCTCGACTTTTCGACTAATTTCTTGGCCTTGTTCTCGCTCCAACTGCAAGAAAACTTTGTACCGAGATCTTTCGCTTCCTTGAAACCATGAAACTTCAAATTTCGCAATGAGACGAGTGCCTTGATGTCCTCGTCGTCCTCGCCGCCGTCGTCCTCGCTCGTCCCATCGGAGTCTTCAGGAACGCCTGCAGGCGCACTTTTGGAGAGGTTGACCACGGAGTTCGCCACCGAGAGCTTGTTTTTCCCAGTTGAAAGTGTAGCTTTGGTGCTCTCCTGTAGAAGCTTCCGAGTAGACTTAGACTTGCCCCTCGAGGATATCGCCTCGAACACTTTTCCGACGCCGAACGATGCGTTCTTGACTTCGTCTTGCTTGTGCTTCACCTTGTCCCGAATTATCACTTTACCCTTCAACTCGGCCGGCGATGGCCAGCGGTCCAACACGTATGATTCTTCTTCGCCTTCGCCTTCGCCTTTCGACGGCGGCGTCCAGAGTTTATCGCCGAACGTGTGTCGCATGATTTTCGCCATCACCGCGCGCGTCTCCCGACTCGCGTGATTCTCCAAAGTCACAATCACCGGATACTCGCTAGCTACGTGTGCCCTGTCGTTGATAACCGCGATCGCGTCCTTAAACAACATCGGGCGCACCGCCGTCCCTCCGTGCGTGATGATCGGCCCCTTCGACCCTCCGTCGTAACAGTCCAGCTCGACGACTCTGCACCCGCGTTCGAGCGCCCACGCGATGGCCGAACTCGTCGACCTCGAGAACAACTGTCCGCCGTCCAAGTACGTATTATGCGAAGAATTCACAAAATAGTGCGACAATTCATCCGTCATCGACGCCTCGTCCACCTCCGAGCGCGCGAACGGAAAATTCTTCTCGCTCGTCAGCGCCCGCTTCGCGAACTTTCGCATCTTCACCGCGCCCTCCTCCGCCTCCCCGCAACGCTCGATCACCGCCTCCGCCTCCTCCCGCGTCATCCCCTGCGTCGTCATCATAAACTCCATCGCCTTCTCTATCGACACGCGCGCGTCCCTCCCTTCGCCCGTCGTTCCCTCGCGCAAGCGCGCATCCAGGACGCGCCAATCGAATTCGGCGTTGAACGCGATTCGCCGCGCGTCCCACCCTTGCCCGGACGTCCTGCGCGCCGTGACGCACGCCGACGCGCAGACGCCCATCGCGGACCCCGTGCGCGCGCGCGCGTCCGTCCCACCGCGCGCGCGGCGTTCTGCGCCGACGAACGCGTCCCGCGCGCGGGCGCCCGGAGACGCAACGGTCGACGGTTCGATCGATCGATCGATCGCGCGATGTCTTCGCGAACCTCGCGTCGAGGGATACATGTGCGCGTCGAACCTCGACGCGAGGTTCGCGAGGACACCGCGGCGTCGATCGCGGTCGCGCGCGGCGTCGCGATCGACGATCGCGCGCGGCAGACGACGACGACGACGACGACGACGACGATGGCGACGGCGACGGCGACGGCGACGGTGGTTCGACCGACGCGCGCGACGACGCGACGGGCGGCGACGCGCGCGACGACGCGCGCGCGCGCGGCGCGCGAGGGCGACGCGAACGCGCGCGCGCGGTTCGAGCTGCGAAACTGCGGGGACAAATCGATGGCGCACCTGGACGCGCCGGTGCGCGCGCCGGGAGATCTGACGATCGAGGCGACGAAGAGCGTGATCGGACGACAGCGGTCGGAGGCGGTGAACCTGCCGATCGAGGTGCCGACGGTGAGCGGGGCGCACGCGATGATCGATTTGGTGGACGGGAAGGTGATGGTGACGGATTTGACGTCGACGAACGGGACGTTTATCGATGGGGAGGAGCTGTTGCCGGGCGTGCCGACGCAGTTGGTGGTGGGGGGGGAGGTGATTTTTGGGGATGAGTTTCTCGCGCGGTTCGAGCTGGTGGAGACGGCGGACGAGGGGAGCGGCGACGACGCCGCGGATTGACTGCTGCGCGGCGTGTTTCGATCGCGAAGAGACGCGCCGAAGGAGATGTAATGTTATGTTCTCATTAAAAGTACATAGATATGTGCATCGCGTTACTAAATTGGTTGCGGGCGCGACTGCACGATTATTACGGCTTCGTCGTCGCCGAGCACGCCGCCTTCAACGTCTTGCGCCGCGCCGAGCGCGGTTTCGAGTTCAATCGCCGCCTTCAAAAGCCGTCGTCCGAGACGCGCTCTCGCGTCTGCGTTCGTGCTGAGTTCTTGTCGTGAGTAGTCCACTGATTCCATCGTCACTTTGCCAAACGTCGGTGCGCCGTACCTGCATCGCAGCGAAGACGCGTGATTGGCGTACGCGAGCACATCCACGGCGCCGGTGGCGCGGTCGATCTCAAAACGCCAAGGCGTGCCGTCGATACCGCTCGCGAGTGTTTCACCTAAACCGACACACACCTCAGCTTGTACAGATTTTGCGCCTCGAATCGGGCTTTGTGTGTGAAGGACGAATGAGAGCGCGTTCGGCGACAGTTCCTGCGCCAGCACCGCCATGCGCGCTTCGGATTGTTTTACGCCTGCGGCGCGGCGCGCGAGCACGGCGCGACGCGAGTACAGCGACGCCCAGACGTCAGCAATAGCACGTTGTACTTCGGTGACGTTTTGTGCATCGATGCCCACGACACTTTCGTACAGTCCGGCCGCGGACATGCCGCTTAAATCTTCCACGTTTGCGCTCGATCGCACGACCAGGCGAGCGCTCGCGTCTAATGCCGAGCACGCCCTCTCGACGATCTCGCGCTCTGGTAGGTTTTCGACGATAAAACTTTGGATCGCCGAGCACGCGTCGTCGATGTCGTGCACGCTGACGCTTTCGAGAGCGAGCAAAAGTTGACCAAATCGCTCTTCGTCGCGAATCGACGCTTCCATGGATCCGAAAGGCACGACGAATCCCGAGGGCGCTTTAAACGCCGCACTATCGCGAGCGATGATCGCCAAGCGACTGCACGTCGACGATTTCGCGCCAGCGTTTGAGATCGTGGCTTCCGCCAAGGGCAGACACGTCATCACGTTCACCATAGCGCACGCCGTTGGCGACACGGCCGCGTGCGACACCGCATGACCGGATTCCCGCGAATCGCGCGTTCCATCGAAATCGCGCAACTCGGTATGTAATGAAGACACGTTCAAAACGGTGTCTTTTCCCACGCGCGTGCTCACTTTAGATCGAGCTTCCCCACTTAGTGCGCTAACGAGGGGCGTGCGCTCTTGCCTCGCTCGAATTGCGAGGTGTGACAAATGTGCCAACTCGTCGCGCAAGATGACTCCCTTCACATTGCTTCCCGCCGACGAAATCTCTTCATCTCCATCGACCTCGGAGACAAACGCTATGATGTCCTTGTCTCCGTGCACTTGAACGCTCTCTGGATTCAAACGGTCCAAAAGTACGAGCACGCCTTGCGCGTCTCCGGGGACGATCGGATCGAACCCGTCCCCGTCAACATTGCGTTCAACCACCTCCGACATCATCTCGATCGTTCTAGAGAGTTGGAAAGCCACGCTCGCACGAATGACAGACTCGACAAATGTCGCGCCGACGTGGTGTTCCAGACCAAATGCGTCGGCAAGTTGTGCGGGAGCGTCGCCGAAACCACTCATGACGGCTCTCGTTTGCGATTCGATGAGTCGCCTTGCGCGTTGTAGCGTTGCCTTCAAGCGAAGGGCCGCATTTCCGTCCTCGATCGCGGGTGTGCTCGTAGTCCAAGACATGAGCTCACGTGCGATGATTCCAGTCTCGAGGGACTTCCATCCCGAAAGACCGATGTGTTTCAAAGCGAGCGCAGAAACGTTCGCCGCGTGCTGCATGTTGTCTGACTTCTCTCGCTCCATGAGATTATTGCAGCGCGCTAATAACACAAACGCGTACTCCTCCAGCGACATTTCTACCTGTCGCCAGGCGTGCCGTTGTCGCACGGAATCATCCGGAGCGTCGTTTCGCATCCCCGTGCTGAGACCGGCGCAAAAGTACGATCGTAGCCGTGTGCAGACGTCTAGCGTGTGACGCAGCGTTGCACCTTCATGATTGAGCCAGCCGTCGTTGAGATTGTTGAGCGAGTGTTGCAGTTCGCTAAGTTCGCCGATGAGCGGTTCCGTTTCCTCGTCTAAAGTCCCCCTAAGGCTATCGAGACGCTCAAACACGCCGGTGGCGTTGAAGAAACGTTTGAGTTCTCTGTGGAACTCGCGAAACTCGCGAACGAAGTCTTCAGAGTACTCGCCCTCACGCGCGGTGATTCGTTCTAACACAACTTCGGTTGCGATTAAATCCTCTGGCCCAGCGTTCCGATGCAGCTTGTTCTGAATCGTGTGTTTGATGGTTTTCTTCAAATCCTCCGGAATGTCGTTTCTGTGCGCTATGTCCCGAATTCGCGTCAGCGGCACGGCGTTCGTGAACTCTTCGTTGAACGAAGGTAGCCAAGGGTGGACTTGACGCATAACAACGCGCTCAACTTCGCCCAAATCCGTTCCGTGACGATACATCGCGCCCTGCACCTGCTCCATACTTATAAATATCCCCCGACCCACCATCGCCGGTCCGTTTGGACGACGATGACCTCCACTCTCCACGCACTTGATCGTCCCGGTGCTTATCCAACGCAAATACGTCGCGCTCACAGCCAACTTATCGCGCGTGATCTCTTTTCCGATACCGATTTGATTCGCCACGGCCGCGAGCTTCTCGAACCACGACCCGCCGCTTTCGTCCGCGAGCACGACGGCTCGCGCCGCGCTCGCTTCTTCCAAATTGCCCACATCCCAACGCATCGTCGCCGGCCGATCGCTCGTGTGCTCGTTCGACTGCATCATCCGTACCTCACCGCCGCTCCATCCCTTCGCGCTCGTCGAGACCGACGGCGGCTCGCCGCCGCCGCCGTCGTCGTCGCGAGCCTCCGCTCGAGCGTCCTCGCGCGTCTCGCCTCCTCCTCCACCTCCTCCACCATCGCGCGTCACCGCGCACGCTCCGTCTCCGTACACTCCACGAACGACGCATTTTTTCGCGTCGCGCACGTCCTCCACGCGCACCGTCTTATTTTCTCCGCCCTCCCACTCGACGTCGCCGCTCGCGCGTCGGCGCACGCACTTAAACGCCACCCCATCGACACCGACGTCCACGTCCGCGCGCGCGCACCACGCGTCACCGTCCGTCCACTGTAACTCCAACGCTCGGTCGACGTTCCACGCGCCGAGGGCGTCGGCGTCGCCGACGAGCGCGAGGGAATCGCCGTAGTCGAGCTGCGCGGTGATTGCAAAGTGAAACTCGATCGACGCGCGCGAAGCGATCGACGCGCGCGGTCGCGAACGCGCGCGCGGGGACGCGCGCGTTTGACTCGGTGCGCGCGCCGGGCGCGCGCGAGGCGCGAAGGCGCGTCGCGTCTGCATCTGCGGAAGCTCCGCGCCGAGACAGTTACCGCGAGGCGACGACGGCGCGAAGAAGAAGAAGAAACCAATGCAGGCGCTAAATTACAACGCCGCGGAGCGAACTCGCGCGATTCGAAACGATGATGAAAACAATCGGTGAAATCACTCTGCGCTGGCCTCTTTAGCGCGCGTGTTGACGAAATAAATTCCGACGAGCGTCACCGCCGCGCCGCCGAGTTGGGTGGCGCTGAGCGTCTCGTCCAGGGTGAGATACCCGAGCGCGGCGGCGAACATCGGAGTGAGGAACGTGAGCGAGCTGAGTTTCGTGAGTGACCCCTTGGTGGCAAAGTAGAAGAAGGCGCCGTAGGCGACGGCGCCGCCGAAGACCGACGCGTACAACAGCGACGCGACGTCGGCGCCGCTCAGAGACAAATGCGAATAAAGTTCCGGTTCCGTGGCGAGAGAGTACGCGAGCAAAGGCACGCCGCCGAGCGCCATGTGCCACCCGGTCGCCATCACCGGGTCGACGTACTTGCACACCCATCGCACCATGACTGTGCCGACGGCCATGGACTGCGCCGCGAGCAACATCCACCACTCGCCGCTGTCCCACAACGATCCTTCGAGGCGCAACGCGCTGAGCGCGTCGGCGCCGTCGCTGTTCACAACGGATTTCAACGCATCTTCCGGAAGTTCGAGCAATAACAGACCGAGAACGCCGAGCGCCAATCCCGCGACGCCCTCGACGCCGAGCGTCTCGCCGAAGAAAATCGACGCCAAAATCGCCACCGTGAGCGGTTGCGAATCGATGATCACCGAACCTAACCCCGCCGACGTGCGCTGCAATCCTTCCGCGAGAAACCCTTGAAACATGGCGGCGTCGACGACGGCGAACGCCGCGACGGCGCCCCACGCCGTCGCCGTCTTCGGCATCGGTCGACCCTTACTCAGCGCCCACGCCACTAAAATCAACCCCGACGGAATCAATCGCACCGACGCGACGAACATCGGCGACGTCACCGGCAAAACCCCTTTCATCGCCACCATCGACGTCCCCCACAGAAAAAACGGCGACACGAGCGCCAAATTCGCCGCCGCGCCGCCGCTCGCGCTCGCCGCCGCGCTCGCCCCCGCGCTCGCCCCCGCCTCGTCCGCGAGCGCCTCCGCGTCGCACGACGCCT
Organism: Ostreococcus lucimarinus CCE9901; assembly: GCF_000092065.1. NCBI lineage: Eukaryota > Viridiplantae > Chlorophyta > Mamiellophyceae > Mamiellales > Bathycoccaceae > Ostreococcus > Ostreococcus sp. 'lucimarinus'. The sequence continues at coordinate 215,463 of NC_009362.1, forward strand.
CCATCCCGACCCCCACGCACTCCACCCCGCGCGCCTCGCGCGTCGGTTCCGGGATCACGCACTCCGCGCCCATCGTCGACGCCACGCACTCGACGCCCGCGTCGTCGTCCTCCTCGCGTCGCGTCGTCGTCGCCGCCGTCGCCGCCGTCTTCGTCTCCGACGACGACGACGCGCGTCTCGTCGTTCGCTCGCGCGGTCGCGTCGCGCGCCGCGTCGCGCGCGCGCGCGTCGTCGGCGTCGTCGCGCGATGCGTCGCGATCGTCATCGTCATCGTCGCGGCGTCGTCTCGGCGCGGCGCGCGTCGCCGCGCGTCGCCGCGACGGGTCGAGGGTTCGCTCGCGCGTCCGGCGCGCGTCCGGCGCGCGCGCGCGCGTGCGCGGTCGCGCGACGGGTCGGCGCGCGGTCGCGTCGCGCGCCATCGTCATCGTCGCACTGTTTGCGCATAGAACCCACAGCCACACGAGTCACGAACCCTAATTGTGCGCGCGCGACACACTCGACCGCGCGCGACGCCCGCGCGACGCCGCGAACGCTCGACGAGGTGCGCGCGCGATCGATCGCGCGTCGATCGTTCGCGCGCGCGCGCCGGCCGCGCTCGGACGCGCGATCGAGCGCGACGCGCGAACGAACGATCGACGCGGACGCGAACGCACGCGCGCGACGCGAACGAACGCGCGCGACGCGAACGACGACGAGAGGACTGACGGCGACGCGGACGCGACGCGGACGCGACGCAGGCGCTCGGTCGCGCGCGAGATGGTGGACTCGAAGGTGCGACGACGACGACGACGCGAACGGGTGATTTCGATTTCGGGCGCGCGCGCCAACGGCTTTTTAAACCGCGCGGCGAATCGGACGAATTGGACGCGGGAGGGGGCGATCGCGGGCGCGAGACTGACGAAAACGCGGCGAACGCGCGATAGAATGCGTTGCGGTTGACGGATGAGAGCTCGCCGGAGCCGCCGAAACGGGCCATGACGGCGTATTTGATCTTTTGCAGCAAGCATCGCGAGCGAGTGATGCGGGAGGTGCACGGAGACGACGGCGCGCGGAAGTTTTCGCGAGACGAAATGCAGTTAGTGACGACGCGGTTGGCGGAGATGTGGAATAACATTTCGGAGAAGGAGAAGAAGGAGGTGCAGGCGAAGGCGGCCGCGGCGAAGGCGGAGTATGAGATGCAGAAGGCTGCGTTTTCGCCGGCGTTGCTGAAGAAGTTGCATCGGTTGAAGAGCAAACCGAAGGGAACGGTCGTCGTGGAGGCGCAGGGTGAAAAGCCCGTGCGCGCCAAAACGGCGTATTTGATCTTCTGTGGTAAGCATCGCGCGGCGGTGATGCGGAAGATTCATCCGGAACCAGAGGCCAAGTTTACGCGCGCTGAGATGCAGCAAGTCACCACGGAGTTGGCTGCGTTGTGGAATAACATCTCCCCGCAGGAGCTCGCCGAATGCAAGGCGGCGGCGGCGAAAGAGCTCGAGCGATACAAGCAGTTGAAAGCAGAATACCGCCCGCCGGTGTACGGGCCATCCAAGCGGAACAAAGGCAAGAGCGTGCCGGGCAAGCCCAAGCGCGCTCCCACCGCGTACCTCATCTTTGCCGAAGAGTTGCGCGCCAGAATCAGACAGGAGCGACCGCATTTGAAGCACGACGAAATCTCTCAAAAACTGTCTACGGCCTGGAAGGAGATCGACGAAGCCTCCAAGAGAATCTTCCAGCAAAAGGCGGACGCAATCAAGGCGGATCTCATGCAAAACATGCCGAGTTCTGTGATGCTCACGGGCCTGGAACACTCCTTACCGGAGCCACACTACAATACGCACATGTACCCCTAATTGTGGGCACAAAGCTCATAGCAAGAGTAGACGCATGTAACAGATTACCACGACTTACTATGAATGATTTTTTATCATCACATTCTAACTTTCGAGTAGGCGCAACGCGCGCTCCTCGAGTGATTCTAACTTTTCGTCTGCGGTCATCATTCCTGCGACGGCGGGGTCGATAACATTCTTCTTGCGCGGAACGTCGCGATCGTCATCCGATTCGCTAAAGTCACCTAAACTATCTTCTGAGTCCGAACCGCCTAACGTGACATCGGCGCCGCCCTCGTCTTCAGCGTTGCGAAGCTTTTGCTTTTTGCGCTGGCGGCCCTCGCGAAGGCGCGCCTTTTCACGCCCTTTGTCCACTCGGTCGGCATCCTTGCGCTCGGCCGCGACTTCTGCGTAACGCGCCTTCACGGCCACTCGCAGACTTTCACCTGGTGCGCTCACTTCTTCTATGCCACTCTTTACCCCGAGCGCCTGGAGTGGCGCCATGGACGTCCCGTCCTCGTCGAAGACGACGCGTTTGTTCGCGCCGTGACCACTCTCCTTGATTTTCAGCTTGCCCTTGAGCGCGCGCTTTCGCGCGATTTCTGCCGCCTTTTTGTCGGCGTTATACTTTTCTGCGTCGTCGGACTCGGAATCACTACCCACGAGCTTGTGATTTGTGCGTTTGACATTCATAAAATCGTCGTCGTCGTCCTCGCCTTTTTCGACGACTAGACCAAATCTACCACCACCCTTGCGTTGAATGACACCCTCCTTCGGGAGCGGAACGGTTTCTTCACTTGTACTTTCATCAGTGTCGTTGTCCTCGTCGTCATCATCGTCGCCAGCATCATCGCTCGCCTCATCCTCCTCTCGATCACTGGCGTCGTCTTCCGCTTCGTCGTCGTCGTCGGAATCGCTCTCGTCGCGCGCGCCGGCTGATTTTCCTTGTTGTAAGAATCTCAAGCGCGGTGCGTTCGGTAATCCCATGGAGAATGCGTAGGCATCCATATCGATAGACTTGATGTCGAAGACCTTCTTGTTCTTTTGGAGATACACCGATCTCAGATAGCAAATCACTGCGCGTTGCGACAAGTATTTTAAATCACTGTCCTTAGAAAGTAATCCCTGCATCGAGCTTTGAATGCGCGAGGACTGCTTTTTGGGGTTGAGTTTGATCGGCTTCAGAGGAACTTTTGCCACCTCGAGCTCTTTCATGAAGTGAGATTCGCCCGGGGTGAGCATCAATAGACCTTTACCAGCGGCCGTGTACCTTGCCGTTCGTCCGACGCGATGAATGTACGTCGCGACGTCCTCTGGACAATCCGCTTGAACGACCCAATCGACGGATGGGAAATCTAAACCACGACTTGCGACGTCTGTCGCGAACAAAACTGTTTCCTTGGCGTTGCAGAAGTTGTAAAACACGCCCTGGCGTCGCGCCTGTTTCAATCGTCCGTGAATGCACTGCAGCGGCACCCCGGGTCGCATGCGCTTGAAAATTTCGTACACAAACTTCACCTGCTTACAGCTCGAGAAAAACACGAGCGTCTTCGCGTTCAAGTGAGTCTTTATGAATGACCACAGCACTTCAATTTTCTTCTCAAGCGCGCATGTGGTGACCATTTGTTGCAGCTTGGGCGGTGTCGAATGTACGCTCTCCGCATGCACTGATAAGTATTCGGGATCCTTCAACCCAAGTCGCGCCAAATCCTTTACGCTCTTCGTCTGCGTCGCACTGAACAGCAGTGTTTGACGATTCTTTGGCAAGTTGTCGATGATGGCGTTGAGCGTCTTCGTGAATCCTAAATCCAACATTCGATCCGCCTCATCGAGTACCAACATTTGCAGCGTCACGCAGTCGAACATCGGCGTCTCATCCATGTGCTGCAACAACCTTCCGGGCGTGCACACTAAAATATTCATCTTATTCACCCTATTCGCTTCTTCCTGCACGTCCTTTCCCCCGATCAACAGCCCAGCCGACATCGTGTGCCTCGCGCCCACCTTCGTGAGGCATTGAAAAATCTGAATGGCCAACTCTCGCGTCGGCGATATCACCAACGCCCCGACGCCATCCTGCCGTCCCCACTTCTTCCGCCACAGCGATTCGATCAAAGGCACGACGTACGCCAGCGTCTTCCCACTTCCCGTTTTCGCCGCACCGAGGACGTCTCGTCCGCACAGCGCGTGCGGCAGCGTCGCTCGCTGTATAGCCGTCATCTCCTTAAATTTACACTCCCGCAGCGCCGCCTTCGTCGCCTGGCTGATCGGCAGGTGCGCAAACTTCCGCATTCCCATCAGCGACGTCCCCGCGTCGCCGTCGGAGCTCTTACGCGGCGCGACGGCGAGCGGGTTGTCACCGCTCGCGGGCTTGGTGTCGGCGATGACGGCTTCGATTTCCGCGATTTCCGCATCGACGCGCGCGCTCGCGGACAGACGCTTCGTCGTTTTCGCGCGCGCCTTTGTGTTTTTATCTTTCGCCATCGCGCGCGGCGCGGGCGCGGACGCGGGCGGGACGAGGCGCCGAGTGAAGCGCCGCCGCCGCCGCCGGTCGAGCTCGGGAAACTGTTGGACGCGCGACGCGACGAGCGACGAGCCGCGATGGATGCGAGGGCGAGACGCGCGTCGAAAGGACGAGCGCGCGGCTGGCGCATCGTGACGATCTTTTTTGAATGAAATCACACTCTCGGATCGATGGTTTGAAGCTTTTCGGGAAGGCGGTGATCGGCGCTCGGGAGCGACACCATCGCGTCCGCCTTGACGGTGACCTCGTGGAGGGCGCGACGATAGCGATAACGCACGCGCAAATGCTTGTCCTCGCCGGGACACGGATCGCAGAATCCGAGGAGATCGCACATGGCAACGTTTTCGTACAGATCGAGGGTGTCGTTGTCGACCATGAATTGAAGCGCGCGCGTGACGTCGACGTACGGCGGCGGCGACGCCGCGGGCTTCGGGGCGTCTGGGCTGCCTTCTTCCGTTGAATTCGCGTTCGGCGACTGCGACGAGGGCGACCACGTCCGGAAGTTCGGAATGATTGGTGCGTCTTTAACGGTGTTTCGTCGCGGATCGAACGCGCCGAAGACGGCGCTTTCGATGACAAGACCGCCGCGCTCTCGCGCGGCGCGCGCCTTTTTATCAGCCGTCTCGGCGATCATTTTCGTCGCAGAGTGCGCTTCACGCATCGCCACGAGAATGGTCCGTTTGTTCTTCTCCCTAGCCGCGAGCTGACGCTTGCGGATGTATCGATTCATGATCGGTCGCGCCACGAAGTGGCGCAACAGCGCGATGGCGATGGGCGGCAGCGTAAACGCCAACAGCGACTTGCGCCATGTCACCATCGGCGTTAATAATATTGGCACCACGAATCGCTGTCCTTGTCTGTTCACTCTAAATCGAAGCGAAAGCCCTCGCAAGCTGACGACGATACTAGCGCCGAGCGCGGTGTCCTCGTCCACTTGCTTCGTCGCGCCGACGTCGAGCTCGGCGCCCGCGGTGCCTAATTTCCAACCCACCCTGTACACCCTTTTTTCGTCCATTTGTCGAATGAAATGCCCATTCAATCCACTCGCCGCTACCCCAACGCTAAAATCGCACTTGACGGCATTCTTACCGAACGCGTGCGTCGCCCCGGTGGACATCGACGACACCGGTCCGACGTTCCACGTCAAATGCCCCCTCGTTTGCGCAAACAGCTGGCGCTGAAGCATGAGCTGCAACCCGAACCCTTGCTGCGCGATATAATTATGTGACACCGCCCCCGTGGTGTGCGTCGTGAGCTGCCTCGTCACCGTCGCCGTCACCGCGCTCGTCTGCCCCGTCTGCGCGCTCACGTCGAGCGACGTCAACGGCGAAAACGCTCGTCGCCACCCTAATATAAAATTCCCCGCCCCACGTCCCCCTCGCGTCGTTCCCTGCGTCACCGTGTACACCGCATCCTCCTCGCTCAGCGGTATCTCCATCGAATTCTGCAGCGACACGCTCGTCAAATCCAACCCGGGATTATTCGTAAACGCCGCTCGCCGACGCGCTATGCTCTCCTCCATCAAATGCGCCGCACTGAACCCGAACACGTACGTCCCGCTGTGATTCAACCGCGCCTCCGCCGCTTCCTTCGTCTCTTTCGCGCGCCGTCGCTCGTATTCGATTCGCATCTCCTCCGTCGTTTTCCCTCTCGCGCCGAGCTCGCGTCCCGCCCGCACGCCATCCATCCCGTACGCGTCGTACGTCCGTCGCGCGTCCGCATCGCTCAGCACCTCGTACGCCTCGCTCAGCGCCGCGAACGCGCGTTGCGCCGCCTCCGTCGCGCCCGCGTCGTCGTCGTCGTCGTCGTCGTCGTCGTCGTCGCGGTCGCGGCGTCGTCGCGGCTGTTTATCTGGATGCAACGCCGCCGCGAGCTTTCGGTACGCGCGCTTGATCTCGTCGGCCTCGGCGTCGCGCGCGACGCCGAGCGCGGCGTACAGATCGCGCGCGCTCGTCGACGCGTCGTCCGCGCGCGACATGGCGCGGCGCGCGCGACGGAGTGACGAGATTGGAATCCGAACGCGAATCCACAGACGGCGACGCGCGCGAACGACGGCGCGATGGCGCCGAAGCGCGGCGCGCGCGACGGCGCGCGCGCGCCCTCGACCGCGGCGGATCGACCGGCGGCGTCGAGCCTGCGCGGGGACGTCACGGTGGTCGTCGACCTCGGAGGGTCGAGCCTGAAACTGTGCGTCGCCGAGGACGGCGCGACGGCGACGCGAAGCGCGCCGAACGCGAGCGCGCGCGTCAAGGCGAGCGATGGCGCCGGGTTCGTGACGCTGCGGGGCGAGGAGATCGATGGGGTGGTGGACGTGAACGGATTGGCGCTGCGACGGCCGTGCGACCGCGGGTACGTCGTGCACTGGGAGCAACAGCGGGAGATATTAGACGACGCGCTGCGGCGAACGCTCGGCGTGGATCCGACGCGGTGCGATTTGATCATCACCGAACCGCCGTTCGCGCTGCCGCGCACGCGAGAGGCGCTGGATGAGATGGTGTTTGAATATTTTGGGTTTCGGCGGGCGTTGGTGACGACGCCGGCGAAACTGACGAAACGATTCGCCGATTTCGTGGACGCGAAGAAACGAGACGCGAAGGATTTGTGCGTCGTCGCGCGATCTGGGGTGGTTTTGGATTGTGGGTTTTCTTTCGCGCACGCGACGGCGTTTGTGGATGGGACCGAGGTGCCGCGCGGGATCAAGCGGTTGAACCTCGGGGGAAAGGCGTTGACGAATTATTTAAAAGAACTCGTTAGCTTTCGACAATGGAACATGATGGACGAAAGCGCGGTGATCGAGGACGTGAAGGAAAAGATGTGCTACGTCGCCGACGATGCTTTGGCGGAATTGGAGAAGTGCAAGGCGAAGCGAGGTGGAACGGTGAAGCGCGAGTACGTATTGCCAGACGGAATACACGTCTTGCGAGGGTTCGTGCGCGAGGACAGCGCAAACGTGGACAAGAAGGATGGTTCAGACGACGACGAAGAATTATCGGAATCTGACGAAGATGATGACGATTTCGGTGCTTCAGGGAGGACAAAGAAACGACCGAAGAAGAAGGTGCCGAAGGAAAAGAAAGTTAAAATTCCCAAAAAGGATGAACCAGAGCACCAATTCTTGACGCTCGTCAACGAGCGCTTCATGGTGCCGGAGGTGCTATTTCATCCGAGCGATATCGGCGGACGGCAGTGTGGGGTAGCGGAGTTAGTGACACAGGCAGTGGAAAACGAGGATTTGTCTAACGAAGCCATGCGAGCGCTCGCCTACCTCGACGTCATTGTCACTGGGGGGTGCTCAAAGTTTCCAAACTTTATGGAACGCTTTGAGCGCGAATTACGGCCGCTGGTCTCGGAGTCGTACATGTTGCGCATCCGGCAAATGGATGATCCAATTCAAGCGGCTTGCTTAGGCGGCGTCGATATCGCGAAGGATCGGGAATTTTTCGAGAAACATGCGCTCACGAAGGAGGAGTACCTGGCGAACAAGACGAGTATTCGCGCCGCGCACGAGAGTTTGGAATTCGAGCCAAACGTTCGCACCGGGCGTTTGCGTGAATACGCCGCGACGCCGAACCTAAAAAAACTGGACAAGAAGCGCATCATCGAGGATTGTGAAAAGCTGACGCCTAGTTTCGAGCGGGACATCATTCACGCGTCCGCGTGATAATTTGTGTTCTACGTTTTAGCGATTGTCAATACTGTCTATCCTCTTAGTCCTACAGTGTCCTTTCTGTGCCCGCCGATCAAACAACAGCTGAGCCCGCAGCACCCCGATCGAGCTGACCATTGCTGACTGTGCGTGCAATCATCGCGCCAGAGTTCACTGTACACGCGCTCCTGCTCCTCCTTCTTGATGCCAACGATGTCCATCCACGCCTTGTTGTGTTTGAACTCGTTGGCGAATTGAAAGAGATAGGGAACGGCAATCGGCACGAACAATTGGCCTTTGAGTTCGTCCCGAACGGTGTCGTCCATCGGCACATACAAATCCGAGTAAAATCTTCCTCGCACGGAACTCGCCTTCCAGCTCGGCTTGTTGTGTTTCTCCGACTTCTCCGCGCGTTCCTGAAGAAGCTTAGATTTGGAATTGATGACGTCTACATCGCTGGTAGAAGTGGAATTCCCACTTCCAATCGCCGCCGTCGAGTTTGAGGACGACGATTCCTTGCCGCTATCATCATCATACTCAGACATGAGGTTGGCGTCGCCGTCCTCGTACTGTCCAGAGGCAGTGCTTTTCGTCTCCGTCTGGCCCATGACTCCCAAAACCTCTTCGATGTCTACTCCGCCTTCGACGCCCGTCTCATCCGTGTGCTCTTGCTTAACATCATCAAGTCTGTCGTCCACTTGCGTCAAGCTCGAAATCAACCCATCGATGTCGTTCCCGTCGAAGGCGGCTGATTCATCGTCGGCGAGCAATTTACGCGACTTGACGCTGTGGCGCACCGGGATGTTGTAGCGACGCTTCCACTTGTACGGCAGGGGCGGGATCTTACCCTTCTGCGCCATCACGTCCAAACGCTTCACATGCGGCTCGAAGAACGCCAACAACTCCTCGGTGGCTTCCTTGTCTTCGCTAGTCTTTGCCAACTGCGGTTGCAAATCAAACGCGATGGACGCTAGGTCGGTATCTTCCAGTGCTCCCAGGCCCGCGATTTCGTACGGGGTCAGGCTCGGGGGTAATCCGAGATACGTTTCCACCTCTTTGGCGACTTCCGTGGGGTTTTCCTCGATGTCGTCAGTGTAAATTACGAGCAAATTCGGGAACTCCTTCAACCACACTTCCAAATACTCGGCGTACATGCTCCAGCCCAAAACCGAATGAAAGTCCAAGCACTCTCGAGTGAGAGTACCACTATCGGCGCCGTCTGCCTCTTTCACGCATTGCTCCAAGTACTCTTTCGTCTTCTTCGCCGTCGCTCCCCAAGTGTAGCCGTTTTCCTTCAACGCGCACGCGCTCAATCCCGACGCCTCCACGGGCGTCCCGTGAGGGTGATTCTCCTCCACGTATCGCGCCATCGCCCGTCCCACCGGGTCTCGCAGCACTACGATTGGCCGCAAATTTGGCATCAATCGCTTCATTGTCGACGCACAGCACGCGCAATTGAAATACGTATCACTCCAGTCCCCGGTGACGACGTCCCCGAGCTCGCGTTCAAACGCCTCGCCGTCTCGCTTCGCTTTCATCGTCTCGCTCGGATCATACGGGCTCCACGTCTCCCCGTGTCCGGCTTGCACCGCGCTAAAATACGCCTTCAGCAATAACTCCGGCGGTTCGCACATCTGCACCCCTTGCGTGGCGCCGTACACTGGATTAAAAAAATGCATCGTCTTTTGCCCAGTCGTCAACATGTCGTGCTGCGACATCAATCGCTTCAGTCGCCGCATCCCTCCCACGTGGCTCCCGATCACCGCGAACGACGGCAGACACGTCTGTTCGCCCGTCAGCGCCGGATCTTTGCTACACCGCATCGGTCCCGCCGCGCCGACGCTCGCCGCGCGTCGCGCCGCCCATCGGCTCACGTGCTCAAACTTCCAAATTGGGTGTTCAACGAAATACGACCCCGCGTACAGCACCATCGCGCACGCCACGAGCGCGAGCGCGCCTGGAATCAAATGCCTCACATTTCTACGTCGTTCATCGTCGTTTTCGCGCCGCGGCGCCGCGACGGCGTCGACTACGGCGCCGAAACGTCCGCCAACACCATCGTCTTCGGGCCGTCGATCGCGACGGTCGTGCGCCGACGCGACCGAGCGATCGTCGCCGTCCGAGGTGCTGGCGACGAGATTGCTGCGCTCGCTCGCCGCGCGTCGCGCGTTCGCGGACTCGCGGGCGAGCGAGGCGGCGCGCGCCGCGCGGGACCACATCGCGTCGTCCTCTGGCGAGGGTCAGTTTTCGTGTTCGCCTTCGACGGCGCGCCGAAGCCGCGGAACGCGCGATGGATTACAAGCTAACGACGCTCGGCTAAGGTGTCTAGAACGCGAGGAAATAAGGGTAAACACACGCCCAAACACTGCTTGGCCGCGTGCGGGGCGCCCGGGAGGTTGACGACGAGCGCGCCGGCGACGGCGACGCCGGCGACGGCGCGAGAGAGCGCCGCGCGCGGCTCGGCGATCGAAGTCACCGCGCGAATGGCTTCTGGAATGCCCGGGATCTCGCGCGCGAGCACGCGCGCGGTTGCTTCGGGGGTGACGTCGCGCGGCGCGCACCCGGTACCACCGGTGGTGAGCACGAGGTCGCATCGAGACGTCAAGTCTCGAAGCGCGGCTTCGATGTCGTCGACGTCGTCGGCGACGACGACGCGCGATGTCTCCGCGATGACCAACGCCCCAGACGCGGCGGCGTACTCACACACCGCGCGTTCAACTAACGGCCCGCTCTCGTCCGCGTACGTCCCCGCGGCGGCGCGGTCCGAACACGTCAACACGCCCACGCGCACGCTTCGCGCCGCTGCGCCGTCCCGAAGCGCGCACGCCGCCGCGACGGCGTCTCCGCCGCCACTCGACAGCTCTTCCGCGGGCGTGCAGCAAACCTCGCTCAACGCACCGCTCACACTCACGAACGGCGCGCGCGTGGCGCCCACCGCGTCGCGCGGCGTCGCCTCGAGCGCCTCCAACGCGTCGTGCTTCGCGTGCAACCGCCGTCCCGACTCAAACGCCGCCAACTGTTCCGCGCTCGCCTTTACCTGATGCTTCTTTTTCCAATCCCCGTACGGTTCGCCGTACACGTATTCACACGCTTCGTCGTACGTCATGGGATACCCCACCGTTCGCGCGCCGAGGAGCGTCCACTTGGCGCAGCAGTTTCGGCAAAAACCAGCGAGATTCATGAGGTCGATATTTTGCACGTCGTTTCGCGCGCGCATGTGCGCCAACAGGGCGCGAAAGGCGTGCGCTTCGATTTGAGTCTGTAATGACGTCATTCGAGCGGCGATGCGCGCGCGCGCGAGGGAACGTGCGCGCGCGAGTGTGACGCCGGCGCCGAAGCGTCTGGCGTCGGGACGGCGGCGGAGGCGACGGCGACAACGCGTGGCGGTTAAATTACATCGGGCGGCGACGCTCAGCCCTCTGCGCCGTGAATCTGAAACGCGGCGTACTCTTTCCAGAGCGCCTCCATGTGCTTGATGTACGGCGCCGCCACATCGGGTTGGTTGCGAGCTATCAACACGTTGTCGTGATTGTCCAGCACGCCCGCCCGCGTCCAATTAAACGAACCCGTGATGACCACGGGATCGTTCGTCTCACCGTCGATGATGGCAAATTTATGATGCATCATCCCGCGCTTATTCGGATCGTTCGAGTGCGCGTCGCATCGTACGTCTATTTTCCGCGCCTCGCTGAGCTCTCGAATATCCGAACCGAGCGAGTCCACGTTGTTCGCGTCCGTGACGATTCGCACCCTAATCCCACGTTTCGCCGCGCGTTGAATCGCTCGCTTAATATCATCGCACGTAATCGTAAAGCACACCACGTCCAGCGTCGACGTCGCCTTGTCCAGCGTTCGTATGAATTTCACCAGAGACGTCGTGTGGTGCGCCTTGTCGCAGTGCGCCTTCGCGCACCGATAATTCGCATCCAGCATGCTTCGACACGGCATGACGGCGTCGGGGAATATTAAGATTTCCGTGGACTGCGACGTGAAATGCGCGTGCGCCTCGTGTTCGGCCGCGCTTTCCCACGAGTTGGTCTCGGCGTTGAAGAAGGATTTTTTCGCTCTGGCGCCAACCGTCAACCGTCGCGTTCCGGTGCTCGACGTCGCGCGACGCGCGCGGCGCGGGGCGACGGGGCGCCCGAGCGGCACGGCGCGCGACATGCCGCGCGACGTCGCGATGGCGCGACTGCGTCTCGGGACGGATCGTTCGTGACGACGCGTCGGTTCTGGTCGGTCGGTCGGTCGGTCGGTCGAGCGGTCGAGCGGTCGAGCGGTCGAGCGGGACAGTTACTCCTCCGTCGGCGGGCGGCGTTTTCGCTCTAACGAGAGACGGCGACGGCGCTCGATCGCGAGCGATGAGATGTTTTCGTATGAAAAGGTGGGATTTGCGTCGATCGATGTGGGTGTGCCGGCCTCGGTCGACGTCTTCGTCATCGCGGCGGCGGCTGGACGTACGCCGGGCCGAGCGCGGCCAACACGACGGGCAACACGACGACGGCGTGGATGAAGCTCGCGGTGAGCGTGACGACGATGAAGGTTGCGAACTTTGTGAAGAAGACGATGGTACATCCGAGCAAGCATGCCGCGGCGGCGATGGATGAGAACCAGCCGGCGGTGATGGCGCCTCCGACGATGCGGAGCGCCGAGAGTGAACGCTCGTCCTTTGTCATGGGTTGGTTATGCGTTGATACGTACGCGACAGCGATGTGGCTGATATAATCGATGCTGAGACCGACAATAATCTGCACGCACACGGATTCGATGATGCCCAGACGCCATCCGCGAAGCGCCATGAAGGCGACAAAGTATACTACGACGGAGGCGATGCAAAACGTCGCTGCGGCGGCGATTTTGACGCTCAAGGTGCAAAGAAATAGAACCATAAACGCCAAAACTAACGAATATACGACGGTCAACGAAGCGGCTGATTTAAGTTCGTCAACCGTATCTGCGAGAACCCACGTATCGCTTGATTGAAACGCGCCGCGCGTCTCCGGAGGCCCAGTCGAGATCTTTGCCGCAAACCACGTTTCCCAGAAATCGTGCGCTTTTCTGATTTCATCAGCCGTAGACACCCTGCGCGCCGACGTCGGTACCGTGATTGCTGAGTATGCGACACAGAGATCATCGCCCAGGCGATATTTGTCGCAGTCGTCTCTATTTCGTATGAAGCGCAGTAAGCCGTACGTATTCACGTGATTGGCGAACGTTCGAACGGCGTAACGAAAGTCTTGTCGAGCGATGGGTAAACCGTCGATGTGTGCACCGAGTAATCCTCCGTCTTTGAGCCATACATCAAGATCATATATCCAACAATTGACCGTCGTTGGAGACACGATGCGATCGCGCATCGATCTAAGCTCGGCACAGAATTCTAGCAACCATATCTGAGAGTCTTCGTCGGAAAAATCATACGACGCATTCGGCTCAACGAGCCACACTGGAACGCCAGAGTACGACAGAGACTTATCAGATATAGCGGACACGCTCGAGCGCGCGGCATCGAGGCCGAATGTGAACTGGACGAGGACGCTTTCTTCGTAGCGAGACGAGTTAAAACTCTGCGCGGCGAGCGTGTAATCGTGGATAACGTGGCCTTTTGGCCACAGAGACAGTGACTCGTCGCCGGTTTGCTTCACGATGTTGAGCCCAAGAAGCACGGCGCCGACAATCATGGCAACAAATACCACATTAAGCGTCCACTTCCAATACACGAGGCGAGTAAACGTCGCAGCAAGTAAATCCCGGCGACGACGCGACGTCCTCCGAGGTGAGAGCGCTGGAGACGTCGATGCGGACGATGCTTCATCTATCAAAGGGCGTCCTTCGACGGCAAATGATGGACGTAGTGTTAACGCAACCGGATCTAATGGTGCGGATGCCATGCGCCTATGGATGACACGACTGAGAGTTTCAGGAAAGTCACCAAAATCGATTGTCGCTCTCCGTTGCGCAGATCCACGACGAGCCACCACAGTCGGATTTACGTCGACTACTTCCTCTTGAGAAGGCATCACGCGGTTTCTCGAGACCGCGATGCGCTTCCACTTTTCATTCAAAATCAACACCGAAGATGTCACGACGATACTGACGAGTAGGAGAAAAATAATCTGCGTCGCCATAAATGTGCCAAATAGCCGAACGGGAGGAATGGAGCTCGGAATGCTGCTTGCAAAAGCCGCCGCCGTAGTGAAAGATGTGATACTTATACTAAATGCCGAGTGACGTAGGGTCCATTGCATGCGTTCTTCTAAAGTTGCGTCCAGGCTCTCTTTTTCCTCGACGTTGTTCGCGCTCGCCTGCCAATGATCGTAAATCACGAAGACGTCGTCGGCGCCGATGCCGATAGATAGGAAAATTCCCGCAATATGAATTATGCCGAACCATTCTCGTCTGTACACTTCATAGTAAGTCGCATGCGTGAGAAGAGTCGCACCGATTATACTAATCATGCTGCAAATGGCGAGTGAGAGCGAGCGGGTGTGCAAAGCGATGAACGCCACCGTCACACACAGCGAGCCCACGGCGAATACGCAATCCTTCGCGAGACGATCATCCAGCATCGAGTTGTACGCATTAATGTGCCGCCAGGAAGCGAAGGTTCCCGTGGAAACAGATGAGACGTCAGAGTTGAAATGTTCGATGACGTGCCGAGCCACATTCTTAACCCAAATCGTCGACTGATCACTGTATGAAAGCCGAAACACGATGGCCATCCTGCGCGGCTCGCCTCGCTCTTGCGCCATGTTTGGCAAGAAAGCATCGTTTAATAATATTCCGAACGGTGCCCCGAAAGCCTCGATTGCGTCCCACGAGCTGGACCAGCGTAAAATCACTTCTATCCCGAGCATTGTATCCCACACAGCAACCGCATCGATTTCACGGCACGCCACCGCGTCGAGGTTTTTATTCATCTTCGCGACGGCGATTATCTCCCCGACCGTAGGATCCACGTGCTCTATAAAATCGCAAATACCAATCTTAAACTCTCCGATCATGCATCGCGCGCTACTCGTGACGTCGCAAGGATATTCGTGACACGCGGCGACGGCGTCGCACATCGATCGATGCGCCGCCTCGACGATCTCGCGCGTAAACATTCGATATCCGCATTGATCGCGAATAAAATCCAAGCGCGCCGATACTTCTGCAAACGTCCCTTGCCCAAGCTTCTGTGCGCCTTCGAAGACGTCCCATAAACCCACCAATCGATACATATTCTCGATGTCAAAAATACTAAACGCCGCCGCGCATCCGTCCCCGTATCGATCCTCCTCGCACGTGTCCTCGTAGCCCCACGCGTGCTCGATGTTATGCTTTAAAACGCACACTTGGCGAAGTGCGTTCGCGATATCACTCGGTGTGTCACCCTTGCGATCCACTCGACTGACGATGACGTGAAATTCATTCGCCCCCGTGCCGCCGTCGACGCCCGATTTCGCGTTCAATCCCAAAATCCGCCGATCGAGACTCGACGCGAGCCTTCTCGTTGGCGGCAAACCAAGGAACGGCGGTGGTGGCGGCGGCGATGGTGGCAGCGGTGGCGGCAGCGGTGGCGGCAGCGGTGGTGGTGCGAGTCCATCGCTCGACGACGCATTCGTCACCAATAATCTCCGCCGCGCCAGTCGCCTCGATTGCAAATCCAACGGCGTCGCCGCGCTCCAGCGCTTCGCGAGCCCCACCGCCAGCGCCCTCGTCGTCCTCGGCGTCCCTCGCGCACGATACGATTCCAATGACGTGTCTATGCTCAGCGCGACGTCTTTCGTCGCGATAGCGTACGCTGCGAGCGCGATGAGACCCAACGCGCACGCGAGCGCCGCCCAAGGCTGTTTGACCACGGTTCGAGTGAAAACTTTAACGGGCCACGAGACGCGTGTGGGGCCGTCGCGAGGCATGTCTGCGAGCGTTTACGCGAAGATCAAGATATAATACGCGCCTGGAGCGCGTTTGAGCGCGCGTGAACGCGGACGCGCGATGCGAACCGCTTTGGAGTGAGGACGCGCGCTCGCGGTTCTCCGGCGCCAACGAGGCGCGGAGTGAGCCGCGCTCGATCGGTGCGTCCGGTTACAGAGTGCTACTATGATATTGAAACAAAATATTGTATGGTTTAGTTAAGGCCATCGACGAATGCACAGACGGTGGATTTCAGCTCGGGAATCACCGGATCTTTACCGACGTAACAGTCGAAGAGCGCGCGACAGAGCGAGGCGTCGGCGATGACGCTCACGCGTTTACCCTTGATGAACGTCGCGAGCTCACCCTCGAACGTGGCGTGAAAATCCAACGAAGTCCCCTTTTTAAAACTCACACCATCGAAAATCGCCTCAAACGCCCTCAACGCCGGCGAATCGGCGTCCATCGCCGGTCGTATGCGTTCCGCGAGTGCCTCGACGATTTTATCGCCGCCGACGTTTCGCGCGAAAACCAATCGCACCAAGCGTTCGTACGACGCCGCATCACCATCGCGCGCACCATCGACGTCAACATAAAATCCGCACGCGTACACTTTTACGCTCAACCCTGCGATGCGTTTCACGCGGGCGCCGCGTCCCGCGAGCGCGAGCGCTTTATCGCCCGGCGTCATCGCCGCCGGCACCTTCAGCCCCGTCCTCGGCTCCGTCACCATCGCCGTCGCTTCGCTCGATGGCGTCGAACCCGCATCGCTCGGCGCGGACGTCGACGCCAGTCCCGGTCGCGCGCGCGTCGGTCGTCGTCGTCGTCGTCGTTCGGCCGACCTCGGGCGCTCGACACCGTCGACACCATCGGCGGCATCGGCGCGCGTCCACGCGCGTCCGTCCCCGCTCGGCGCGCGCGTCGACGCGGGCGACATCTGTTCGCGCTCCGGTCGCGCGCGCGTCGTCGCGCGCGTCGCCGCGGCGCCGCGCTCTGGCGCGCGCGCGGTGCGGTCGGTCGCGCCCATGGTCTCACTCATGAATCATACGATTCATATTGTGATCGCCGCTGATCTGTCATGAAGTCTTCGTTTGTCCGAACTAAAACTCGACGCCGCGTCGGTTTTTAGTTCGATGCGCGAGCTCGCGCGCCTCGACCGCCGCGTCCGCCTCTTCGCGACGCGCCGACCGACGCACGCACGCAACCATGGGACACAACGATATCTGGGCCTCTCACCCGGCCAACTACGGCAAGGGTTCTCGACGATGGTACGCGCGACGACGACGCGAACGCGACGCGCGCGATGGGACGACGACGCGATCGCGGGGCGAGACGACGACGACGGTCGCCGCGCGCGCGCGCGATGCGACGGCGCGAGACGACGGCGAAGGGTGACTGGGTATTCGTGGCTTCGCGCGCGAGGACGATGATGCGCGGGAGGGCGATGCGTGGGACGTGGGACGGCGCGCGAAGAGAACCCTTGCCGACCCTAGGGCTTTGAGCCCGAGCGAGCGCGAGCGAGCGACTGACCGAGGTATTGTTTTACGATGAACGCAGCCGCGTGTGCGAAAACCAGTGGGCGATCATTCGCAAGTACGACTTGAACATCTGCCGTCAGTGCTTCCGGGAATACGCGAAGGACATCGGTTTCGTTAAGAACAACTAATGTTCAAAGTGAAGACGACGCGCGCGGGTTGACGCGCCGATTAGCTAGCGGAGAGTAGACGAGGATCGTATGTGTTGTGAATGTCGATACGACCAGTTACTTAATACAGTGTGCGAACCTACCTATCAGCCGCTCAATTTTTTGCCGCTACGCGTATGACGGGGAGACGGGTCGCGCAAGAGTTTGCGTTGATCCTCTACGTCGGACGCGAGTCTTTTTATCGCGTTTAATCGCTTGAGCTTTTTCGGCGGACCCATGACGACATCGTCTTCTCGCACTTTTTCGGCGGCTTCCCCTTCGCCGGCGGGCTCGTCGTCCTCGCTCGGCTCCGCCATTTCTTCGTCTGCGACGTCGGCGGGCTCGTCTTCTTCGCTCGCCGTCGGAGCAGGCAAACGTCGCGGCGGCGCGTCATCATCCGCGCGCATGAAACCGAAGTTATCCAGTGTTTCGTGGGTGCGCCTGACTTCTTCCATCGACTCTTCGTCGTCTACCAAGGCGCCCGTGCGCGAGAGGAGCGTGTCGACTAAAAAAGTTCCGCGATACAGACGCTCGAGACGCGAGCGATGACGCTCGGTGTACGCCCGACACGCTCTAGTGATTTGAGAAATCTCCGGAACCTTGCTCAGTTCCTCCATGGTGTGTGTGCGGAAGATGGCGGCGAGAACGTGTTGCGCGACGTGGCACGTGCGTCCGTTTGTGTTCCACTCGCGCACGCACTTGAGCACTCGCGCGAGCTTGTCTTCGTGCAACGGCTCGACGCATTTCCGGAGTCTGGCGTCGCCATTTTCGTAGTCACTCTCCAGAAGTTTCGTCAAAACACGAAGAAGTGCACCAGGGCGCTCGAGTCTGAGCGCTAAATCGATCGCCTTCGTGACTTCGCCCGAGCGCTCGGCGTTGAAGAATGCTTGCTCGCGTTCGACGGCGAGGGCGTGCTTCTTCGCCGCATCGGCGGTGGTGCTCGACGTGGAGTCCTTCCACAGCGCCATGGACGCGTCGGTGCCCCCAGTGGCGATCCAATCGCCATCGCTTGCCACGGCCAGCGCCCAAGCTTTGTCTTCGTGCGCATCGATGGATGCGGCGCAAGACCCAGAGGTGACGTTCCATAAATTCAACAGCCCGTCGCCACCCGTGGTGACAAGCTGGGTACCTCGAGACATAAATTTAATGCTCAACACCGCTGCGGTATGACCTTCGAGCGTGCGCAAGCAAGCACCGTTGGTGTCGCTCCCAGCACGGTCATCGGCGCTCCAAATCTTCACCATCTTGTCGCCGCCCGCGGTGGCGAGTACGCGATCCGAAGGAGAAAACGCGCACGCCCAAACTCCACGACGATGGCCGCGTAGCGTGGCCAACGGAACTAAATCGGGCATTTTCCAAATCTTCGCCGTCTTATCGCTCGAACACGTGGCAACCATGCGGAGGTGCGGCGCAACGGCAACGCCGTTGAGGGACTTGTCGTGCGCCACTGTGGCCGCCGTAGCGTTCAATTCGCCGTCGCCATTTCGCCGAACTCCATCTATGTCCCATACGCGAAGCACGCGGTCGACGCCACCCGAAATGGCAAACGGTGCGCCATTTTTCGAGTTCGGGGGAAACGCTACCGCGGCAACTGCGCCGACATGGCCTTCGCCGACGGCGATGCACTCTCGCGTGGCGGCGTCCCACAGTCGTACCGTGTGATCCTTTGCGCCCGTCAAAATGAGCGCTGTCCCGTCCGTCGTCATCGTGGCATCAACCGAGAGCACAACGGCGCTGTGACCGTTCAAAGATCCGACACATGACATCGTCGTCGGATCAAACATACGTACCGTGGGCGAGTTGGTGACCACGGCTACTTCTCTCGGCGGTCTCGCGAGCGTTCGCTCGTCTTCATTCTCGTTCTCGTCGCTATCGCCATCGATGTTTCGCTTCTTTTGAAGTGCTTGCTCTTTCGCACCGGGTACGAACGCCAAACCGATCACTTCATCCGTATTCGCAACAATTTCGCGTTCAATCTCCAACGACGTCGTCTCTGCGTTGGCCTGGTACGTCAACAAACGCGCGTCGCCGCTCACGCCAATCAAACGGTTCCCATCGTGTGTGAGCGCACACTTCGTGAACGTTCCCGCGGCGGCTTCAAAATCTTCGTCATTATCATCGCCTCCTTTGGTGAGCGTATTTACCGCTACGAGAGGTGCGGACTCGATCGAATGCTTCGCCGCGTTCTCGCGCCAAACTCGAACGCGTCCGCCGTCGCCGACGACGGCGAAAATGACTCCGCGCCCGCCCGGCGGCGGCTTCACCTTGCAGTCGCGAACGATGGCTGAATCCGGACGTAAAATCACGCAATCCTCGATCGTTTCGTGAACCGCCGTCGTCGTTCGCGGATTGAGCGTGTCTAAATCAAACGTTCGAACTATTTTGTCCCGCCCCGCGGTGAGCAACGTGTTCGATTCGACGTCGATTCGAATCGACGTCACCGCACTCACGTGCGCGTTCGCCACGAACGCGACGCAGCCATCGGATGAGGCCTTCTTACCCTTCTTCCCGACGCCCGCCTCGCCCGTGAGCGACCACATCGCGAGCGACCCATCCTCCGCCGCGGTGAACGCTCTCGCCTCTCTAACGCTCGGATGAAACGCCGTCGCCGTCACCGCCCCTCCGTGCTTCCCGCGAAACGCGTGCGTGCAGTACCCTCGTTCGATGTCCCACACTCGCGCCGTTCGATCGGCGCTCCCCGTGCACAACAGCGTCCCCGTGACGTCCACGCACATGTCCAACACCGGCGACGTCTTGTGCGGCGACCACGCCTTCGTCCTCCGCATCGTCGTCCCCCCCCTCCCATCCTCCATCGCGTCCAACCGCACGACGCGTCCGCTCCGACTCGCGCAAAACACCTTCGTCCCGCTTCGATCCATCGCGATCGACGTCATCGCCTCCCCATCGCCCTCGTCCCGCGCGAGCGCCGTCGTCGTCGACGTCGTCGCCGCGTCGCCTCGCCGCGTCGTCGACCGCGTCAGCGACACCCCTCCCTCGCGCGTCGCGCACGCGTACACCACCTCATCCGCGCGCGTCTCCCGTCGCGCCGCGCGCGCCTTCGGCGCGCGCGTCTCGCGTCCGTCGCCGTCGCCGTCGTTCGTCCCGTCGCCGTCGCCGCCGCCGTCCCGCGCCGGCGTCGCGATCGCCATCGGCGCGCCGCGTCCGACGTAGAACGCGCCCAACCGCGAGGACGCCGCGACGGACGTCCGCGCGCGCGCTCGGCGCTCGCGAGACGTCGTCGCCATCGTCGCCGTCGCCGTCGTCGTCGTCGCGCTCTGCGTCGGACGCGCGGTCGTTCTCGCGTTTTCACGCGCGTTTTCGCGTTTTACTGGTGGCGTGTCACTCGTTTTATCGTACACCACGTCTCGTGATCACCATGATTGAAACGGGACCCCGCGATCGATCGCTTACTGTTTGCGCACGCGGTCGGTACGCGGTCGGTACGCGGTCGGTCGCGCGTGTTCGCGCGCGCGTGCGTTTTACTGGTGGCGTGTCACTCGTTTGAATCGTACACCACGTCTCGTGATCACCATGATTGGAACGGGTCCCCGCGATCGATCGCTGACTGTTTGCGCACACGGTCGCGCACGCGGTCGGTCGGTCGGTCGTCGCGAGCCGATCCGCGAGAGAATTCTTTGAATTAATTCGAATGGGAACGATTCGGCGTTCGATCGTCGACGCGCGCCGCACGGCGCGACGCGCGAGCGCACGGTGCGCTCTACCACGCGGTGCGAACGCCCGCGCGCGCGAACGACGGTTTACGCGACGGGACGCGCGCGATGGCGGCGGTGATGCGGTGCGCGATGCCGACGCGCGATCGCGCGGGCGCGCGAACACGCGCGGGGATTCGCGCGCGACGCGACGGCGGCGCGGCGATGCGGGCGGCGCGCGTCGCGGGAGGGGCGCGAGGGGAGACAGCGCGCGCGATCGGGGCGCACGGCGCGATCGGGGCGATCGGGGGGGTGGGCGGGACGGCGGCGCGCGGGACGGCGCGAGGGGCGCGAGGGCGAGCGGCGAGCGACGCGGCGAGCGCGGGATCGTCGTATTGGAGCGAGGAGACGTCGAGGGAGACGGAAACGGTCGTGGAGACGACGACGGGGGGGGTGAAGGCGACGATGACGTTCGCGGCGACGGAGGAGGAGGAGGAGGACGAGGGCGCGGGCGCGGGGAAGCGAGCGCTCGGTTTGGCGGCGTTCGCCGCGGTCGTCGCGGCGTTTGCGTACAGCGATGTCAGCGCGAGCTTTCCGTTTTTAGCGCCGGCGCAGACGCTGGCGAGAGCGTTGGTCGATATGGTGGCGGCGGGGGTTGATTATTTCGTCGACGTTACGCTCGACGCGTACGACGCCGCCATTTTGGGATGCATCAACGTGTTCTCTTGGTTTCAATCGTTCCTGCTGACGCCGGGTGGAGTGATCGAGAACGGTGCGAAGGCGTCGTCGGCCGTCATGGCCGATCCGAGCACGTTCGTGTCCAAGGCGGTTGGCTTGTTGTGCGCCAAGCCGTTCATGTCAATCGCGGCGGTGTTGTTGACGCTGTCTCGAGTCGTCGCGTCGTGGACGTTTGCCGCGGCTGAGTACGCGTGCGCGCTTTTGTACGCTATGCCGGTTTACGTCTTCACGCCGACGGCGGTTTTGGCGTACTTGTACTTCAAGAAGCGGTCCATCGAAAAGGTTGAGATCGAGAAGGTGAAGTCGACCAGGAAGATGGCCAAGGCGAAAGCCAAAGCGGCGACCATCGTGTCCACTGGCTCCGCCACGGGAGCGAGTGCGAAGTGGGCCGAGCGCCTCGCCGCGGGAACGACGAGCCTTGAATCGTTCACGGCATCGGCGACGCGCTCGTCTGACGTGACTGTCATCGATTCGTCGAGCGACTTTTCGTATTCGAGCTCGAGCTCGTACGCGAACGACGCCTCGTCCACGCCCATCGTGGCCACACCGGTCAACTACGATTCTTACTCTAGCAGCTCGTCGAGCGCGAGCGCGAGCGCGAGCTTGTCAGGTTTCACCGGTGTGTACGATTTCGAGGAATCGTATGCCAATCGCGAGGCGTTGATGGGTGGCTACAACATCGATCAGGCGGAAGTCGAGCGTCTCTACGCCGAGTTGATGCCGAAGGATGCCGGTATTCCGCTTCCGACCTTGACGGTGACTGAAAAGGTCGATGACACGGCTGAAACGAAGTTCATGGAACAGGCGAGCAGCGTGGCCACGGCGACGAAGGAGGAAGTGAAATCGACCTCGAGCGCGGCGGCGGCCAAGGCGGTGGACACGAAGACCGAAGCGGTAGTGAAGGCTGAGGTGAAGCCGACGCCGGTCACGCCGGTGAAGACATCTTCCTCGTCTTCGACGTCGACGACGACGACTTCGACGACTTCGACGTCGACGGCGAGCGCGAGCGGCACGAAGGAAGTGAAAAAGGGTGGTAGCAAGGAGGCGTTCCTGGGTTTCGTCGACAAGGTGAGCTCGATTAAACCAGAGGACGTCACGAAGGTTGTGACGGAGACCGCGAAGGTCGTGACGTCTAAAGAGAGCTTGGATCTGGCGGCGAAACTGGCGAGTGAAGCCGCTAACAAGGTGCAGTCGTCGATCAAGAGCGTCGACGAAGACGCGGAATCCAAGTCGACGACGCTTCCAGGTGGTACGCGCAAAGTCTCGTCGCAAGACGACGACTTGAGCGAAGGTACGATGATCAAGAAGAAAAAGTAAACGCGATTGCCTAGCTAACTCTCACTAAGTGCTATAACATATACCGCTATGAATGACTATTTCCTAAGCTTCGCAACGACACGCAAAGACGCGGCGAGCTTCGCCACATCTTCAGACTTGGCCGAAAATTGAAGCGTCAAACCGTCGCACACGCCAGGCATCGCGAACACGACTTCACCTGACTTCTTTCGCAAGCACAAGATGACGCGTCCTGGTGCGATGCGCATCGCTCGTTTGCGCGTTTGCTCCGATAGTTCGTCCAAACTAATCGCCGAACCGGACATCGTGAGAAGCGCATCCAGCTCCGTCGGCAGGCACGTCAGCCAATGCGAGGGAAGCTTTTCGTCGAGCAAGCTCCGAAGCGCGTCGACGCCATCAATGGTGAGATTCAAGTCTTCTGTCTGGTCTTCCCACGTCGTGACAGCGTTATCGTCCCAAAAATCACCGTCGGAGGGTTCGAAGAGCACGACGCCGCCTCGCGCGAGTCGGACGCTTTCGGAGCACGTTCGATCCAAAATCGCGCTCGCCGTGACGCTCCCTACGTAAATTCGCCGACGAGAGGGATCGATGGAACAGAACGCTTTTGCACCGCAATAGCGTTCGCGAAGTGTCTTCGCGAGAGATTTGGACACACGATGCGCCGGAACGAGTCGATCGAGCGCGGCGTCTTTGTCCTCCGTCAAAGGTTTCGGCGGCGGTTTGCCAGCGGCCGCGGATGCGTCGCATCTCGCCACGAGTTCGCTTTCCACGAGCGCTGCGAACGCGCGACGAGTGCGCTCATCGTTCTTCCTTTTCAACTTTGCGACGAAAAATCCACCAGTGTTGTCATCGTGTGGCAAAAATCGCGCGCATAGCTCGAGCCTGAGCGCCTCTGCGTGAGCCGGCGCATCGAGCGGCCACATCGTCTTGACAAACTCGCTCGAGCTTTTACGAACGGCGTCGTCGAAACTGGCGAACCATTGAATCGAGACGTCCTCATCTTCGCTCGAAGCGTTGATGTGCTCGCCCACTTTCCACGAATACATCCCAGGCCGACCTTTCAGCGGTAAATCGAGCTCTTCGAGCTCGAGCGACAAATCTTGATCCATCAAAAGAGTCTGTACGACAGCCTCGTCCTCGATCGGGTTGAACGTGCACGTGGAGTACACCATGCTACCGCCGGGCTTGAGTAGTTGCGCGCACCGTCGCGCGACGGCGAGCTGCGTGGAATGAAGCGCGTTGCCTATTCCCGGATGCCAACGCACCAAGGCATCCGCATCCTTACGAATCGTTCCGTCGCCGCTGCACGGCACGTCCGCCAAGACGTGCGTGTATCCACCAATCGCGAGCAAAGCCGCGCGTCGCTTCGCATCGTCGTCCATGCCACAGATATTTTTCAGCGCGCGCTTTAGATCGCCTCCAGACACGAACAACGGAAAGTGTAAGTCCTGTCCAAACGATCGCGTCACGAAGAGCCCGGCGCGTTCGCAACCCGCCCGCGCGTGCCGATCGATCGCGTCGAGCAGCGTCCCTACTCTTCCGGGATGCGCATCGTTCGCGTGAACCACGCCCTCGCCTCCACTCGCGCCGTATCGCGCGCACTCGAGCAACTGCATCGTCTTTTGCCCCGGCGCGGCGCACACGTCCAAACATCTCGCCCCCGACGTCGCGCCGAGCGCGCGCACCGGCAGCGTGCTCACCACCTCCTGCCTCGACCCGAGCCCTCTGCTCGTGCCGAACGCAAACACATCTCCCACGTGTTCCGGCACCACCGGTCGGCCTCGCCTGTGCGTTCCCGTCGGATTCGCCGCTTCGTACACGCCGTGCGTCTCCTCCGCGTCGCCCCAGTCCCGCAGCGCCTCCAGCGCCTTCACGAGCGCCCTCTTCGCCGCGTCGCCCTCCCGCGCGCCGTGCACGCGGTACGTCGCCGGCAGCGGCGTCGCCAGCGCCTCCCACAGCGCCGCCGCGTCCACCGCGTCGCGCGTCACGCCCTGCGCGTCGTAATACCTTCGAAACAGCGTCTCCCCGCACGAAAACTTCCTGTGCGCGATCGCCGTCGCGCGATCGCGCGCGCCCGATCCGACCGCGCGCCGCAGCGCGTTGCGCCCGTCGTCGTCGCCGCGCGCGCGCTTCATCGCTCGCGTCGTCGCGCGTCGCGTCCCATCGCCGCGCTCTGCGGAGGTTTTCGCCACTCGACGGCGCGACGGCGCGCGGGATGCGGGCGATCGCGCGCGCGTCGACGCGCGCGTCGACGCGCGCGTCGACGCGCGGCGCGCTGTCGCGCGGCGCGCGCGCGACGGGCGCGCGCGAGGACGGGGCGACGGCGAAGGACGACGACGACGGCGCGACGGCGACGCGCTGGAGCGCGACGACGCGCGACGCGCGCGAACGCGCGCTCGAAAGCGCGACCGCGGCGGCGATGCGCGCGCGCGCGTTCGTCGTGGACGGCTCGCTGGCGTCGCGAGGGATGTTTCTGGAGCTCGAGGCGGCGGCGGCGAGGGCGCGCGCGAACGCGAAGGCGAAGGCGAAGGCGACGGCGACGGAGACGGCGGGAACGGCGATGACGTTCGATGCGTATCGCTTGGCCGAACGCGTGCTGGAATTAGACGTCGCGATCGAAGCGCCGGGAGCGGTCGGTGTCGAGGTGGAGGAAGAGGAGGAGACGACGGAGGCGTGGCGGTGCGCGACGAAGCGCACGTATCAGCCGAGCAACTTGGTGCGAAAGCGAAGGCACGGGTTTAGGGCGCGATTACGCACGGTGGGGGGGAGAAAGGTGCTGGCGCGGCGGCGAAGGAAAGGTAGAAAACGATTGTCGGCGTGATTGCGTGATTTAATCATTAAAGTCGATCGAAAATAACAATCAAATCAAAGTCGCGCGCGGCGTCTAACCTCGCGACGGCGCGGCCGCTGGGAATACGCGCGTCAGGCGGTAGACTTTCATCGAGACCTCGTTGATCTCGTGCGAACTAGCGCTCCATTTAAATGGGTTCATCATCTCAGTCGAAACGCGCACGATGCCGCACACGACAAACGTGAGCAAGCCCACGGGCACCGCCACCGCCACGCCGTACGAATGAATAAACGCGAGCGGCGACGTGAGCACAAAGACATAACAGAGCAAGTACACGGAGTACATGTAGAAGGGCGGGATCGGAGTGCTGACGATCGTTTCGCAGTTTGTCCACGCATCGAGGATGCAGTCGATATCGTGGTAGATGCGGTAAAGTCTCTGTTCGTTGTTGACTTGACTCTTTGGGAGCGAACGCATCGCGCGCTTCAATTCGCCGCTGCACTTACTGACACGAAACGCAGGCGCGATACCAGCGTAGGCGTTTCGCTGCTCTGCATTCATAAGATCTTTTGTCGATGGAGCGCCAAAGAAATCGTCATCGAGTACGGTGTTGGGTGTCAACTCTTCCTTTGGTCGGAAAGTCGAGGGATATCCTACTCGAGACTCTCGAATCGATTGACGAGCGAAAGCCATGAGCGAGTTTAACATGCTCAGCATCTTCGCGTGTGCCGCGCAATCTTCGTCAGTTTCAGACGATTGAAATGCAGTGTTCAGTTCAATGACCAAGTCTCTCCCGTAATCGATCAAGTTGTCCAAATATTCACGAGCGGTGTAGTAGCGCGTGTACGTCAAATTCAGCAAATGGGCGATGCAAAAGCCCAACACTGGGACGGCGATAGTATGACCTTCGGGCGTGATCAATGTCTTGCATTGTCCGGTGGTGTAAAGCTCATCTTTGTCACAGACGGCTTCGGATAGGAAGTACAAGCCCATGGCGGCGGCGCAAGCGGCAAATATGAAAGGAAGCGTCGGCAAGATGAGCGTCCCACGTAGAGACACGAACTCGGTGAAAATACCAAATTTGCCACTCCTGAAGCTTCGTTGCTTCGGGAACGTCCACCCGGCCGGCATTTCGCGATCATAAGTCCAAGCAGGAGCGACCGCAGTCTGATCGACTTTTTGTCTCACTTCTTCGTAGCACTCCTTCCCAACGTCTAGGCGTTTTTCCTCGACTCGCTTCACCAAGAGAGAGATTTCCGCTTTGAGCTCATCGCTTTCTGCCAAGCTTTCGTGCGTGTGCGCACAAGATTTCCACAGAGATTGGCCCATTACGATTAAATCGTTTGAGCACATGACATCGCGCGTGAAAGGCTCTTCAAGGAGACCGGCTATGTCGATCATTCCATACAGTGTCAAGGCAAGAATGCCGAGCGGTAGCCACGTCATGTACGTGAAGGCCACGACGATGACGCTTGCGGTCGCAAACATCCACAAAAAGAGTACAATGTTGATCAAATGTTTCAACGAGTATGGTGCTCTCGTGTTCCTTGCGCGGGTACAACGAGAAAACGCGTGCAGAGCGGTTTGCATGCTATTCGCCATCATCGCTGCCCCACGATTAGTTATGCATCCAGAGCTTCGGGCGGTCTCTACTTCCGCAAGAAGACGAGCGGCGATCGTAGCGACGCGTTCTTCTGAAGACGCGTCGAACAGTTTGAGGAAACTATTTTTGCCTTCTTCATCGAGAAGCGCACCCAGTAGTGATTCAGCGTCTTCATCGTAAAAGAGAGTGTGGGCGTCGCTCAGTTTCGTTTTCGTCTCGCCGTGGGCGAGATCCTTATTCAAGCTCTGACGCATGCTTGCAAAAAGTGCACAGCTCAAACGAAGAACTGCATATCGAGCTTTGCGAACAGCTTTAGCGGAGTTATCTTTGATTGGCTTCCCCGCCCTAGAAAGCTCGCGCAAGTGCGCGCAGGCTTGGATGTTGAGCGTGTACAACGAGTACAGGAGATCGTAAATCCCCGTCTTTGCCTCGTAAAATACTCGAAACGCAAAGAAGAATCGATAGACAACCGCAAACATTGTCATACGTCCAATTATAGAAACAGCTGCGGGCGCAAACACGACGTCGCACATCCTGTGGTCCGTAACGTCGTCGCCACAAAACTCAAGTTTGTAAAACTGCGCGCCAACGCCTATGAACATCATGACGAACATCATCGGCCAAATATGTGGGAATACGGTGTTTCTCAATCGAAACAAGTACGAAAAGTACGACGAAGTCGAATCCACGCCACGTTGACGTCGTACTGCCTCCCAAACTGTGAGATCTCTCAGGGCTTTGGGGGCGGCCGCGCCGCTCAGAACGAGAGCATCCACGCCCGAGTGTGTTGTTTCTTCAGCATCGCCGACGGCGCGCGCACATTTTTCATGAATGGCGATAGTCTCAGTGTACAGTGCCCAGCCAACTTTCGTTAAGTCGTGTTTAGGATCTTCCCAGCCGAAAGGATCAGCCAACAAACTCCCCAGCTCTGCGATTCCAAATAGCGATAGAGTCACCAACATTGACGGCACGACGGCGAGCCATTTGTACGAGGTGATGAACACAAACGGAGAAGAAAGTGCGAAGAAGAAGACGACAAAGTTCATCAAATGGATGAAAGCAAAAGGCATCGAGCTTGAGACGATTCGTTCAATATCAGCGACCGCATTCACGCACGCCTCTATTCGACCGAGCATCTCGAATGCGCTGCGTTCGGAGATGTGTCCGAGGCGACGGCGTTCGTCAATGATGGCGATCATCTTCGACGCGCAGCACCCAACTCGCGCTCTATAATCACATTTTAAATAGCGAGCTTTTTCAGCATCTGTGAGCATAACCGATAGTGACGGCCAGCCTCGAGGATCATCAATCATCTCTTCATCGGTAGGCGACAACTTCTTCAACGTGAAAGGCTCGACGCCGTGGCGACGCTCACGAACGGCTTGCCGCATGAACGCCATAAGCACGCATGATAACCGACGAATCTCCGTGACATCATCGTTAATTTCTTGCTCCAGCTCAGGAGATGATCTCCGATTCAGAGATCGCATCATCGTGCACGCACCAAGGTTGAGACAACGCAAGCTGTTCACCATCACGCCAACCAAGCCTTTGCCGTCGTAATATCGCGAGTAAGAGAACATAAGCCTGAAAACGAGGGTGAAGCCGATTATAGAACCGCTCATAACGTGTGCTTTGTCATCAAACGTGAAACTGCATTGCGTCACATTCGAAACCGAACTCCCACACCAATGAATTTTCAAGAAGTTTGCGAGTACGGATACTGCGCCAGTCAATGCAATTTGAAGCGCAATCTGCGGCACGACTGTGTTTCGCACGTGAAACACGCATGAGACGAAAGACCAACCCGTGCGTAGCGCCTGCATGTTCTTTATGGCACCTGTTTTAAATTCTTTCTCGTAGTTTGAGATATTCTTGACGCGGATGGAAGGTGCCGCCAGGAGTGACTTTTTACTCCGGTTTGCGCCGAGGCTCTCCCTGTAGAGGCCGCCAGCTGTGCTCAAATGATCGCCCAGAATCTTGGCTTCATCCATGAGTTTCACCCATGTATCGTCACTGCCTCGCATCTTCATCGCGAACGCACCAAGTCGTTCATGACGAGTAAACATGCGCGAACCCATTCCGCTCAGATCGTGGCGCGGACCGGTCCAACTGAACGGCTCCATCATACTTGTGGAAGTCTCGGCGATACCATAAAACGCGAGTGCGACGAGTATCACTGGCACGCTCGTGATCCACTGGTAGCTCACACTCAAAACAAACGGCATAGTGAAGACATAGAAGAATAGTAAAACTTGCAGCAAGTGTCGAAAACGGTTCGGCACCGGCGTCGACACGACTCGCATCAAGCCTTGCATCGCCTGCAGCGAGTTGCATACTTTTCGGTAGGCCTCAGCGCTAAAGCGCTCAGTCATAGCGCCTGATCGACCGTATTCTTCAAAAATTGCGTTTAGTCTCATCCCTACCCACGTCGGGAACGCATGCACGGGTAGAGATTTCAATTCAGGGTGCTCCGATTCTCGAACCAAATCGCAGAGTTTACACGCGCCGCCAAACTTGTCCATCGTTAAAATATCATCGAGCTTGACTGTATTTCCCGATGGATCACGACTTATAAGCTCTCGCACGGCGATTCTCGCGAAGCCATACATGACGTTCGACAAACGCTGCACTTCTCTTGCGTCCGCTTCGACCGCACTCAGGTCGTCATTTTTTGCCGTCGTGAAAATCGCCGAGCACGCCGTCAACGAACGCAGACTGTTCTGCATACTGACAACCAACTTTTTGGAAGAAATGAAACGCTCGTACCCCCAATCAGTGTTAATGACGAGTAAGAGCGAAATAGGCATCGCCAGTATACGATGGGCAGAGAGATCAAACGTCACAAGGCACTGCGACGAGTCAGTGACGTTCCAACCGCACACGAGTATCTTCAGCAACTGCGCGCCGATACCGACGACGGCCGCGAGGCCAATTTGACGGCCGATGTGAGGAAGCGTAGTCTTTTCCCAAGCAAAGCAATCGATCACGAACCAAAACGGATTGCGCCATCTCCGGTAATTCATTGAATCTACCGATAGCGGTTCGTCGTCCACGTCGATGCCGACTACGTCTTTGCTCATCTTGAACGCATCCATCTCCCGTTCGATTCTTCGAGCTATGACATTCAGGGGGTGAGCCGGAAGCACCCATTTGAATGGATCTTCCAGTGTGCTCGCAATCTCATTGACGCCGTAAAATAACCACGCAAGTGTCGCGCTCACGAGCGGCGTTCGCCAATCCATGAGCGAACTGAGCGCAAACGGCGCGGAGAAGATGAACGCGAATAGCAACACCGTCACGGTATGAGAGTACTGTTTCGGTGTCGGTGTTTCGATTATCAGCATAGCCTGTCGATAAGCGTCGAGCGCGCGTTGAGACTCGCGAAATGCCTCCATCGCGGCGCGTTCGCTCAAAACGCCCGCGCGGTGCATGGTTTCGATGCGAGTCAGCGCGTCAATCATAACCGCATCCGGACGATTCTCGACCGCCAACTTCGCGTACTCTGTACGTTCGTCACGTTTAGTGAGATTGGAAACGTTCGGAGTGCCGTCGTCATCGCGGTGGAGCAAAGACTCGGTCGAAACGTCGCGCTTGCCGCCGCGAACGCCGGCGTCGACGACGCCGAATCGCGATTCGCGCAAAGCTTGTCGCATGAACGCGAACGTCAAGTTGCACAATCGACGAATTTCACTCTGAAGCTCTTCTATCGTCGTCGGCGTATGGTGATCTTTGCTCGAAAACATGGACGCGATCGACCCCGACGCCGGTTCCCGCGCCTCGACGTCCGTCACCGAGGCGAGATTTCGCAGCGCGTCCTTCACGTCAATCATCGCGAATTTCCCATCCTCGAACCGCCTAAACGCCTGCACCGCGCGAAACACCAGCAAGAACGACAGCACCGCCGACACCGCGTAGTGCGCTTCGATCGTAAAAGCGTACCGACACGTCGTCGAGTACCGCTGCGTCTCGTCGCACGCCGACAGTTTCAACCACTGCGCGCCCGCGCCGACCACTCCCGCCAGCGCGATCTGCGGCGTCACCCTCGACACGCACGCCATCCAGAGCGACACCAAAAACCCGAGCCTCCGCTCGAGATCTCGCGCGTCGCGCGCGCGTCGCGTCGCCGTCGCGCCCTTCCCGCGTTCGCCCCCTTCCTCGCGCGTCTCGCCGCGTCCAATCCATCGCGTCGTCGCCTCCCCGTCCCGCGTCGTCGTCGTCGCCGGCGCCGCGTCCCGCACCGCGTCGCGCGCCTCGCCCTCGCGTCCCGTCACCATCGCGATTCGCGTCGTCTCGACGCCGCGCGTCGTCGCGCGACGTCGACGTTCGTTACCGCGAACGAACAATCACGCGCGACGCGCGCGATCGTCCGCGCGCGCGTCCGCGCGCGTCGTCCGCGCGCCCTCGCGCGCGCGTTCGACGCGTCGAATTTTGCTTCGCCCGCGTCGCCGTCGCGACGCGCGTCGTCGCCGTCGCCGCGATGTGCCGCGGCGTCGTTCGCGCGTCGCGACGGCGCGGGCGTTACGGCGCGCGCGTCGGGAGACGAGCGGACGCGACAGCGCGCCGCGCGCGATGCCCGCGCGCGCGCCGACGCGCGACGGGAAATTCGCGCGATCGCGCGGCGCGTACACCGCGCGCCGGCGCGCGGCGACGCTCGAGCGACAGCGCGCGGCGAAGCGCGACGCGCTCGCCGTCGCGCGCGCCGTCGCGCGCGTCGCGACGCGACGCGACGGCGCGACGCGCGACGCGCGCGGTGCGCGCGACGACGACGACGACGACGACGACGACGACGACGCGCGCGATGGCCGCGGCGCGACGGACGCGGCGCGCGACGACGACGCGAGAGACGCGAGAGACGACGAAGACGCGAGAGACGACGCGAGAGACGACGCGGACGTCGTCGCGCAGCCGGAGTGGATGTGGGACGACGCGCCGGATGATTTTCGCGAGCGGTGGTACGCGCGCGCGCGACCGCGCGGGACGCGGTGCGTGGTGGTGGCGACGCGGGGACGAACGACGGCGCGGAGCGCGCGGGACGGGACGACGCTGCGGACGTTTCAATCGGGATTGCCGGGAGGGAGCGCGCGGACGAGTCGAGGGCGGAGCGGGGAGTGCTTTTGCATACTCGATTGCGTGTTCGCGGAGGATGAGCGGGCGAGGAATGAGACGGGCGGGCGAGGGAAGGAGGCGGCGACGGCGAACGCGCGAGGCGCGTATCACGTGTTGGACGTCATGGCTTGGAACGGGGCGGCGATGTACGATTGCGACGCGGAGTTTCGGTTTTTCTGGGCGCACACGCGATTGACGGAGGAGTGCGACGCGTGTGAGGCGCCGAACGCGGCGCTGGGGAGAGACTTCGCGTTCGTCCCGACGCCGTGGT
Source organism: Ostreococcus lucimarinus CCE9901 (assembly GCF_000092065.1). Classification (NCBI taxonomy): domain Eukaryota; kingdom Viridiplantae; phylum Chlorophyta; class Mamiellophyceae; order Mamiellales; family Bathycoccaceae; genus Ostreococcus; species Ostreococcus sp. 'lucimarinus'. Next base: position 248,479 of record NC_009362.1, read on the forward strand.
ACGAGTGCGACGTCGACGGCGTCTCGAGAGCGTACGCGGGAGATATCGGTACCGAGATCGATGGGTTGCTGTTTTACCACAAAGAGGCGGCGTACGAAAATGGCGCGACGCCGCTCGTGTTGGCGTGGCGCGATGCGAAGACGTCGGCGTTTTTCACGCGCGACGAAGGCGCGGCGACGGTGCTCTCGCGCGCGGGCGTCGTCCTCCCGGGAGACCCCACCGCGGCGCAAATCATCACCTTGACGAAGTCGAGCGACGGAAGATTCTTCGTCACCGGTGACGATGAGCCAATGGTCATCGCCGCCGTGGATGCGGTACCGCGGGCGTCGGAGAAAGTCGCCGCGCCCGCGACGCTCGAGCCGGGCCGCTCGGGCCGTTTTCTCGTCGGTCCGTCGGGATTCGACGTCGACGTCGAAACCGCGCACGTGCGAAGCGCTGACTTGCACTATCTCGGTCCGAAACCACCGAAGCGACGCGGTGTCGATCGCGCGGACGCGCTTTCGAAGATCCTCTTCAACGCTCGAGCGCGAACGGCGCCGCTCGGCATCGACGCTCTGTTGTCCGCCGCCGCCGCGGACGCCCCCATGACCGATCACGCGCGTTGAACACGTCGACGATCCGACACAGTCGTACTAGTTTTAGCTTGTCATCGCTAGCGTTCATCTTAGGGAAACGTCGCGCTCGCGTCGCCTTCTGCAAAACTCGTCGCGCTCGCGTCCCGCTCGCGCTCCCGCGAACGCCTCTCCCGCGCGCGTCGCCGCACTTCGCCGCGCCCATGGGTTCGTCCACGCCGAAGAAGGAGAAGAAAGAAAAGAAGGAGAAGAAAGAGAAGCGCTCGAGCGAGGACAAATCGCCGGGCGGCGGCGATGAGCGGTCGAAAAAGCAAAAAGTGCAGGACGATGGCGGCGGCGGCGAACCCACGCGCGTGCGCGTCGTTGGACTCACGAAGACCGCGAACGCGGACGGCGTGGGCGCGTTTCTGGGTTTGGACGCCGCGAGCGTCGTGGTCGGGATGTGGGGAACGCACGGGAAAGGCCCGAAGCCACCGGGAGGGCAAGCGTTCGCGACGACGGCGTCCCGAAGCGCGGCGGAGAAGCTCGTCGAGGCGTTCGATGGAAAAACGCTGGATGGAGTCGAGTTGAAGGTGATAGTGGATGATGGAGACGTCGCGGTGCACTCGAATGGGGGAGTGACGCCCGGGAAGGACGCGAAGCCGACGATAAAGACCATGGAGGTGCCGCGACCGCCGTTGTTCGGCGGCGGCGGCGGCGCGGCGGCGAATGTATCCGTGTCAAACGCCGATACCGCGCCTTCGATGTCGCCGCATGATGTACGAGCGGACGATTGGTCGTGTGGGGCGTGTGGGTGTAGTAACTTTGCACGGCGAACGTCGTGCTTTAGGTGTGCGGCGCCGAAGAGCGCGACGACGAGCGGGGCGCCGGCGACTGCGGTGAACACCGCGGCGGCGCGCGCGTCAGCGCAAGGAAACGCACAAGATGGGTATGAGGTGTTTTTGAAGTATTTGCCGCACAGCGCGAACGAAGAGGAGGTGACCAAGTATTTCGCCGACTGCGGCGCCATGGTCAGTCAGGCGCGTCTGTTGCGCGACCCGCAGTCGGGTCAACCCAAAGGAGCGGGATTCATCACGTTCGTAGACGAAGCGGGCAGAAACGAGGCGTTGAAGCGCGACGGTGCGCGATTCGGCGGTCGCAACGTGTCCGTGACGGTGGCGAAAAAGAGCACGTTCGGCGTGCGCGCCACGGATCAGGCGTACGGAACGCACACGCCGGCGATGTTAGCGGAAACCATCGCGGCTCTCGTCGCCCCTGATCGCTCGGGCGTGTACGTGGACGGAACTTTCGGACGTGGAGGTCACACGCGCGGAATTCTCGCCGCGCTTTCCGCCGAGGGTCGCTTGCACGCGTTCGACATGGATCCAGAGGCGATCAAGGTGGGCAAGGAGCTCGAAAGAGAAGACTCCAGGTTTAAGATTCACCACGCCCCGTTCGGATGCATGGCGGACGTTTTGAGACCGCTCGGCGTGAAACCGTCTGGAGTATTCTTAGATTTAGGGATTTCTTCGCCCCAATTCGACGACTCGTCGCGAGGGTTCCGACCCGAGCAAGACGGTCCGCTCGACTTGCGCTTTGACGTCGAGCGCGGCGTCCCCGCGAGCGAGTATCTCAGACTCGTTTCGCGCGAAGAACTTCGACGGGTGATTCACGAATACGGTGAGACCACTGATCCAATCGCCGCCCGTCGAATCACGGACGCCATCGTGCTCGCGCGTGAAAACGGTTCGCTCCCGAGCACGACGAAGGAATTCGCCGCCCTCGTCGCCAAGGCCAAAGGCAAAGAATACCAGATGATGCATCCCGCCAAGCTCACGTTCCAAGCTTTACGCATCGCGCTGAACCAAGAGTTTGACGAGATGCGACGCGGTATGCACGCCGCATTCGATATCATGCCCGAACACGGACGTTTGGGCATCCTCACCTGGAAGCACAGCGAGTGCGCCATCGTCGTCGACTTTTTCCGCGACTACGAAGTCATCCGCGACGACTTCCCCCTCTACGAGTGGGCGCTCAAGAACCACGCCGATAAGTGCTCGAAGAAGCTTGAACGCAAGTGGGGCATGCACATGGACGACGCTCAGCGCCCGAGCGAGCAAGAGATGCGTCAAAACAGCCGTTCGCGTTCCGCGACGCTTCACGTCCTCCGCAAGCGCGAAGCCGTGCGCATCGCCGACTTGGAGCGCCTCTCGTACAAGCTCAAGGGTTGGGGCAAGATCCCAGACGCGAAACCGGCGCCACCGGTGACGTTCAACTACAAGATATAGCGCGTCGTCGTTCGTCGCATTCTAGCTTTGTCCCGTTGTCAATCGTCGCCTCGACGAAGTCTTTCCCAGCTCGCGCCGCACTCCCGCGCGCCGCACCATGCGCGTCGGCGTCCCGTCGACGCGCGCGCCGTCGACGCGCCCATCGCCATCGTTCGCGCCGTCCGCGTCGTCGTCGTCCGCGCGCGCGTCGCGCCCCGCGCGCGCGAACACCGTCTCGACACTCTTCGCAACCGGCGACGACGCGCGCGGCGACGCGTCGCGTCGCGCCGATCCCGCGCCCGAGACGCGGTGTCCGGTGTGCCGCGGCACGGGCTGGAAGCCGTGCGGGCAGTGCGAGGGCACGGGGATCAACCCGAGCGACGCGTTCGGGGGCAAGTTTAAAGCCGGCGACGCGTGTTGGCTGTGCGAGGGCAAAAACGGCGCGCGGACGATGTGCGGGAACTGCGTCGACCTCACGGACACGTTTTGAGCGCGCGCGTCGTCTCATCCACCGACGTTTTGTCTTCTATTCGTCCTGATCTAATCTACCGACGTTTGTTTTCTACTCGTCTCTCTCTCTCGCGCGCGCGCGGCGTCGACCCGCCTCGCGACCGTTGACGTACTCGGCGGTTTCGACGAGCTCGCGCAGAAACGCGTCGACGCCCGACGCCCCGTCGTCGTTCTCCAACACCTCCAGCATGAACTCCCGCTGACGCCGCGTGACGAACGCGATGCACTTCTCGGGACATCGCTCGCTCGCGCACCACTCGGCGTACGCCAGCGCCGACGTCTCGTCCGCGCTCGCGTCCCCGAAGTCATCCCGCTCGATCCATCGCGCCTTCCCGGTCGTCGCGTCCGCGACGAACGACCTCGGCGCCGCCTCGACGCAGCTCGACGCGCACGCCGCCGCGCCACGACACCGCGTCGCCGCGACGAATCCGTGTCGCGCGCCGTCGAACGTCCTTGCGAGCGTCTTCGCCGCGAACGCGTCGCCGTCGCCGTCGCTCGCGCTCGCGAGCGTCCCGTCGCGCGCTGACGCCATCGCGCGCTCGTACGCCGCGCGCACCGCGAGCGCGCGCGCGGTCGACCCTCGCGCGGCGTCCGGGTGCGCGTCGCGCATCGTCGCGCGGTACGCGTCGCGCACGTCTCGCTCGGTGAGCGTCGCGGCGTCGCGCGCGTCGAGCCCGAGGCGTCGCAGCGCCGACGCCGCGTCGTCCGAGGACGACGCCGCGACGCGCGACGCGCGGCGCGGCGGCGGAAAACGCGTCGGCGCGAATCCGAGCGCGCGCATCGAAGTGCGGCGCGGATTCGACGCAAAACGCGACGCGACGCGGCGCTAAAGCGCGTCGCGAGTCCCGCGAACATGCGCGGCGCGTCGCGTCGCGCCGCCGCGGTCGTCGCGCGCGCGCCGGGGCGCGCGGCGTCCCAGTCGCGCGCGCGTCGAATCCGCGAATTGCACTTTTCGGGCGACGAAAACGCCGCGCACCGCGCGCCGCGCGCGCGAACGGCGCGCGCGAGCGCGCGAGACGGTCGACGCGCGCACGCCGCCGATGCGGACGGCGTCGAGCGCGTGTCGAGCGCGGAGAACGCGACGGTGAAGCACTTTGTAAAGTTGTGCAAGAGCAAGGCGTACCGGGACGAGCGCGGGACGGTGGTGCTGTCGTCGAGCGTGCTCATGCGCGAGTGCTTCGGGCGCGCGGGAGAGGGGCGCGAAGCGAAAACGCTGTTCGTCGCGGATTGGGCGGAGGCGCCGGCGGGAATTCGGGCGAAGAGGGTGATTCGGGCGCCGGCGAGCGTGCTGAAAAAGTGCGCGGGGGTGAACAACGCGGACGGGTTGGACGCCGTGGGGGAGTTCGCGTCGCCGGTGATCATGAACGCGCGCGAGTTCGTCGATGGTGCGAAACAGAGGGACGTCGTGCGCGTGCTCGCGGTGGAGGGGGTGCAAGATCCCGGGAATTTGGGAACGCTCACGCGCACGGCGGTGGCGTTCGGTTGGGACACCGTGGCTTTACTTCCGGGAACGTGCGATCCGTTCAACGACAAGGCGATGCGCGCGGCGCGTGGGGCGACGTTTCGAGTCGATTTCGTCGCCTTCGATTCGTTCGACGATCTCGCGAGCGCTGGAAGAGAATTGAACATGGAGTTGTACGCCGCCGAGCCGAGCGCGAAAGAAGACGTCGACCCCGAACGGGCAAAGGCTGTGGCGAAGGCGTGTCTGGTGCTCGGTACCGAAGGTCAAGGATTGAGCGACGATGCCTTGCGCGCGTGCAAGCCGGTGGCGATTCCGATGTCGGGGGAGATGGAAAGCTTAAACGTCGGCATCGCGGGTGGCGTTCTGATGTATTTGATGCAGGCTACTACGAAGACCCGATGAATTAGAAGAAACTAGCTACGTGCGTGTGTGATAAAATATAGCGCAGAAATAGTACAGTGGCGGTTGCTTCGTTCGTTCGACGTGCCTCAAATCGTCATCCCAGTCGCGTGCGGGACGACCCGCGAAAGGAACGCGTACGTGCCTCCGGCGACGAGCAAAAAGCCGCTCGTCGGATTCACCCACGCGCTCTTCTCCCGCAGCGCCATCACGGATTTCAACCCATCCGTCGCCGTCGCGGCGAATAATAACGGTGCGACATACCCCGACGTGTACGTCAACAGCAACGTCCCCCCCGACAACGGATCACCGCTCGACGCCGCGTACGCCAACAACGTCGCCAAAATCGGCGTCGCGCACGGCGACGCCGCCAGCGCGAACACCGCCCCCGCGATGTACGCCTGCAGCACCGGCGACACTCGCACAGACTTTGGATCGAAATTCGCCCCGAACGACGGAAAGCTCACCTCGACGACGTCTAACAGGTTCAATCCCATGGCGACGGCGAGCGCCGCCGCCGCCGTCGGCAATCCGTCGCCCAAGCCTTGCCCGTACGCCGCTCCGAAGCTCGCCGCTACCACTCCTAACGCCGCCAGTGTGCTCGCTAATCCTCCGGCGAACGCGACGCTCGCCACGCGCACCGTTTTCGCGCGCTCTTCCGCGCTCGGCGCTTCGCCCGCGCCGCCGCCGCCGCCGTACCCGCCGATGTATCCAATCGTCAGCGGCAACACGCTCAGCGTGCACGGCGATAGCGACGTGAACACCCCCGCGGCGAGGACGGTGACGTACGTCGTCGCGCCGACGGTGCCGCCGCCGAGGACGTCGGCGCCGATCGCCGCGTCGAGGGACTGCGTGGCGTCGTAGAGCGCGACGTCGAGCGACGCGAATGCGCGTCGATCGCGCCGCGCGCGGCGATCGGAAGCGCGTCGAGGGCGCGGCGCGCGCGCGAGTCGCGAGTGACGCGCGAACGCGCGGCGCGCGGGCGCGGACGTCGAGCGCATGGCGTCGACGAGTGCGGGGCGCCGGGACGGCGGACGAAGCGAGTCGCTGAATAATGTTACACGTGTTGCTGTTCAACCGATTGACGATCACGCGCGGACGATGACGGAACCCGAACGCGTGTGGTAACGCACGCCTTGCGTCGGCTTGTACTTTTCGTTGCGGACTTGTAAGGTTTCGACCTTGATGCCGCTGACGCCGGCGCCGGGAACGCGGAAGGAGGCGGTGATGTCGACGACTTCTTGCAGTTGCACGCGACGCTGTGCGACGGCGACGGCGGGCTTGGCGGCGATTGCGTTGGAGGCGTTCGTCGCCGTCGTCGTCGGTTCGTCGTCGTCGTCGGCGCGCATGGTGACCTGGACGGATAAGCACGGCGTCTTGTCCGCGGGGAACTTTTCGATGACCCAGTGCACGGTGTTGCTCGTGACGTCGAACGTCGCGTCGCCGTGCGTGGACGTAGGATCGGCACCGATGACGCGCGATGGTAAGCGCACGTCCAAGGTGACCGACTCGACGGGTTTCTCGAACGCGGGCTTGGAGCCGACGACGACGCTCACGCGTCCTTGCTGCGCGCCGAACGCGCACTGCGGACGAATGTACAGCGGTAACGGCACCGAACTCAGGTTATCGCTATTCGCCGTCTTCAACCACGGATTGGCTTTGATGTATCGCGGTTGCCACTGATCGACGTCTTGCTTGCTCGTCGGCGGTCGAACCTTGTACGACATCAACACGCTCGAGCCGTCGGCGGGAACGAAGGACACCACGCGATCGCTCGCGAAGCGCGACAGACGCACGCTCGGGTGAAAGCTGTACTCCTCGATCAAGTGCGAGTTGCTCAGGGTCAGGTTGATGTCCGGCATCCCGCTCAATCGAGAGTTGACTTCAATCCTCCCGTACACCGCCGACGACAGCACCTTGCCCTCCGCGTCAATCGTCGCGTCGATGGTTTCGATGAGATCCAAATAAATCTCATTGCTCGTGTACTTGATATTATTCGGGCGCCACGGCAACGGGAGCAACTTGAGCGGATCTTGATCGCTCACGATGACGCCTTGATTCCCCATCACCGTCGCCGTGACGCGATTGTACAAGTTCGGCGGCGGCACCAGCACCTTCAACCCCCCCGCGTGCGTGTTCACCGGTATCCCACTATCCAGCATCTCATCCAACAACTGATACAGCGTCACGTGGTGCTCTTGCAGCGTCGTCTCCGTGACGCTCTCTCCGAAGTACGCGCGCAGCACGTCGTACAATTGCGACAAGAATTCGATCACCAACAACGGCGCCGTCTCCCTCGAGCACGTCGCCACGTACGTCACCTCGCCTCGCGTCAAGAAGAACCCGTACGACCCTTGATCGACGCACGCCGCGTCGCCGTCCACGCCCTCGCGCTGTCCCCGTCGATGCGCTTCGAACACCCTTTCGCAAATCTCGCTCCCCGCGATCGCGCCCCAGTGCTTCACCGCGATCAGCGATTCCGTGCGATTGTTCACGACGAACAGCGAGTCGATCCCCATCGCGCGCGTCGACGGCGGCGCGGTCGCGGCGCGGTGCGCGCGAGGAGCGTCGCGAGTGACGCGGGGTAGCGTCAAAGTGTGACGCTCTCGGCGGGCGCGCGGCGCGCCATGTCGACCGCGAGCGTCGACGTCGCGCGCGTCGCGACCATCGTCGCCGCGCTCGCGCTCGTCGCGCACTGCGCCTGGGTCGCGTGCGTCGAGCGCGCGGTGCGCGCGGCGCGATCGTGCGCGAGCTGGTTGCGGCGAGAAATCATCCTCACGACGGGCGGCGCGAAGCAAGCGGCGCGCTACGTCCCGGTACTCGGACACACGGTGGCGCTTTTTAAGGCGGTGGGGTCGTATCCGTGCACGTGGGACCTGTTCGCGCGATGGGGGGCGAGCGCGGCGCCGAAACCGGCGCGAGTGCAAATCTTTCAGAGACACTGCGTCGTCGTCGCGGATCCGGATCTCGTCAAGCGCGTGATGCAGGTGAATTTGAAGAATTATAAAAAGGACACGGAGTTTTCGTACGAACCGTTCCTGGAGATATTGGGCACGGGGCTGGTGACGAGCGAGGGGGAGACGTGGCGGGAACAGCGACAACGGATATCGAGCGCGTTGCGGGTGGAGATTTTAGACGACATCATAGCCATCGCGACGCGCGCGGTGGACAGATTGTCGGAAAAGTTGGAACGGGTGCGTGGGAAGAATGAACCCGTGGAGCTCGCGGAGGAGTTCCGATTGTTGACGTTGCAAGTGATCGCGGAGGCGATTTTGAGCCTCACCCCAGAGCAAAGCGACGAAGTCATGCCGAATTTATATTTGCCAATCATGGAGGAGTGCAATCGACGTAGCTTGGAGCCGTGGCGCAAGTATTTGCCCACGCCAGAGTGGTTCGCGCATCGCAAGCGCGTGGCGATGCTGAATGAGTACATCGTCAATCTCATTCGCGGTCGATGGAAGAAGCGCACGTCGGGTGAGGCGAATGAAAACCCGGACATTCTCGATCGCGTGCTCGCGTCCGTGGAGGTCGAGGACTACGGCGCGGACATCGAGGAGCAAATGTGCTATGAGATTAAAACTTTTCTGCTCGCCGGTCACGAAACGAGCGCGGCGATGCTGATATGGACGACGTGGGAGTTGGTGAATAACGAAGAAAAGATGGCGAAAGCCGTCGCGGAGGCAAACAAGGTACTCGGCAAGGTGAAACCCGGTCGACTTCCCACGCGAGACGAGCTCGCACATCTTGATTACAACGTTTCCGCGCTCAAGGAATCGCTCAGGCTGTACTCGGTCGTTCCAGTGGTCACCAGACGCGCCATCGCTGACGACGTGTTGGGCGGATGCCGCATTCCAAAGGGCACGACGGTTATCATTAGCTTGCAAGGCGTGCATCATCGCGAGGATTTATGGCCAAACCCGTTATCTTTCGAACCTGAACGCTTCTTAGACGGTAAGAACGACGAACTCGGCAACTACGCGTACTTGCCATTCATCCAAGGACCGCGTAACTGTCTGGGACAATATCTGGCGCTGCTCGAGGCGCGCGTCGTGCTCGCGACGCTCATCAGACGATTCAAGTTCAAGAGCGCGAGCACGAAGAACGGTGCTAAGCACACGAAAGCGATTCCCATCGCCCCCGCGGATGGTATGTGGTTTACCGTGGAGTAGACGCAAAGTAGATGAGATGGCGCGTGTTTTAATTGCAACTCAGATTTCCAGATTTAACTCACTCGTCGTCGGGCTTGCCCAGGTACCCGTATGGATTCGCGCTCGCCCACTTCCACTGATCTTTGCAGCAGTCTTCGATAGTGCGCTCGGCGCGCCAGCCGAGAACTTCAAACGCCTTTTGCGTGGCGCCGTACACCTCCGCGGCGTCGCCCTCGCGACGCGCGACCATCTTGCACGGAATCTTTTTCCCAGACGCCTTTTCAAACGCGGCGACGAGCTCCAACACGCTCGTGCTCGTCCCCGTCCCGAGATTCACGGTGATCAACCCCGCGTTAGGATCGGTGGTGAGCTTTTTCACCGCCGCGACGTGCCCATCCGCCAAATCGACGACGTGAATGTAATCCCGTCGTCCCGTGCCGTCCTTCGTCGGATAGTCGTTTCCGAACACGCTCAACTCCGCTCTTCGCCCCACCGCCACCTGCTGCACGAACGGCATCAAATTATTCGGAATCCCCTTCGGATCCTCCCCCAGCGTTCCGCTCTCGTGCGCGCCGACCGGATTAAAGTACCTCAACAGCGCCACTCGCCACTCGCCGTCGCTCTTTTGCAAATCGCTCAGAATGTGCTCGATGAACAATTTCGTCCGTCCGTACGGATTCAGCGCCGCCGTCGGGAAATCCTCCGTGCACGGCACCGACGCCGGTTCCCCGTACACCGTCGCGCTCGAGCTAAAGCACAGCGTCTTGCATCCGTGCCTCGCCATCGTCTCGCACAGCGTCAGCGTGCTCCGAATGTTATTCTCATAGTACAGCAGCGGCTTCGCCACGCTCTCCCCCACCGCCTTGAGCCCGGCGAAGTGGATCACCGCGCGCACCGTCCCGCACGTCGCGAACACGTCCTCCAGCGCCTCGGCGTCGCGGCAATCGCACTCGCGAAACGTCAACCGCGCGGCGCGCCGCTCGCCGACGATCGCGCGCACGCGCTCGACCGCCTCGGCGCACGAATTGTCAAAGTTATCGATCGCCACGACGGACGCGCCGGCGAGCAGGAGCTGCACGCACGCGTGCGTGCCGATGTACCCGGCGCCGCCGGTGACGAGGACGCGGACGTCGTCCATCGCGCGCGCGATCGGTGGACGCGCGTCGAAGTGCGGATGGCAACGTTTGGATAACGCGACGCGACGCATCGTCGACGACGCGCCGTCGACGACGCACCGTCGACGACGCGCGGGCAAAGCGACGCGCGCGCGCGATGGCGTCGGCGTCGGCGTTCATGGCCGTGCCGTCGTTCGACGGCGACGGCGACGACGTCGCGTGGGCGCCGCCGGCGGCGGGACGCGCGGCGACGCGCGACGACGACGACGACGCGACGGCGGTGGCGCGTCGCGACGGGCGCGGCGACGCGAGAGACGCGCGCGTCGCGACGGCGTCGACGGCGGCGCGCGGGAAAACGACGCGGAAGCGCGGCGCGAGGAGAGGGGAGGGGAGGGAGGACGACGCGCGGGACGCGCGCGGGCGGGAAGACGCGCGCGGGAGGGACGACGAGGGCGCGGCGTCGACGAGCGGACGAGCGCGGGAAGGGAAAGGCGCGAGCGTGAGCGGGAAAGCGCTCGGACGCAGGCGACGGGCGGCGGAGAAACGGCGGAGGTTGGCGGAGGCGAAACGCGCGGCGCGGGACGACGGCGACGACGGCGCGAGAGCGAAGAGGGCGAAGCGCGAGGAGAAACGCGTCGTCGAACGCGCGCCGGCGGCGGTCGAGGACGCGGAGTCGAGCGATTACGACGAGGAGTTGCTGCCCGAACCCGCGATGGCGCCGAATGAGCCGGTGAGCGATGATGAGTCGGCGTCGGCGTCGCGAGACGCGAGGACGCGCGCGCCGGCGGCGACGGCGTCGTCCGCGTTTATGAATAAGATGCGCGCCAAGCTGAGCGGTGGGCAGTTTAGGATGCTGAACGAACGCTTGTATACCACCACGGGGGACGAGGGGTTGGCGCTCGTGAAGGACTCGCCCGAACTCTTCGAGGCCTACCACGCGGGCTTTCGTTCGCAAGTCGAATCGTGGCCGACGAAGCCCGTGGACGTCATCGCCGGCGCGCTTAAAAAGTCCCCGAAATCTTGGGTCGTGGCCGATTTCGGATGCGGCGACGCCGAGCTCGGGCGCGTGATCGAGCAAAAGTGCCACTCTTTCGACTTACAAACCCCGGAATGCGCTCCCGAAGTCATCGCGTGCAACATGTCCGACGTCCCGCTCGGCGACGCCTCCGTCGACTGCGCCGTGTTCTCGCTCAGTCTCATGGGCACCGACTACGGCTCCTTCCTCGAGGAGGCCCATCGCGTGTTAAAACCGGGCGGTTTATTATGGATCGCCGAGGTTCGCTCCCGATTCGACGGCAAAAACGGCGCCGCCACCGTGTCTTCCTTCGTCGCCGCCCTCGGCGCGCTCGGCTTCAGGCTCGGGCGCGACCCGGACGAGCGCAACACCATGTTCTTCACCGTCGAGCTCTTGAAGACGTTCGCCACCCCTCGCGCGTCTGCTCCCATTCGTTGGCCTCCTTTGAAGGCGTGTTCGTACAAGCGTCGATGATCCATCGTTGTATTCCCAGCGACTCGCGCGTCGTCCCGCCGCCAGCGTTTTATCCACGCTGGCGCTCGCGGTTCGCGCGTCGCCATCTCGCGGCGTCGCGCGCCGCGCACCGCGCCTCGCCTCGGAGCGCGACGCGCGAAACGCGCCCGTCGTCGTCGTCGACGCGCCATGTCGCGTCGCCTCGCGCGCGTCGCGCGCTCGAGCGCGCGCGCGCTCGAACGCGCGCGCGGCGGCGACGCGAACGCCGCGCGCGCGCTGACGACGACGACGGCGACGACGGCGACGACGCGCGCGATGGCGACGCGCGACGGTGATTCCGCGACGGCGCGCCTGCTGCGGGAGGACGAACGCGCGCGAATCGCGCGAGATTTGCGCGCGATGGCGACGCGGAAGCTGGACGGCGACGCGTCGGCGCACGGACGACGCGTCGCGTTGGTCCCGCTGGGCACGTATAACGAAGATCCGTGCGTGGTGGTGACGGTGAGCGAGGATATGATGCGACGGGGGAGGGCGTGCGCGCTGCCGAGCGCGGCGGTGGAGGAGTGGACGCTGTTGGAGAGCGCGAGCGTGGCGACGACGAGCGCGGCGAAGCGAGCGAAGGAGGCGTTGTTCGGGAAAGACGATAAGACGGTGGTGGAGATGTTGGGGGCGACGCACGACGTGTTAGACGTTCGTGGTCGAACGGTGGTGACGCCCGTGTTGGCGTACATGGGCGAGATTGGAGAGAAAGTTCGTGGAAGGAGCGACGTGGCGGCGATTTCGTTGTCGACGCTCATGTCGCTCGACGGCGTGGCGCCGGATGCGAAGAACGGCGGCGTGCGGTTCATCGGCACGCTCGCGGCGGCTGGATTGGAGGGGTACGAAGCCGCTGCGCTGCACGCCGCGCTGCGCGTCGTCGCGGGTCCGCGTTTGGAGTACAAAGAGGCGCTTTACGATCAATTCGTCGCGGGATACAAACGCCGAGCTCCGCCGGCTCCGCCGGGGGCCAAGCCATCGACGCCCGAGGACGACCGCGCCACGGGTTGAGCGCGTTGAATTATTGAGTTTATGACTTCAGCCACGGGCATCACGGACTGAAATCACGGAAACTTTTTTTTGAAAACGGAACAGCTCTTCGGGAAAAATTTCAAGCTTCGTTTGCAAATAAACAAGGTCTCGGGATTGCATGATTCGGGTTGCAGGATGATTGATGATGAAATGTCAGTGAGCTCTTATGAAAATTGGGGCAATAGCAACACTTGTAAATCATATTTCATTACGCGTTTCGGTTAAATATAAGTTGCTTGAATTTTGGATTTCCGTGGGACACCAAGTGCTCGAAGCGGTTGTTAGATCAGTTTCGGAGCCTGCAATAAGTTGCACGCGGTTGTTGCAGTACATACAATAAGAGGCTTTCGCTATTTGAAGCCTGCGTTGGAGAGCTGCTTGCACCAGTTCTTTGCACGTTCTTCACTCTTGTGACTTTCATTGTCTTCATCAAGAGGGAGACCAATAAACACACCATCAACAAGAGCCTTACTGTCGGCGAAATCGTAGTCATCTTTAGAGACGTTTCCACCGCACATTTCTGCGCCAGTATCTCGGAAAGCCGAGTGAAGTTCTTCGATGGCGTCGCAAAAGTATTCACCGTAAGCAGAACTGTCACCAACACCAAAAACAGCAACTTTTTTGCCGCTCAAATCTAGCGACCGGATATCACCGTACGCTTCATCCCATGCGGTTCCACTTCTTCCTTCGTCAGCACCAGTATGCCAGGTCGGGGCTCCAACAATGAGAGAATCGTAACTTGACAGATCACTCACAGCAACGTCCGCAATGTCCATTGGTTCTGTGATCTCTCCATAGGGTTCGAATGAACTTTGGATCCATTCCGCACAGTATTCGCAGTTTCCTAAGGCGTCAGTTGCACGTCAGTCGTTGAGCAAGTTGGAATTAGAACAATTCAACAAAGTTGAGTAACTTACCCGAAGTCGTACTGAAGAAGAGCCCCACTTTAGCCTGTGGTGCTTTGGTGTACACTGTTCGCCGGTCGTTTGTGCGCGCTTTTGGGCGCGCCCCGAAAAAGCTCGATCGCGTAAGAAAGCTATTCGTCTGGAACATATCCGCGGGAATTGCTGTGGCGCCGTTGTGTGTGCGCAAATGAATGTTCACTCGCCGATTAGTCGTAAATAACAGACGCGTGTCGGAGTGTGCTTGGCACGCGCCCATCGAGAGCAATCACCCAGCCCTAATTACTAAACCCTATAATTACATATTTTCGCTCAGGTTCCACTAGAAGCGTGTAAAAAATGGACCTTTTCTGAAACACGTGTCCTTCTGAAACACGTGTCCTTCTGAAACACGAAGGCGAGAAAACATTTAGCACAACTTACATGCCAGGAGTTGGTCCTTCGCTATGGTTTGTCAAGCAAATAAGCAAGGAACACGACTAAACAGTAGTGTTCGCGGTTTTCTTGCGCAGCGAGTTCGGCAATGGACGCTTTCGCGATTATCGTTGCGTTGCGCTTCGTTTTGTTAGCCTTCATCTATGGCAGATACTCGGCGTTGAACGTTTCAGGGTCCTTCATCTTTTTGATTGTCAAATACTCGCTGAACTTGGGCGTATGCGTGCCCCGTGGAAGAAAAATGCACAGTAGTGGATGATGCCTGAAAAGTGCGTGTATGTTATGTTCATGGATAAGGAATAACAAATAGTAAAACTAGGAAAGGTATTGAGCAGCAGTATGCTAGGATCCATTCAGTATCGATGCTCACGTTGCAAGAATTTGTTGGGGCCACGTTGGTTGTCTCTTGAGGCGAAAGCTCTGAAACATTTTGCGAATCGTACTTTGTGCGAGCCGGGATTTTCTTCGGTACGCGAGAAGCCAATGCCACCGCGCGTTCGTCCTTAGTATCTCGGAAGATTTTCCAGCGTAGCAATGGCACACAGTCCTCGTTCATTTCAGCGGCAATTAATGCAAGTCGATACGCTCTCTGCAGACGATCTGCCTTGAGTTCTCGTAGTGCCAACAGTTGAATAAATAATCCCGATTTTTCGTGGTCGTGCACACTTACGGCTGCACCACGCTGCAATGCTCGTCGGCTTGCTTTTGTATCGCCTAAGTTTTCCTCGAGCATTCGAGAATAGGAGATCCATACCACAGGTTCATCTATGTGCACTGCACATGCCTCTTCAAAGCGACTTATCATCTTCTTTCCCTCATGTTCAAACGCACGTAAATTGCCTGCTTTCTTTAAGGCCCGCGTTCGATGCGCGCTTCTACGTGCCGTTTGATAATGCTCACAGTTGCTCAAACTGTAGCTACGTCTGTCGTCGAGGTGTACGGCTTGGTGCGATTTTGCATACCGCACGGTGGACACTTTGTGGGTCACCTCGATTGTGTCAATGTGTGCGCGCGGCTGCTTGTTCCAATTTTGACACAACTTCATTCGATTCGCCGTCCCCTGCGACATCGGGGCGCCGTCGTCTAACGTTACTAGCAAACGGATGTCGAGGTGAAACGACGCGCGCCTGTCGGCCACGCGCTCGTTGAATGCAAAGTAAAACGACCCTTAGCGAAACTATCGCGTATAGTAAATACGATGAGAGTATGAAATATTACTATTTTTCTCGATATGTAGCTTAAATGAAAAATTGGCGCGTGGCGCTGCCACGGGTTCGGAAGATGCCAGTCAAACGCAGATTGTGTAATCCGAACGTCGCGCGAACGTCATCTCAGGCAAGAAACCCGAGCTTACCACCGTTAGCTTTTGCTCGTCGAATCAGTGATTGCTTCATCTTCGTATCGATCCCGAACTCGGTACAGAAATCTCCGATGACTTGGGAGTGTAGTGCGATTGCTTTACCGCGGGATACAAACGCCGAGCTCCGCCGGCTCCGCCGGGGGCCAAGCCATCGACGCCCGAGGACGACCGCGCCACGGGTTGAGCGCGTTGAATTATTGAGTTTATGACTTCGCCACCGTTCGCGTGTACCTACTGATGTTTGTTTAATTTCTACCGTTTTCTAGTCCATCCCGAGAAGTCGCTTCGCCTCGTCGACGCTCGACTGAATTTCATCCACGCGCGACACGACGCGCGACAACCGCTCGCTCAGCGACTTCCCTCGCACCGCGTCCCGCGCGCTCACCGCGGGAATCGACGCCATCGCGAGCTCTACGTCCCCCCGCCGCGTCCCGAACGCGTCCGCGAGCGTCGGCGTCGCCCTCGACCGCTCGCGCCCTCGTCTCGGCGCCTCCACCTCATCCACGTACCGCGCGCGCCACATCTTCGGCGCGTCCCGCGCGCGCATCGCCGCGCCCGCGTCGCCGTCGTCTCCATCGCGCGCGTCGCCGTCGCGCGCGTCCATCGCGCGCGTCGTCGCGCTCGCGCCGCCGTCGCGCGCGTCCATCGCGCGCGTCATCGCATCCAGCTCCGCGTCCAGCGCCGCTTCTTCGTCGTCGAGCGCGCGCGCGTCCGTCGCGTCCGTCGCGAGACGTCTACCCGGCGTCGCGTCGTCGTCGTCGTCGTCGTCGTCGCGCGTCGACGCGGCGCCGCGCGCGCGCGACCGCGCGAACGATTCGACGGTTCGAGCCGCGTTCGCGCGCGCGCGCGTCGTCGTCGCGCGCGCGCCGCGATTTTTCGTCAGCGCGCGAACGACGTCGCGCACGCTCTCATCGTCGTCCATCTCGCGCGCGCGCGCGCCGCGGCGCCGTCTCGCGCGCGCGCGCGACCCGGCGACGCGCGCGCGCGCGCACATCAATCTACACGCGCACTGTTTGTACATACACACTCAAATCTATATACACACACACTCAAACATACATACCCGCATGTCCGAAGTGTATACATATATCGAGCCTCATCCCGACGCGTCGCGCGCATACAGGCCGACGCGGAGGCGATGTGCGCGCGCGCGCGCGGCGCCGCCGGACGACCGCGGAACGCCGCGCGCGCGATTCCGCGTCACCCGCGCGCGCGCGTGACGCGAGCGCACACGCGGGCGACGCGACGAGGACGAACCGAATGTCGCGATGCGCGTCGGCGCGCGCGCCCGCGCGCGACGCGCGACGACGCGACGCGCGCGCGTGGACGCGTCGCGCGCGGACCCTCGCGACGACGACGCGACGACGCGACGGCGCGCGCGCGACGCGACACCGCGCGACGACTCGAGCGCGCGCGACGACCGGGGATGATCCCGACGCGCCCACGGCCGGGTTCGCGGCCGTCGCGGACGCGCTCGAGGACGTGGCGAAGGGGAAATTCGTCGTCGTGCTGGACGACGAGGACAGGGAGAACGAGGGGGACTTGATTGGGGCGGCGGATAAGATGACGGCGGAGTCGCTGGCGTTCATGATTCGACACACGAGCGGGTTGGTGTGCGTGAGTCTTGAGGATTCGAGGGCGGACGCGCTGGATCTGCCGCTGATGGTGGATTCGCAGAGTAATAAGGATGCGATGAAGACGGCGTTTACGGTGAGCGTGGATTTGGCGACGAGCACGACGGGGATATCGGCGAGCGAAAGAGCGATGACGATCAACGCGCTGGGATCGGATGAGACGACGGCGGCGGCGTTCGTGAGACCGGGACACGTGTTTCCGTTGAGATATCGCGCGGGTGGGGTGCTGAAACGGGCGGGACACACCGAGGCGGCGGTGGACTTGGCGCGCATGGCGGGGTCGTCCCCCGTGGGCGTGTTGTGCGAAATCGTCAACGACGAGGATGGGTCCATGGCGCGGTTGCCTCAGCTCAAAGTTTTCGCGGAGAAGCATGGGTTGAAGATGGTTCTCATCTCTGATATGATTCGGTATCGTCGCGCGCGAGAAAAGATGGTTGAGCGCACCGCCGTCGCGCGGTTGCCCACCGAGTACGGCAACTTTACGTGCGTGTCTTACAAGAACACTCTCGATGGTCACGAGCACGTGGCTTTTCTGTACGGCGAGCACGAAGGCGACGTATCCGGTGCTGTGGGTGAAGACATGCTCGTGCGCGTGCACAGCGAGTGTTTGACTGGGGATATTTTCAAAAGCGCGAGATGCGACTGCGGCAACCAGCTCGACATGGCGATGCGACGCATCGCCGGCGAGGGCAAAGGGTGCATCGTGTACTTGCGCGGACAAGAAGGTCGTGGTATCGGTCTCGGTCACAAATTGCGCGCGTACAACTTACAGGATGAAGGACGCGACACGGTTCAGGCGAACGAGGATCTCGGCTTTCCCGCAGACACGCGCGAGTACGGCGTCGGCGCGCAAATTTTACAAGATCTCGGCGTCACGTCTCTTCGCTTGATGACCAATAATCCGGCCAAATACAACGGTTTGAGCGGTTACGGTTTGAAAGTCACCGGTCGCGTGCCGCTTTTCGCTCCAGTCACGATGGAAAACAAGAGATACATCGACACGAAGAGAATGAAGATGGGTCACTTGTTCGAGATGCTCGAAGGCGTCGAACCGTCGCAAGCGGAGTCCGAACAAAAGCCGTCGCGATGAGGAGGGGAGAGAGTTTAAAGCACAAAATTATTTTTTAATAACGCTTCCTTGCTTGCTTCCTTGCTCGCTTGCTGGCTTGCGTAACGTACTTTAGTAGATGATTTGTGAAGGAAGTTACTATATTACAAAAACGTTTCGAATGTCGGCGTCGCGAAAAATTGAGGCGATAGCGTGGTCGTTTATTTTGACAAATACCGCGACCCTTCGTGCCAAGACGACGCTACCATATTGTTGCTGATACTCAGCGATCTACGTATGCTGCTGGCTTCGTGTTCGTGTCGATCTACGGACACGCGCGAAGCCGAGTTAGGGTGTACCTGAGACTTGTCGCCTCCGCTACTTGCGGGCGAAATGGACGCGTTGAGCGAACGCAGCTCTTTGGACAGCGAAGAAAATCCTAACATTCCGCCACCCGCTTTCACCACCTTCGATATTTCATCGGATTTCGGCGTGGGCGAGCGCGGTGGGGTAGGAATTCCGTTGGGGTCCTTTTCCGAGCCGAGCTCGGACAGGCTCCCCGTGCGCCGAACAGCTTTCTTCGTCGGCGAAAGCGCTGGATGCATGCCTTCGAGATTCACCTCGGACGACGTTCTCGCGCTTTTATCGAAACTTAAGATCGTGTCGCAAAGTTCTTCGAGACATCTGAACTCGATCTCCAACACCGGCGAGTCGCTCGAGTTCGGTCTCTTGGACGGCGAGCACGGCTCGTGCATGGGATCGCCCGGGCGTTTGCCTTCGTTCAGACTTCGCAATAAATCTTCTCGCGTGCATCGTCCTTTGGTCGGTCTCGTCGGATGAGCGACAATCATGCAATTCGGTGGGCACAGCTGCCAGTTTGCCAGTCCCGTCATGCTCAGCGGTTCGCTCGAAACCAACAGCGACTGCGTCGCAAAAATCTTCTTTTGCAGAATGGTTTGGAAAGCCGGATTTCGGCGCTGACGCGGACCGCCCGTATTTCTGTGAATGTCCCTATCGACCAAACGATCGAACCCGGCTAAACCTTCGGCGTTATCTAAATCCCAAGCCTTCTCCCCCGGCATCGGACCGAGGTGAAAATACAAACTCGGCGGCTCCTCGTGCGACGAGTTGCGATAACGCGTGGCGATGATGGTTTCCCCATCCGTCAACGCGATATTTATCGAGTTCGCCTGCCCTTTGTTCGCCTTGATGATGATGCATATCGCCTTAAACACCGCTTTCTCCAACGTCTTCGGCTCACACTTTTCGTACACGCTTGGCAGCTCGTTCAAAATCAAAGAAAACACCAACTCGCTATCCGTCGTGCCGCTGATTTGATCAAACAAGTCGTCTCGCAGGTGCCCTAACAGTTTCCGCCGAATCGACTTAAACTCCGCCACATCGCCGTTGTGCATGAACATGTACCGTCCCCTGACGAAAGGATGACAATTATACTGATGCACGCTCGCCCCCGGCCCCGCCGCGCGCACGTGTCCGAACAACAACGACGCGTTGAGCGACTTGCTCAGCGACCTCAAATTTCTATCGTGCGACGGCGCGCACACCGTCGTGTACACCGCCGGCCTGCAGTACGCGTCCAATCCGTTCTTATCCACCATCCCACACCGCGTCGCCGCGTACCATCCGATCCCTGTTCACCGTCGTCGCGCGTCGCGTTCGTCAGTCCTTCGTCCCTCGCCTTCGTCCGTCCTTCGCTCGCGCGCGCGTCCCGCCCCCGTCCCGCGTCCCGCGTCCCATCCTCGTCCGTCGTCCCGCCGTCATCGCGCGCTCGCCGAGCGCTCGAGCCGCGCGACGCGGAGTCTCTCCTCGCGTTCGCCCCGTCGTTTTCGCGCGCGCGCGCCTCGTCGTCGCGTCACGCACCGCATCCGTGCACGTTCACCTCGTGATTCCGCTCGGCGTCGCGCGCGCATCCCGGCGTCCATCCCGCGCTGTCCGCCATCGTCGCCAGCCCGTGGGAGGCGCCGTAGATGAGCTTGGAGATGCACACCTCCTCGCCGTAGTAGAAGATCCATCGGCACATCGCGCGCGCGGCGGCGAGTGCGGGCGCGGCACCGTCGGCAGAGCGCGACGCGGCGCGGCGCGACGACGGACGGCGACGGCGACGACGACGACGACGACGACGACGACGACGACGACGACGACGACGACGACGACGACGCGGGACGCGCGACGCGACGCGCGCGATGCGCGAGGCCGAGGACGACGCCGCCGTCGCGCGACTTCGGCGCGAGTTCCCGCGCGCGACGCTCGCGATGCGACGCGACGGCGACGACGACGACGCGCGGACGACGGTGACGTGCGAGGAGACGTCGCACGCGGTGTCGTGGACGGGCGAGACGCGCGAGGTCGGGGAGCGAGCGATGCGCGCTCACCTGGGCGGGAAAAAATTCGCGAAGGCGACGGCGAGGGCGGCGCGCGAGGCGGATTTGAAGCAGTACGAACCGCACATCGTGCCGAGCGCGTACAGGAGTGGATACGTGTTTTGTAGACTCACGGGAGCGCGCGTGCGGGCGAGCGAGGAGGCGGTGGTGAGACACGCGAGCGGACGGCGGTTCGAACGAGCGCACGCGGCGGCGGCGGCGGGACGGACGACGCCGTTGGAGGAGAAGGATCCGGTCGTCGAGGAAGCGGCGCGCGAGGCGGATCGAGAGGCGCAACTCGCGCGGGCGAGTGTGAATAAGGCGGCGAAGGAGGCGCGCGCGGAGAAGATGCAGATGGAGAAGGAGGCGAAGAAATCGGAGAAGGAGGCGGCTCGCAGACGCAAGCGCGAAGCCGGCGGCTTCGACGACGAGATGGGGTGCTGGGTGCCGCCGAGTCACGTTATCGACAGCGAAGACGACGACGAGAGCGAAGACGACGACGAGGACGACGAGGACGAGACGCACGGGCAGAATGATTTAGAGGATGACTTTTACGAAGACGCGAGCGATTCGAGCGACGAAGACGACGACGACTTAGCCGCCATCGTGGTCGCCCCTGGGTCGAGAAAGCGCGCTCGCGAGACGACTACAACAACGGCGAAAAAATAGTCGCGATCGATTGTCATGCGCGCAGCGCGCGCCGGTGTGGAGGTAGAACTTCATGAATAGTATCGCGACGCCTCGTAGAAATTTCTTCAACCGCTTCGCATTCGCGCGTCTCCTCATTCCGCTGCGCGCCGACCGCGCCGACGGCGGACGCGCGCGATGCGTCTAGACGAACTGCGCGTCCCGCCTCTCGGCCTCGTCCTCGCCTTGGGGCGTCCAGATTTGCACGAAGAGTGCGCGCGCGTTCTCAGAAATCTCAAGCCTCCGCTCGGATTAACGACGCGCGACGACATCGCGGACGCCCCCGATGCGTTGAAAGCGCGCGCGCGCAAGCGATCCGTCAAGGTGTCGCTGCGCGAGCGCGTCGGGCCGGGCGGCGGGGCCTCCGGTGATGCGCTGCAGTCGTCTGGTAGGGACGATCGCGGCGCGGCGACGGCGACGGCGACGACGACGGCGAGCGGCGGATTCCGTCGAACACCCGCGCTTCCGGGAATGATAAAGCGGTCGTGGTTGAAGAAACATAAAGATGAACGCCCGGTTGTGGTGATGGCGCTGATCGATAACGAGGCGTTGGAAAATTCGTCGACGACGAGACGAGCGCTGGAGAGCTCGCTGGAGAAGCTGTACGGATACGCGCACAACGCAGGGGCGTCGTGCTGCGTCGTCGTAGTAGCGTGTGGGCCTGGATTGCCGGAAACGTTACCGGAGGATAAAGCGGCGGTGATTCGACGGGTGCTACGCGTGGAAAATCGCGCCATCGTGACGCTGAATACGGCGCACGGTCGCGACGCGGCGTGGAGCAAAGCGGCGAGGGTGGCACAAGAATTGGCGGTGAAGAATTATGAGAGCGAGTGCGAACGTCTGACATTGCTTGCAAGTGAGTCGACGTGTCCTCGGGGGTTGAAAGTGCGGTACGCGTTCAAAGCAGGAGTGTACGCGGAGTTTAGACAGGATTGGACCACGGCTGTTCGGCGATATCGCTTGGCGTATGATTCCATACCAGACGTGACTCCAGACGTGACGCCGCAAGATGTGATTGAAACACTTGAAGTGAGCCAAGTGCTACACGTGAAACTGTGCGTTCTACTATTACACAGTGGTTCGTCGGTGGAGGCTGTGCATCAAATCGAGGAGCACATGCGCCGATGGTCGACGGCGCCTCTCAAGGCGTTACCGCGAGAAGCTTTGCCGACGTTTCACCGCTGGCGCTCTCACCAGTACGACGTGTTCGGTGATTTGCTTAATGGACGTTTACCCGCACCAGCTCCCGTTGGTACACCGCGCACGCATTTGCCGGCGTTTTACTTTCACGCCGCAGCGCACTGTTCCATTGAGCGTCGACAAGCTTTCGACGACGTAGTCGACTCGAACGAAGTGCCCGAGATGGAAGTGAAGGTTGAACATGCATCATTCGTCGGGCAATTAAAAGTCGCCGGCACGGACGATGAGCCTTTGACTGCAGAGCAATACATGACGTACCTTCGTGTCAAGGACACGCGCGACGACATCTCTCGCGAGACGATCGAACTTTTGACCAAAGCACATGATCATTACAAGACAAACTCGGCGGGTACCGCGGGTGGACGCACGTTCGCAACGCTCATTCGCGAACTCGCAAACGAGTATTTGCACGCGGGAGACTATGAAAGCGCACTCAAGCTGTTCAAAACCGTTGCCGTGGTGTATAGACGCGAAAAGTGGAACGAGTTGCTGTGCTCTGTGCTCATGAATCTCAAGACGTGCGCCAAAGCGCTTCGAGACAACGAAGAGTACTTGAACATTTGCCTCGAGATGGCTGCTTTGCACGAAGCCACCGACGAGCACGCGCCTTCTGCGTTTGCGGCTGCGCTCGCGGCTATGAACGAACCGCGCGGGGAAGATGAAGACGCGCCGACGATTACCTGCGAAGACAACCTCAGCCATACATTCATACTCAAGGCTGGCTTCTCGACGAGCGATTGCGTCCCGGGAGAGCCGGTCAAGTTCCACGTCGCCTTAAGATCAAACTTTGCGGGTGATCTGGACGTCACTCACATCGATGTTGATTTCACCGAACTGGACGCGTACGAATTGAGCGATGCAACTCCTCGAACGTTGCGCTCGAATGAATGGTTGAAAATCGATTTCGAAGTCATCCCAAAGTGTGGGTACGTGTGCGAGGCGAATTCTTTGACGATCACGACGGTGTCAGGGTACGAACTAGTTCTTCCGTTCACAACGCAAACGAGCGATTGTTCAGTGATGAATGCAGATTACGAATCCCTGCCTGCGTCAGTGCTCAAGATGAAAATCAAGACGCACATCCTGGACGTGAGCGACGCACCTCCGCGTGCGTCGATTTCAATGAGAACGCCTGATGGTCCGGCGCTCGTGGGTGAGATGTCGCGTGTAATCATCACCGTTTTAAGCGTTGCGGATGAAATCGAGGAAGGTGAACTCGCGTTGGTCGTCATAGAAGGCGACAAACCGTCTAAGAATGTTCAGATTCTTACGGACTCAGGCGACGTGATTAAGGATGGTAAAATTATCGTCGGCGACATCGCACTTCGCGAGAAATGGACAGGGATGATTTGTTTGCGATGGACAGGTGAATGTCCGCCCGCCGCCCTACACGCGTCGCTCACGGCGAAACGAACAGGGGCGCGAATGACGGAGCTCTTCAAGGACAAGCCGCGCACGGCGCCCGTGGAGAATGTGGCGCAAATATCTTGCGATGCACCTTTCACTGTCAAGCGCGCGTATCTTCCGGCGTACCGACAATCGCCATTAGTCCTTCAGGAAGACAAGTGCTCCAAGTCGCCGCCGGTGGGTGTCATGCTCGCCACGCTTCACGTCGGCGGACCAGCTGAGATAACCCTCGACGGCGTACAGAGTCACGACACCAAGGATCCCACAAACACGATGGCGCTCGCAACGACGGAGACGAGGTCTGACGCCACGCTTTACGATGGCGATGCATTCTTGCACGTGATCCCGCTCCGTTCACACGAACACGGCGAAGACGCTATTCGCGTCATGTGGCATCGCACTCACGGAGATTCCAGATGTGTGAAAGGCGTTCCGACGGTAATTTTAAACGAGTACTGCTTGCCAAACGTCACTGGTTCGCAACCGCCCCTTGTGGTGGAGCTCAGGTGTCCGCCAAAACTTTTCGTTGGCGATCCATTCACGTACGAAGTACGCGTCTCGAACGCCACGACGGCGAACTATGACATTAAGATATCCGTTACGGATAGCACGGGGTTTGTGTTCGCAGGAATAAAGCGCGGTACAATGTACGTGCCTCCGTTGTCCACGGCGTCGTTTTACTTTTTACTTGTTCCGATTGTCACCGGAAGCGCCATCCTTCCCGAGTTGTCGCTCGGCGCCGAGCGCTTCTCCGCGACATTCGTGCCGCCCATCGAATCGCGTCGAGTGATCGTGCGGCCGAAGTACTAGAATAGCAGTTTAGACATAGTGTAGCGATAGTATCACACGCGTCCGTAGAGGTGTTCTACGCGAATTCGACGAAAGCCGTGACGCCAGTTTCAGTGGGACTCGCGATGACGACTTCGCCGTCGACGTTATTAGCTCTAGAAGCCGCCATCATGGCGTCGGCGACCATGGACGCCTTAAACGTGCCTGCGGTATCGTTTTCGACCGATCCACCGTGCCCGCCGACGACGGCTAACACCGTCGGACCCGCGCCGCTCATGAAGCAACCCTGCGCGCCCGCCTTGAGCGCCGCGTCGATCAAGCCGTCCAAACCGAATGGCTTCCCGCGAATGGGCTGGTGAATCACGTCTTGCGTGGCGTATCGCAACAACTCGAGGTTGCCCGTCGCGAACGCGTTCACGAGTAAACCCGCGCGCGCGATGTTGTGCACCGCGTCCGCGATGGGAAGCGTCGGCGACAGTTGCGCGCGCGTCTCCGCCGTGAGCGATTGAAACTTGGGAATAAAAAGCACCGTTTGCACATCCTTCGGGCACGACACGCGTTGCGTGATCCATTGATTATCGTCGTTGATGCTGATTTGGAATCCGCCGTAGATGGCCGGCGCGACGTTGTCCGGATGCCCCTCGATGTCGCTCGCCAAATTTAACAAAATTTGCTTCGTGCGCGGTGCATCCACATCCATCCCCCCCAGCGCGAGCCCGCACGCGAGCCCGCTCACGAGCGCCGCGCTGCTACTCCCGAGCCCTCTCGCCGGCGGGATTCGATTCACGCTCGTGAATCGCAAATCCTTCGGCAATTTCATCCCCGGTCGCGCCGCCTCGAACCCCGCCCGCACCGCGTCGTAAATCGCGTTCGTCTCATCCCTCGGCAATTCCTCCCTTCCCTCGCCCTCGATCTCGATCGCGAACGTCCCTCGCTCGACGATCAATTCGTTTCGCACGTCCACCGCGAATCCAAAGCAATCGAATCCCGGTCCCATGTTCGCGCTCGTCGCCGGCACGCTCAGGATCAGTCGCTCGCCCGCCTCCAGCGCGCAGTCCGACCCCTCGATCACCCACGCGTCGACGTCCGTGGACCATCGGTGCGCGGCGATCGTGCTCTTCGTCGTCCCGCCCGCGCGCGCGACGTGCAGCGCGCCGCGCGCGCGCGCGACGGAGACGGAGACGGCGCGCGGCGGCGTCGAGGTTGAGGTTTTCGTCGCGGACGCGCGACGGCCGAGCGCGGCGCGAGGCGCGCGAGGCGCGGCGCGAGGACGCGCGGCGAGCGATGGCATGGCGCGCGGCGCGCGGGCGCGGCGTCGCGGCGCGCCGAGGCGGCGGCGTGTGCGGCGCGACTCGGACGCGGCGACGGCGGCGAAGCGGCGAAGCGCCGCGGCGGCGAAGCGAACGCGCGGGGATGCGTGCTGATTCACAGACCGAGTCACGCGTCGCGAGCGCCGGTTTCGAGGGCGACGACGTGGCGCAGACGCGCGCGGAGCGCAGACGCCGCGCGCGGGTCGTCGAATGTGAACAAACGCCTCTGGACGGCGACGTCGGCGGACGCGTCGGCGGCGTCGGCGTACCAAGACGGGTCGATGCCCGCGCGCGCGCGGTCGTCGTGATTGAAAGGACCGCGCAGCGCGTCCGGCGCGAGACGTTGAATGTACGCGCGGAACGTCGCGGCGGCGACGTCGTCCGCGCGCGCGTCGTCGTCGTCGTCGCCGAGCGCGGCGCACACGGTGCGAAACCACGTCGCGCCGACGGCGACGTGTGCAATTTCCTCCTCGCTGATCCTCGCGACGATCGCCGCGCTGCGCGCGTCGCCGTGCCCGACCAACCGCTCCACGAGGCGCGGACCGGCGTCCAACCCGCGCGCCTCCTGCATGCACGGCACCACCGCGAGCCGCGCCAGCGGGTCGTCGCGCGTCGCCTCGCACCCCTCCCACAGCACGTCGTGCGCCGCCACGTCCCCGTACGCCACCCCGAGCTCCTCCAGCCGCTGCAGGCACCACAGCAAGTGCCTCGACTCGTCGTCCGCGACGTGCGCGAAGTCCACGAAGAACTGATCCGGCAGCGCGCCTCGCAAATCCGCGAACCGTCCCACCGTGTCCCACGCCAAATCGATCGCGTTCAGCTCGATGTGCGTCACCGTGTGCATCGCGTGCGCCGCCGCCCCCAGCGGCGAATTTTTCGGCGACGGCACCTCTTTCGGCGGCACCAGTCTCGGTTTCGCCGGTCGCGCCGGTCGCGTCGGCATGTCGCTCGCGCGCGTCGTCGCGTCCGCGATGTCAATCTTCCCTCTCACTAATAACCCATACGCCACATGGCTCAGTCGCGCCTTCTCTCTCGGGCACGCCGTCGCGACGATCTCGCGCGCGCGGCTCGCGAGCGCGCGCGCGTCGCCCCCGTCGTCGCGCGCGCGCGCGTCCGCCGTCGTCGTCGGTTCGTCGCCGTCGCCCCACGCGCGTCGCGCGTCGAGCGCTTTTTCGCGCCATCGCTCGAGCCCGTCCCATTGCGCGCGCGACCGCGCGCGTCGGCGCCGTCGCGCGCCGTCCGCGGCGCCGTGACGCGCGGTCGCGACGACGCCGCGCGACGCCGCGCGGCGCATGCCTGCCGCGCGCGCCGATCGCGCGCGTGCGCGGCGTCGTCGAGTGGCGAACGAACGCGTCGTCGACCGCACTCGACGGCGCGGATCGCGGCGCGCAGTGGGACGGACGATGCGGGACGACGACGACGACGAGGCGCTTCGCGCGCTCGCGCGACGGCGCGCGATGGCGCGCGTGGCGATGCGCGCGAGCGACGGCGGCGCGATGGCGGCGCTCGTGCGAAGGCAACGCGCGCTCGAGGACGACGCGGATCGAGCGCGCGCGGCGTTTCCGACGGCGTTCGGGCGAGGCGGGGGGGCGGGCGCGACGGCGAGGGACGTCGTGGACGACGGCGCGCGCGCGACGGCGGCGCTGGGCGCGAGGGACGACGACGACGACGACGGCGGCGGCGGCGGCGGCGGCGGCGGCGGCGAGGCGGACCGGGGAAGCGGCGAGGAGGAATACGAGGAAGAGGACGCGATTCCGCGCGCGGCGGAGGCGGTGATGGAGGGATTTAAGAAACCGGCGACGTGCTGCGCGGTGGATCGATCGGGGGCGCGAATGGCGGCGGGATCTTCGGACGGCGTCGTGCGGTTGTACGATTTCAACGGGATGAAGCGGGATTTACAACCGTTTCGGTCGATCGCGCCGCGCGAGGGGTACCCGATACACGCCGTCGATTGGTCGCCGACGGGGGACATGTTCGTCGCGGCGAGCGGGAGCTGGCAGCCGACGGTGCACGACAGAGATGGGGTCGAATTGGGGGAATTCGACAAGGGCGACATGTACATCAGAGATTTGAGGAATACCAAAGGACACGTCGCGGCGACGACGGACGTGAAGTGGAACCCGCTGGATAAGGAGACGATTTGCACCGCGGGAGAGGACGGTGCGCTGCGTTTGTGGGACGTCACGTACCTGGGCGACGCGCGCGGGTCGCAAAAGGCGGTGCTCAAGCCGCAGCAAGTCAAGCCGGGGCGCGTGCAAGTGACGTCGTGCGCGTACTCGCACGACGGAGATTTGATCGCGGGTGGAATCACGGACGGTAGCGTGCAAATCTTCTCGTCCAAGGGCTCGCAGTATAAATCCGCAACCATCGGCTTGGTCCTACCGCCTTCGCAGCAGTGCAAACTCGACAACCACTGGACGTTCAACGGACGACCGAGTCATCTCTTCAAAGGCGCGCATCCGGCGGGCGAGGAGGTGACGTCGCTTTCGTTCGGTAGGGACGGTCGCACGCTGCTTTCGCGTTGCGAAGACGGTACGCTAAACGTGTGGGATCTGCGCAACGTCAAGGCGCCCTTGAAGCGGTTCGAAGATTTACCGACGCGCCACAGCGAAACCACGGTGGGTTGGTCGCCAAACGACGTGTACTTCTTCACCGGCGTCGACGCCGAGCGCGACTCGCGCGGCGGTAACACGCAGGGCGGTCTCTGTTTCTTCGACAGAGAAAAGCTCGAGATGGTGCATCGCGTTTCGACGCCGACGAATTGCATCGCGGCGACTTGGCATCCGCGTCTGAACCAAATCTTCGTCGGCTGCGGCGACGCCAAAGGCGGGGAGTTGCGCGTGCTCTACGACCCCAAAAAGTCCATGGGCGGCATCACGCAGGCTGTGGGTAAAGCGGTGCGTAAAAAGGCGGATGATTTCGTCCGCATCGATGTGCAAGAAATTTCTTACACCCCGAACGCGCTACCAGCGTTCAAGGAACAAATGCCGGGCAAACGCAAGCTCGACTCGACGGACATCGCGCGCCAGGCTCTGCGAAAGAACCCGAGCAAGGCGGTGACGAATATGGACAAGAGCGGTGTGTTGACCGGGGGCACGGGAGCATCGCTTCTCACGCAGCACATAATGCACAACAACGAAGAGCTCGGCGAAAAGAACTGGATGAAGACGGACGCGAGAGAGTCCATCCTGCGGCACGCCGAGAAAGCCGCCGCGAATCCGATGTTTACGAAAAAAGCTTACGAGCACACGCAGCCGAAAGAAATCTGGCGCGAGGAAGAAAAAGAAGGAGATTCCGATTGATTAGCGCGAGGAGAATCCGATTGATTAGCTTGGCCTAGCGCGCGTGGTAATTTACACATTCTTCTACAGCGACTCGAATCGCTTCTCAGCGCCGACCCATCAGATGGCCCATGAGTTTGTTCGTGACGGCAGCCTTCTTTTGCGCTTGCGTCTTTTCGGGCTCGGCGTCATCCAACGCGAGATTCGATCCATTTTCTACGACCCGCACGGTTGGTTTCGCGGGTTCCGCCGCGAGCGCTATCAAGTCGGCGCGCAACAGCGCCTCGGCGTCTCGCGCCGACGCGAAGGACGTCGCGCCCTTCGCTCCCACGCGCACGCGCGCCGCGGGCGCCATCCCCGCGCTCAGCAGCGTCGCATCGTCGTTTCGAGAGAAAACGCGCTTTGGTGGCGTCACGAACAATTCCACGCTCTCGGCCACCGCTCGATCGCGCGCGCATCGCGCGACGAACTCGTACAAGTCTCGCACGCGCTCGCTCGCCGCGAACGACGCCTCGACGACCAAATCGCTCGGCGGTGGCAGCGTGAACCGAATCGCCGCGCGCGTCGGTTTCGGCTTCCCCATCGCCGCCGCTTCTCGCATCTTCTTCGTCATCAACACCGGCTCTTCCCTCGACCTTTTCATCAGCGCCGCCGCGTCCGTCGTCGTGAGCTCGTAAAACGCCTCGGGCAGGTCCTCCCCCGCGTCGTTCGGCCCCTCCTCGATCTCCACCTCCCGACGTATCACCCTGAACGCCCGTCCCAGCGCGTCCAGCGCGCGCGCATCGCCCGTCCCATCGCCCGTCGCCTCGACCGCCTTCTCCGTCGTCGTCGTCGTCGTCGTCGTCGTCGCGCGTCTCGCCGTCGTCGCGCGTCTCGCCGTCGTCCGCGCGCCCTCCTCTCGCCGCCGCGCCTCCACGCGCGCGCCTCGCGGGTGATTGAGGTACCGAATCGCCGTTCGCAGGTCGTCGCTCGACGCGCGTGCGCCGTCGACGGTGACCTCGTGCGTCGGCGCCGCGCCGTCGTCGGTCGTCTCGATCGTCATCGTCGTCGTCGCGCCGCGCGTCGCGCGCAGCTTCGCCGCGCACGCCGCGACCGCGTCGCCGAGCGTCATCATCGGCGTCGCGTCGACGACGACGCGCGCGCCGTCGACGCGCGCCTCGAACGGCGGCATCGCGTCGCGGCGTGCGTCGTCGAGTGCGGATTCGGATTCGGCGACGCGCCGCAGATTCCGACGCCGCGCGCGACGGCCCGCGACGACGCGCGCCGCGACGCGCACCGCGACGCGCCGCGCCGCGCGCGATGGCCAAGCTCGGGAAGCGCGCGAAGAAGTTTCAGCGGAAACACCTCGACGCCGAGCTCCGCCGCCGGAAGACAAGGAAGATTAAAAAACAGCGCGATGGCGCGCGCGCGCGACGCGCGGAGGCGCGAAAGAGCGATGAAGGTGCGTCGGCGCGATGCGGCGAACGAATCGCGGGCGCGGACGGGGACCGGACGCGGGGGGGGCGAGGGATGGGTGACTGACGCGAGGGACCGGGTTCGGGGCGACGCGCGAACAGAGAGCGACGACGACGAGGAGAGCGAGGAGAGCGACGCGAGCGAGGGCGAGGCGCCGGGGGGGGGTGGGAAGAAGAGGGTTGAGGATATGTCGATCGATGAGTTTTTGAATCAGAGCGATTTCGAGGACGAGGACGAGGAGGAGGAGGAGGAGGAGGACGACGAGGCGGCGGCTGAGAGCGAGAGCGAGAGCGAGAGCGAGGACGCCGGGACGGATGAGGACGAGGAGGAATCTTCGGATGAGGACGAGGAGGACGATGATTTGAAAGGGGTGACGCGTGAGAACGGTAAGATGCGGGAGGACGTGAAGTCGCACAAAAAATCGTTGGAGAAGCTCAAGGAGACGGATCCCGAATTTTATGAGTTTTTGCAAGAGGAGGATCAGGACCTGCTCGAATTTGACGAAGACGAAGACGAGGACGATGAGGACGATGAGGACGAAGACGAAGATTCTGGTGATGAACGTGCAGAGCGAAAGAAGAAAAAGTTGCGAACGCTCACGACGGAAATCGTCAAGAAGTTGTGCGCCAACGCCGAAGGAGGGAAATCTCTGGGCGGCGCGAAAGCTTTATTCCAGGCGTATAGAGCGGCGTGTCACTTTGGCGACGATGAAAACGATGGTGATGAGTCGAGCGTGCGTTTGGCATCTTCGAGCGCGTTTCATGAACTCGTTCAATTCACTCTGATGAATGGCGACGGCATCCTCAGAGCATTGCTCGGGGTACAGGACGACGAAATCGACGACGGAAACCGGTCTTTCAAACCTCACACCAACGCCAGATGGAAGAAAGTTCAACCGTTAGCGAAATCGTTCGTTGGAAATACTTTGCACTTGCTCGGCAACCTCACCGATGCCGAAATGACGGGCATGGTGCTCCGACAACTGAAAGCTTCAACTCCATTCATGGCGACGTTTGAGCGTTTAATCAAACGAGTCACGCGTACTGCGTTACACTGCTTCGGTAGTGGTGAACCTTCCGTGCGAGTTCAAGCTATTTTACTCCTTCGAGCACTAGCGGTTGGCTTGCCACCGCCGGCTCTGGAGCGAGTCGCCAAGGGTGTTTACAGAACGTTTGCATCAAACGCCAAGTTTGTCAACGCCGAGTCTGTGGAGCATATCGCGTTCATGTCGACGTGCGTGGTCGAAATCTTTGGTCTCGATCAGCAACAATCCTATCCGTTAGCGTTCACGTACATAAGACAGCTCGCTTCTCTTCTTCGCGGTGCGCTGACTGCGAAGAGTAAGGAAGCTTTCCGAAACGTGTACTGCTGGCAATACGTGAACTGCCTGGAGTGTTGGGAACGCGTGTTAAGCGCACACGCGCGAAGCGAGGATGCCCCGTTGAGACCTTTAGTGTATCCTTTGGCTCAAGTCGCCCTCGGTGCCGCGCGTTTGTTGCCTTCGGCTCGTTATGCTCCGCTTCGGTTGCGACTCGTGGCTTTGCTCAACCGTTTGGCGGCGAGCACCGGGCGTTTCATCCCGATTGCGCCTTTGCTCATGGAACTTCTTACTTTTAGCGAGCTCACAAAGCCGCCGGTGTCATCCAAAGCGCACCCTCCGGATTTCACGATAGTGCTTCGCCTAGCGAAGCAAGATTTGCGTCTACCAGGAGTCCAGGACATCATCGTTGAGTCGTCCATGGAGGCGCTCGCTGAGCACTTACACCAAAACGCCTACTCTCCAGCGTTTCCTGAGCTTGCGCACATCCCGACGCGAGAGCTTAAGAAGTTTTGCAAATCTGTCACGGTCACTCGGTTCAAAAAGTCTGCTCGAGCGGTTATCGATGCAGCTGAGCGGACGAGTGACTGGGTCATTCGCAAGCGCGACAACGTCGACTTTGCGCCGAAAGATTTAGCAAAGGTGCAAAACTTTTTGAGCGCTGAGAAAGCCGAAGGCAAAGCGCCAGTGTCTCGTCTGGCTAAGACGCTTCATGAGAAGGCTGCACAACGCATTGCTGCGCAGCAAGCGACGGAAGTGAAGCTCACGCGCGGTCAGAAAGCATCCACTGGCGCATCCGATAGCGATGAAGACAACCAAGACGAAGACGAGCCGGCGGACGAACCGATGGACGGTAACGACGACGAAGAAGACGGAAGCGAGGAGTTTGGCGGCAGTGATAGCGATTCCGACGATGTCATGATCGACGGTGACGAGGCGTACGCGGAATTCAAGAAGCGCAAATCCAAGACAAGCGACCACGACGACCTCCAAGGCGACGAGGACAAAGTCGAGGACCTGCAGCTTTCGTCGGACGACGACGAAGATGACGACGACGCGCCGCCGCGTAAGTCCTCGAAGTCGGCTTCGAAGTCGGCTTCGAAGAAGTCGGCTTCGAAGAAGCGGCGATATTGAAAATCGTAGTTTTGTAATTATGAATTTGTGAATTCCTGAGGAAGAAAACGAAAAGGGAGACGGCGGGACGCCCAGAAACGCTCGCACGCGCGCCGTCGCCGCACAGCGTCGCGCGCCGTCTACCGAGTCCGAAGAATCATCATGCATCTACGTAGACGCGCGCGCAGCGCGATCGTCCTCATCGTCGCGCTCGCGCACGTCGCGCGCGCGACGGCATACCAATCGCCGTTTCGACGCCACCTCCTCGAGGAGCGCACGTGGCTAATGAACAAGTTCGGCGTGCCGCCCGGCGAAGAAACGTCGTGCGTGGAAAAGCCTTATAGGTCCACGTGCACTTTGGGCATTAATTGGGACGTAATGTGCGCGCACAGAGTGGATGTCGGCTCGTCGACCGATCCCACGGAGTGCATCTGCACGCACTGCCCGACCACGTGCGCAGACGTGAACGGGGTGACGGACAGTGCTGATTCGCTGACGGGCACAGTCGACACGTGCACTGAGATCTATAACTGTACGGAGTTTCTGATGGGTATGAATTGGCATCTCATCGGAAATCCGGACAGTTACCCGTGGAATGAAACTGATTCGTACGGTTGCGGATGCGGCGTGAGCGTTTGTCCAAGCCCGCCGCCGAGTCCGCCGCCGAGCCCACCGCCGAGTCCGCCGCCGAGTCCGCCGCCGAGTCCGCCGCCGAGCCCACCGCCGAGCCCACCGCCGAGCCCACCGCCGAGCCCACCGCCGAGCCCACCGCCGAGCCCACCGCCGAGCCCACCGCCGAACCCACCGCCGAGCCCACCGCCGAGCCCACCACCGAGCCCACCGCCGAGCCCACCACCAAGCCCACCACCGAGCCCGCCAGTGCCAATCGACCGCATTGTTAACGCGACATCCACGCTCGTGGGCTATTCATCAAGCGATTTTGACGCGAGTCGGCGCGCGTTCTTTCGCGTGGGTATTGCTAGCGCTCTGTCCGCAATCGACTCGGATGATGTTGGAATCACGAGCATTACGGATGTCATCGCTAAACGCAGAAGGCGCCTACTCCAATCCATGGCTGTGGATATAGATTACTACGTCTTTGTCGATTCCTTGACCAATACGACACTCGTAGAAGTCTCGTCGACGCTAAACACGGCACCACTGCTCACATCTTTACAATCTAGCGGATTGGTTGCCGTGACGGCGGTATCGACCGCGGTGCGTGCGCTTCCTTCACCGCCGCCATCACCGCCTCCGGCGCCATCAATCTCTGGTTCCGCCTCGCAAAACATTTCTGCGAACGCTACTTTGACGGTTGCTGAACAAGATCCTGACTTTTCCGGAGCGCGTGTGGCCGGACTATTTGCCGGTGCGGCCGCAATGTTGTTCACATCCGTCGCGTACCAGTACAGACAAAGCATGTTCAACTTATTTCAAACGCGTGCGTCCAAACCAACCAACACCGCCGGCGGTTCGAGAAAGTCCGCATTCGACGATAAGTCATCCAACGCCGCCGAAGACTTCATCACAAAGGCCTGCGAGTGATTGCTAATGAATGAAATAATCAAGACATTTTATTAATAACACGCCGGAGAGCCATGGCGGCTCCCAGAACGAAAGAATAGAGATCGAAATACATATATGCGCGCCAAGCTCGATGGTGTTAAAAGTAAAAGGCGGTATACAACTCTTCTGGAAGAGAATTCGGAAAATTGAATTTATTGATTTGTGACGGTTTTAGTTCGGTGGTTCGGAAGATCCACCACCCAAGGTGTCCAATGCCTTCATGAACGCCTCGTGGGCCTGAGGCGTTCCCGGTCCACGTGACGGGGCGCCGCTCGGCTGAACGCTAGAACCAAAACGATTCATCATCGATAGCCAAGCTGGGTTCATGGGCTGATTCATCATCGGGTGGGCACCAAACATGTTCATAGCCATTCGCGGTGCTGCCATGGATGGTGTAAAAGCACTTGTCAAGGCGGGTTGAAATCCAGACGCGGATGATACTGGAGTCACGCGCGAGGTTTGCCCTTGCGTCCAAGGCATGGCGGATGCGTTGCTTGCTCCAGAACCTTGAGGCTGCGGTTGCGAGCCGCTCGCCGACGGTCTTTGCACGGTCACTGCGCCCACTCTCGCACTCGCAGCTTGACGGGCGTTCCCATCATCTACGTATTGCAAGTCATTCAGCCAACGTTGCGTCACCTGCGTCTGCAGTGCCTGAACGCTCGCAACAGTAGCTGGTTCAGCCTTGACTCCGGTCAAGGTGGAATTGGACTTCGCACTCGTCGCGCTCTTTCCACCATTTTCACCCGTTCCGCCAGAGCCTCCAGAGTCAGAGTCGTTCGTCGGCGATTTCCTCGAAAGTTCCATAGTTTTCACCTGTTCGGAAACCTCGCGAACAAGCGCGTTGGCCAAAAATGGCAACTGCGTGGAAATCAAAGACGCAATCTCGGCCTGATTCAAGCCTTGACTTACTGCAGCGGTGGCGACAGCTGAAACGGATATTCCGATGCGCCATCCCGTGGTTTTGGCTAATGTCACAGCGATTTCTATCGCTTCTGAGCTATGACCAAGATTTTGGAGCACGATTTGCGCGACTTCTTCTCCAGCGCGCGACGCTACCATCCCGGCGTTATTCGCCGCATGGTCCACATCGAAGCCGACAACTTGAGTCATGAGTACCAATATCGCGCGTTGCATCTCGTTTTGTGCGTTGGCACCGTGCGCGATAGCAGCGGCGGTACTCAAAGCGTTTTTCTTCGCGGCATCTTTCACGGGAGCGGTGAGCGCTGCCGCACCGTCGGGTCGTTCTACCCTTCTGCGACCACTTCCCTTTGGTAAATTGCGCTGCGTTCCGCCCTCGGTCCAGTACCTTTGGCACGATCGACAGTAATGTCGAGGTTGTGTCGGTAACCCATTGTTGTAGTAACAAAATCGTGTCTTTTCCGAACCGCATCTTGCACACGGGCGATGCGAACTTTCCACCGGCTTGGAACCCGCGTCGACGGCGTTGACGCCAGTCGTCGTTCGATCCTGCGTCGTAGTCGTTTTCCCCATCGCTTCCGCAGCAACTGCTGTGTCGGTTTTTGTTGACTCGTGCGCTTTCGTCCCCGTCTGCGTGCCTCGCGCCGGTGATAGCTGTTTTGTCGTGTTCCTGTCCGCCGGAGCCGCCTTATCCACTGTGCTCTTTTCTTCTGCGTCGTCGGCGACACCTTGTCTCGAGGCGTCGCTCGAGCCGTTGTTGCTGTTACCACCACTACCATTGTCACTCGTACCGGTCTTTTTCGGTGCGACCGCTGTCGCACCAGACGCGGTAGCGCCCGGTCGCTTCGAACTATTGCAAGGCCCGTCGGCGCGCTGCGAGACGTATCGTTGTTCGTTACCCGAATCCCCGCTCGATCGCGCGTCTGGATCTGCGTCGCTATTCGATCCCTTGCGACCGTTTTGGTCGCTTGACCCATCGTTAGAGCCGCCGTGTTTGCCATCGTCCGAAGTCGTGTCGCTGCTCGACACCGGCAGGTGCGAACGCTTCGTCCCGTGAGGATCCAGCTTTGCGGCGTTCGCCGCGCCGATGGCTTGCAACTCGGCGGCACTCAAGCTCGGCGCCATGCGCATGGATTCAAAAATCGTGGCCAGCTTGGACATTGAAGTCGGTTTATCGACGTGACAGTCAAATGCCACAGAACTGGCGTGTTCTTTGAGCTCTTGGTCCGTGAGCGACGTCACGGCGATGATGGGCATACGCCTGAGCGCCTGCTTCTCCTCCATCGCTCGAATCCCCGTCGCGATTTCGTATCCATCCATCGTGGGCATCATCAAATCCATCAAAATCCCTTGAATCTCCGCGTGATTTTCTCCGTACAATCGCAACGCCTCCGCGCCCTCGCCCGCCTCTATGCTTTGATAACCCATCTTTCCGATTTGCCCCGCCTGAAACTTTCGCACCGACGCCACGTCGTCCACGATCAACACCGACTTCCGATCATCCGTAGTCGTCGTCGCCGTCGCCGTCGCGCGCGTCGCACGTCTCCCCGTCGAAACCACGGGCGTCGTCATCGCCACCTCTCCCGTCCCTTTCCCTCCTTCCTCCTCGCGCGTCGGCAATCGCCCCTCGTCCCTGAGCGCCGCGAGCGCGTCTCGCAGCCGCCCGAGCGCGAAGCTCCCTCGCCCCTCGGGATCGACAATCTTTTCGCACCGTCGCAGCATATCGTCTTCGTGCGCCCCCACGTGCGCCCCGAGCGCTCTGACGAGCGCTCCCACGCGCGACGTCGGAATCTCCCCTCGCCGCGCGCGCGCGCCTCCGCGCGCCCCCGCGCTCGACCCCAACAGCGTCGCCGCCGCGCCGTACGCCCCCGCGATCTCGCGTTCGCTCGGCGCCTCTCCGACATCGCTCGCGCGCGCCATGACGCCGCGAAATCATTTCTCCCTGTCTCCACCGATCGCGCGTCGCCCTCACCCCGTCGCGCGTCGCGCGCCGCCGTCGAATCGAATCGAATCCCCGACGCTTTTCGCCCGTCGCGCGGGTGCCGCGGACGAATGAATGCGCGCGCCTTCCCGCGCGCGACCGCCGTCGCGCCCGCGCCGATCCCTGAATCCGACGCGTGAATCTTTTCTCCGCGCACCGTCGCGTCGTCGCGTCGTCGTCGCGCGTCGCGCGTCGCGCGTCGTCGTGTGCGCGGTGACGCGCGCGAAAAAGCGCGCGCCGCGCGCGCGCGACCACGAAAAAGCGCGCGCGATCGCGCGCGCGCGAGATTGTCGTCGACGGCGTTCGCGCGTGTCTTTATACGAGTCTTTATCCGCGCCGAGCCATCCGAGCCCGTGCGATCTCATCCGATCGCGGCCGCGTCGAGACCCACGCGTGGCGACGCGCGGAGACCCACGCGTGGCGACGCGCGTCGAGACCCACGCGTGGCGACGCGCGTCGATCGACGCGCGGCGGCGCGCGCGAGACGGCGACGCGCGACGCGCGACGCGCGCGAGACGGCGACGATGACGGCGCGCGCGGACGATGCGATCGAAACGCTGGACCTCGCGGACGGCGCCGACCCGCTGCGCGCGGTGCTCGACGCGTGCGATCGCGAACTGCGCGCGTTCCTGACGCGAAAGTACGCGAGCGAAGCGCTCGACGCGTTTCCGAGATGCGCGCGGACGAAGAGCGCGGACGCGTGCGTGCAGTGGGCGCAGTTCGCGTCGAAGCGGAAGATGAATCCGAAGGAGGTGGCGGAGGAGGTGGCGAGGGAGTTCGGGGAGGAGGTGGCGAAGCGGCCGCGGCGAGGCGCGATCGTCGGGTGCGAGGCGGCGGGGGTGTACGTGAACTTGAAAATGAATCGACCGATGGTGTTCGAGGCGACGATGAAGGCGGTGGCGAGACGGGGAGGAAAGTTTGGGCACACCGATGCGGCGAAGGGGAAGCGGGTGATCATCGAACACACGAGCTCGAACCCGAACGCGCCGCTGCACATCGGCAACCTGAGAAACGTCATGATCGGCGCGCACTTGTCGAGGATGATGAAGGCGTGCGGACACGACGTGAAGGAGGCGTTTTACGTCAATGATTTGGGCGCGCAAATCGGGTTGACGGCGTTGGCGTATTCGAGGATTTATGACAAGATGACGCCATTCATGAAGATTGACCACTGGATCGGGGCGATGTACGCGGTGATGAACACGTGTCAAGAGTTGCAACAAGTGGGCGTGAAACCGGGCGAGCTCGAGGTGCGTGCGCGATCGAGATGCGCGTGATGTGCGTTCGCGTCGCGTGTACGGCTATGATTAATGTGTTTTTTAACTCTCTTTCTTACTTGAACCGTGGAGAAAAACCATATTCACCTCTGACAATATGAGCCGTCGACGCGTCGCGAGACGAGGCGAACCGTTATGCGGACGAGTCGGGCCTTGACGAGAAAAATGTTTTTGACTAACGATGAATACGTTTTCGATATCACCGCAGGACGCGTGCAAAGCCGGGCAAGAAGCGGTGGACGCGCTCTTGAAGACGTCGCTCGCGGCGGTGGCGGGCGACGAGAAGAAGGAGAAGGGCGTCGCTGAATACTTTGATATTTACCAAGATCTTCGCGGACGATTCGAAAAGATGATGGTCGTCATGCTCGAAGACATTCGCACGATCGACGATATCAAGGTTGAGGCCGGTAAGCTTAACTTGGCGTACGAGAAGCAAGAGCCTTGGGCTATTAAGATTTTCCGCAAAATGGTGTGCGACTGTCTCACCGGCGTGCAAGAAACGCTCTCGACGTACGGCGTGCAGCACGATCGATTCGACTTCGAGTCCGAACTCGGCTGGGAGGGCTCGAATGCGAAAGTATTGGAGATCATGCAAAATAGCGACTATTACGTGCCGCAGACGCAGAGCAACGAAAAGGGCGTGCCGCAAGGCGCGTACCTCGACATGGCTGGCTTCATCACGGATATGGGTTTCAAGGTTGGTAAGGGGGGGTACCAAAAGGAGTACCCGCCTCTCTACGTCCTCCGTCCCGACGGATCGACGCTTTACACCTACCGTGACATCGTGTACTCGTTCAAGAAGGCTTCGATGAGCGATTTGATTTTGAACATTATTTGCAGCGAGCAAGATTTGGCGCAGCAAAAAGTGTCGTTGGCCATGGCGATGATGAACCCGGCAATGGAGGGTCGCCAATACCACTTATCATACGACCTCGTAAAGCTCACCACGGGGAAGATGAGTGGTCGCCGCGGTCGCTACTTGTTGGCCGATGACTTGTACGAAGACCTCAAGACGGTCATTCGTGAAAAGATGGACAAGAAGTACAAAGAGAAGGGCGAGGTCATCTCCGCGGAGATGTTCGACACGGTGACGCACGAAGTATCTACGGCAGCGATGAAATACGCGCTTTTATCAGTGAGTTGCATGACGCAAATTAACTTTGACATCGCAAAGATTACCGATTTCGAAGACGCTTCGGCGCCGTTCATCCTGTACAACTCCACCCGCCTCACCTCTGTCATTCGCAAGTTTGACGAACGTTCCGCCGCCGGTGTGTTGGAAAAGCTCTGCCCTCTCGATGAAGTAGACTTCACCAAGCTTGACGACGATCGCGAATGGGCCTTGCTCTTAGACTTTGTCCTGCCCTTCGCCAGTATGATCACCGACGCGGCGATGCCGACGTTACCCAAGCCCCCGGCTTTACCCTCGTACGGCATGCACAGGGTGTGCGATTTCCTCAACATGTTCGTTCGCGCCCTCTCGGGTTACTACGGCCCCGCGGGCGTTCGCATGATGCCCGTTCAAAGCCAACTCGACGCCGGCTGGAACGAGACACCCTCGATGCACGCTCGCATCCACGCGTGCAAGTGCTTCAAGCAGGTCATCGACAACGGTTTGCGTTTGCTCATGATCGAGCCACTCGAGCGCATGTGATTCCATCGCACCTACTCATTCGTTGTCATTCAATCAATCACAATCGATCATTCGCCGCCCGCGTTCGCCGCTTCGATTTCCTCTGCTTAAACGGTAGACGCTAGGGTTGACGATGTAATTTGACCCTCCGCATGACGTCCCGCGCGTCGTCGTCGTTCGCACCGCCTCTAAGCGACGCGCAAGATGCAGATTTTCGTGAAGACTCGTGCGTGACGAAGCGAAGCGAACGAACGATGCGATCGCGAACCGCGCGTCCGCGTCGCGCGCGCGTCGTCGCGAACGACGCGGAGAGACGCGACGCGATCGACGAAAGCCCTAAAGTCGCGGTGGACGACGAAACGGCGACGAGACGGTCGATGCGACGCGCTTACGGCGTGTCGTGGACGCGAAAACGATTGTGGATAATGTTTTTTGCCGTTCTCGCGCTATCGTGGAGATGGAGAGGGTGGTGGCGCGGGCGGGGGTTTGGGAGACGTGGTCATGCGATCGGGGGCGCGGCGCGGCGCGCGAGGACGAAGACGAGAGACTGACGGTGGATGATGATGTTCGCGAACGCAGTGACGGGTAAGACCATCACCTTGGAGGTGGAGTCCTCGGACACCATCGACAACGTGAAGGCGAAGATTCAAGACAAGGAGGGTATCCCGCCGGATCAGCAGCGTTTGATCTTTGCGGGGAAGCAGCTCGAAGACGGTCGCACGCTGGCGGATTACAACATCCAAAAGGAGTCTACGCTCCACTTGGTGTTGCGCTTGCGTGGTGGTATCATCGAGCCGTCCCTCGTTGTGTTGGCGAAGAAGACGAACGCGGACCGGGCCGTGTGCCGCAAGTACGTATATTCGAGCGACGGGGTTTTGATTTTTTCTCGGCGCTCGCCCGCTCGAAGGGGCGGCGACCTCACTCTTGCGCGCGCGCTGTCCGTTGGATTCGTCTAGCGATGTGTGCGCGTCGAGCAAGCTGCCCGAGATTTATTTCACTCCATTCACTTTGCCGGCGACGAGACTTTAACTCGTACTCGGTCATTCGCGTGTGAGACATTTGACTTTGAGCTCGTACTGACCTTTTTGTTTCTTTCTCAAACCAGGTGCTACGCCCGCCTTCCGCCGCGTGCGACGAACTGCCGCAAGAAGAAGTGCGGTCACACCAACCAATTGCGTCTTAAGGTACGTTGTTTTGGACTTGGGAAACTCCTCGCGCGAACGCGACGGCGCCGCCGATGAAAGGAGACTGACAATTTTCTCGCCCGATTTTTCCGCTGCTCAGAAAAAGTTGAAGTAACCGTGTTGTCGAGCGAGGCGGATAGAACGCGTACACACACACACATTCTAGTTAGCAAGGAGATGGGGTTGTCGTTGTAATGTGACAGGGATATCCTTCATAAAATGATGCAGTCGCTAACGGAGCTCTACTTGACGCGAATAGTCGCTGCGAGCATGATGTGATCACTCGGCTCTGTCGCCGCCGGGAACGGACCCTTGACTTGGTCACGATGGGGCAAATCGAGCACATCCACAACCTCGACGTCGTCGGTAACGAAGATGTAATCGAGCGTATCGATGAAAGGGTCGTCGTCCTTGATGCGCGCGTGGTTCGTAAAGTTTGGTTCCTCACCATTGACGCGCACGTACGCGCTCTCCATCTTCTTTTGCGGCTTCACATTGAATGGCTCTCCCGTGTATCCGGCGGGCATGATCGGATACCCCTCGTGCGACTCGTCGAGATCGCCCGTAGTGATCAACGTGTGCCCGGCGTCGCCCGGCTTCAAGTTGAAGTCGCCCATCAACACCGTCGGCAATCCCTCTGACTGATTCAGCGCGTATTGCGCCGCGATGCCAGCGTGGATCACCATCACTCGACGATCAGCCGCCGTGCGAAACATGCAAGGCATGTGATACGTCGATACCCCGAACTGCACGTTCGTCTTTTTGCACTTGAGCGTGGCGTACAGAATCGAGTTGAACCGCCCTCTCGCCGTCTGCCATTCATCGCTCGGCGGTCTGTAATCCCTCAACTTCCGCCACAAATTCACCGGTGTTTGCACCAACAAATTATAAACCGGCGTCAGCGGTCCGAGATTCACCTCCTCCTTCTTCGCCCTCGGAAACTTTGCCGTATCGCTCAGCCTCGCGATGTCGCTCTTCACCACCTCGTACGCGTCCGTCGGCACCGCCAATCCAACCCCCATGTAATTATTAAACGGTTTCCCGTACAGCGACACGATGAACGCGTATCCCCTCTTCGCAAAGTACGCGTGCAGCGGTCCCGCCCACGTCATGCTCACCTCTTGCAATCCCACGACGGCGCGTCGCTCGACTTCGGGTTCCAACTTTTCAATCACCCTTCGCAGTCGCGTCTCCGCCCTCAGGTCGTTCGCGTCGCAGTGCGTGAAGTACGTCGGCTCCGCGAGGTGCGAGCTCAGGACGTTATACGTCACCACGCGCGCGTCGCGCGCGCCGTCCTCGCTCGC
Organism: Ostreococcus lucimarinus CCE9901; assembly: GCF_000092065.1. Classification (NCBI taxonomy): domain Eukaryota; kingdom Viridiplantae; phylum Chlorophyta; class Mamiellophyceae; order Mamiellales; family Bathycoccaceae; genus Ostreococcus; species Ostreococcus sp. 'lucimarinus'. The sequence goes on from NC_009362.1 coordinate 291,650, forward strand.
TCGCGTCGTCGTCGTCGTCATCCTTCCCTTTGTCGCCGTCGCGCGTCCGCGCGCCGCGCCCTCGACGCGCGCGCGCGCGCGCGACGGCGCCGCGCCGACCGCGCGTGCGCTCGATCGCGCGTCGATCGCGAGCGCGCGCGATCTCGCGACGACGCGCGCGAGGCCGACGGTCGACGCGCGCATGCGCGCACTGACGACAGAGCGCGACGCGCGCGCGAACTCGCGTCGACATGGCGCGGGCGACGACGGCGCGCGCGCGCGGACGAACGCGCGCGAACGCGACGCGGCGGCGAGGCGCGCGCTGGATCGCGATCGCGGCGACGATGGCGGCGACGGCGACGCGCGGGGCGATGATGGCGCTGGCGAGCGATTACCAAGCGAGCGACGCGGCGCTGGTGATGCCGTTCGAACGCGCGGGAGAGCGCGCGATGAAAAGAAAGGTGAGCCTCGAGGAGACGGAACACGCGCGGACGACGGCGGTGGGAGATAAGGTGCGAGGACCGGAGCGGAGCGCGCGGGCGCTGGGGGTGTTGGCGTCGCTCGCGCGGAGACACGAGCGGGCGGCGGCGAACGCGGCGAGCGAGGAAGAGCGCGAGGCGTGCCTGGAACAATTAGAGATAGTGCGGCTCGCGATGGAGTCCGCGCGCGCGAGGGCGCCGCGAGGGATGGAGGAGAGTGGACGGGCGTTCGCGGCGTTGGGCGCGGCGGCGACGGCGGAGGAGGACGTTTGGGAAGGCTCGGGCGGATTGATGGACTCGATTCCGCTTCACGGGGGCGTCGTTCCGGGGACTGCGGGCACGCGTCGTTTTGGGCCTTTGACGACGAAATCGTCGAACGATGACGCTGATGCGGTGAAGAGATTTTTAGCCACGCGGCGAACGGGCGCCGCGGCGCCCGCGGAGCGGCGTCCGGCGGCGAGAGAACGTCTCGCGCCAGCCGCGCCGTGGTTCAAGCGAAAGCAGCCGGACGTTTACTGGGACGTTGATTTAGAAAAGATTCAAGGCGCGCGGGAATCGATGGACGCCAAGCGATCGGACGCGGATGATTTCGACTTTGAAATCACGGACATGCCGATCAAGGCACGCAAAACCGCGGCGCTCGGCTCCAGTGGCGAAGACGAAAGCGACGTCGAAATCGTTCGATCGACAACGATAAGCGACGAACCATCCAACGCGACGGTCGGTATCGACGAGCTCTTTTCTCAACAGGTTGACACGTGGACGAAGCGAGCGATGAAGGGCTTCCAAGAAGCGAACAAAAAGGCGCGTCAAACGATCGCCACCATCTCTAGGCAAGCGGTGCGCGCTGAGGAGGAGTTACTGATGAAACGAATCGATGTCCGCATGTACGTTGATTTCGCCGATCCATACTCGCTCGAACTCATGCTCGGGTCGTACCAAAGGCTCGCGTCGATGCCGCTAGGACCGGTCGACTGGAACATCGTGCCCTTCGTCAACGTAGGCCAGGAAAGGAACAAGTCCGCCAACTGCTTATACAGTGGACACGCTCGGCACTTGAGTTGTACGACAAACGCTATCGCCGCATGCGCGGTTGAGAACATCGGAACTTTGAGTGGTGGCATGCGAGCGTTTACGTCATGTTACGGAATGCAGCTTCTCAAGCTTGAATCACAAGACGCGTTCAAGTACGGTCGTCACGAGGAAGCGCTTAGCAAGATCGATGAACGATGCTGTCGAGCTGTCGCTGATGCGGTTGAGCACGAAGAATCGTCCGAATCCGAATCCGACAAAGAGACGGACAAAAATACGCTGCAACGGTTGGGAATGTCGAGCGCAAACTCACAGATTTGCGCCGCTCAAAAGAAGTGCGCGTTCCACGGCGCCGGGTACGATTTGTTGAAAAGCAACGAAGCTGAACTTGGATCAATTCATCCTCGGCATAAATGGCTTCCTTGGGTCACGATCGACGGTGAAGTCGCGTGTCGCAGGAAGTGCAACTTGCAAGCGACGGTGCGTCGACGAATTTGCAACCTGCGGACTTCGCTTCCGGAAGGATGCCCAAAATTTCCGTGGGCGGAGGCGTGGTACGACGAGCCAGAGATTTCTTTCGGAGGTCTCATCGTTACGTGCGCGGCGGTCATGCTTGCGAGTGTATCTCTATTCGTCCTCATGCGCGAAGCCGGGATGAATCCGCTCGGTCTTTACAAGGACAACGCGAATGAGGGAGCAATCGAAGCGGAGCGAGTCGGGCTACTGCCTAAGTGAGAAATCATATAGCCATCAATTTTTTAATGTAACATGTACTTCAGCGGCAAAGGCAAACGCGCAGATTACAGTCAGCGCGACGACGACGTCAGAAAATCACGCCGCCCGCGGCTTCGAAGGCGTCTTTCGAATCTATCGGGATTAAGTCACCCACGGTCAAAAGCTCGAACGATGGCGCGGGCGCGGCTAGAATTGCGCTCCATTCATCCTTTGAAAAGTCCCGGCGAGAAAACGTGGTCTCCGTAAACTCGCCGTCGGCGTCCACTATATCCTCTACTGGTCCTCTAGATACCGTGATCCAGTGTCTATCTTCATTCACGGCATCATCAACGATCGGTGGGAACGCTTGCATGTGAAAAGACCAATCGTTTCTTGACTTCCCATCCACCGACACGCTCGCCGTTGACCTCGCCGCGTCGATGTCAAACTCGCACCGCCTCAAATCCATCCCGAGTCCCACCCCGATCGCCTTCACGTGCGCCTCCTTCAGGCTCCAGTGCTTTCTAAACAACTCCTCTCCCGCGCGTTCTCCGTCCCTCGCCGCTACACCCGCGATCGACGCCCGCTCGCGATCCGTCAGGACCGACGAAAACGTCTCCAACAACTTTCCCACGTCTCGCTCCGCGCCCCCCCCTCCCGTCACTCGTCGCACCTGTCCCGGCGCCGCCACGTCCACTCCCACCACCGCGTGCGTTTCACTCGCCAGCACGACGTAATCACCCTCGTGCGAGACGTTATAATTAAAATTCGGCGCCCCCGCGACGCTCGCGCGCGCCCCGTGAAACGGCTTCGACCCTTTGGTTCTCCGCACGTCCAGCGCCTCCACGCGCGCGTCTCGCCACCGCGCGTCCTCCGCGCTCGCACACGCGCGTTTAATCGCCGCGCGTTGCATCAATCGCGACAGCAACGCGCGCTTACGGTCTTCAAAGCGATGAAATCGCGTCACTTCTTCGCGTTCGTGCGTCGGGAGGATCGTCAAGACGAAGGCGAACTCGTCGACGCCGGGGCGCCACGTCGTGGAGTTGACGATCCAGCGCAGGCGCAGGTGATCGGCGGTGTCGAGCATGGCGCCCGAAGGCGCGGGAAGCGCGACGGGGCGCGATGTGCGGCGCGCGCGCGTCGATGTCGAGTGCGAGCGTTTTCTGGCGGTTACACATCCGTCGACGAGGCGACGCGACGAACGCGGAGGAGAGGTACGAATACATATGAATACATCGCGCGCGACGCGTTGAACCGAGTTGGATTTACGAATCGAATCTCGCCGTATCAAATCTCGCCGTTCAGGATGCCCTCGCGAACGCGACGCATCTTATCGCCCATGTGATACAGGTTGTGCTCGCTCGCCAAGGACCAAGCGAGCGGTTCGTTGGCGCGATCGAGGTGATGAAGATAGCCCAAGGTGTGCTTGGTGCAGAGCGTGCACTCGCACTCTTCGCACGCGGGTTCGGTGCTGGTTCGGAATTCGGCGCGACGGAAGTTTATGCGTCCGCGAGAGCGCGTGAATAGCGTGCCGTGTCTCGCCACTTGAGTCGGGTAGCAACTGTCGAACGTGTCGACGCCGTTCGCCACCGCGTGCTCGATGTTTTCCATGTCAGCGATCCCCAGGAGGTGATTCGGCAAGTGTTTCGGAAGGAGAGGCATCAAAAACTCGAGCAAAGCGCCGAGTTCGGCGGCGTCGCGGCCGAGAGAACCGCCAATCGCGAGCCCGTCGAACGGCAGGGCGCTCAGGTACTCGACCGACATCCGTCGTAGCTCGCGATCCACGCCTCCGTGCACGACGCCGTACATCGCCTGTTGACGCACGTCCTTCAAGTGCGTCTCCAAACTCCTCGTCATCCATCGATGCGACCGATGCACGCTCTCCTCCAACGTCTCGCGATCGATGTCGTACGGCGGCAACTCGTCGAGCGGAATGATGATGTCCGCCCCGATTTGTTTCTGACTCAACACGCTCGACTCCGGCGTGAGCGTCATCTTCGTCCCGTCCCTGTACGACCGAAACGTCGCCCCCTCTTCGCTCACGTCGATCAATAAATTCTCCCGTCGATGCTTCGTCGCCTTTCTGCTCTTCAACTCCTTCGTCTTCCCCTTCGCGTTCGCCGAGCGGTCCGGCGTCCCGAGCGAAAACACCTGAAACCCACCGCTGTCCGTGATCACCGGCCCTCGGCGTCCCATGAACGCGTGTATCCCTCCCATCGCCTCCACCGTCGCCGCGCCCGGCTGCAGCATCAGGTGATACGTGTTCGCGAACATCAAATCGATCCCGGCGCGCCGCAGCGCGTCGCCCCGCACCGCCTTCATCGCCGCGTTCGTCCCGACCGCGACGTACCCCGGCGTCGCGATCGTCCCGCGCGGCGTGTGAATCATCCCCGCCCGCGCGTTCGAGCGCGTCGACGCGCGCAGGACCTCGAACCGGAAGCGCGGCGACGCCGGCGACGCCGCCGGCGCCCGCTCGAGACGCGCGTCGGTCGACGCGCTCGAACGCGCCGACGCCGACGCGTCGCGCGCGCGCGCGCATCGCGACGCGCGCGCGACGCGGTCGAGGACGCCGCGCGCGCGCGCGACGCGCGCGACGCGCATCGCGTCGCGATGCGCCGCGCGCGCGACCGTCGCGCGCGCGTCCGACCGACCGCACATTACACGACTGTTTACCCACACACAGACCGCCATCGCGTCCGACCGACCGCACACACCGCACTGTTTACCCACACACAGACCGCCATCGCGTCCGACCGACCGCACACACCGCACTGTTTACCCACACACCGATCCGCGTCCACCCGGTGACGCGCGCCGTCGCGGCGTCACCTCGCGACGCGATCGCGATGTCGGCGTGCGCCGTCGACGACCGCGCGCTCGCGCGAGACGACGACGTCGCGCGCGACGAACCGATCGCGACGACGACGCCGATCGCCGCGCTCGAGGTGCGACGACGCGCGACGACGCGCGCGAACGACGACGCGAACGACGACGCGATGCGATTCGAACGAGTCGTTTGACGACGACGACGACGACGACGACGACGACGACGACGACGCGCGACGCGCGACGAGGGACGCGACGGACGACGCGCGACGGCGCGTTCGCGCGGATGACGACTGACGACGAACGAACGGCGACGCCGAACGGACTCGGACGACGCAGGAATCTGGGATCGCGGCGTCCGACGTGAGCAAGCTGCGCGACGCGGGCGTGCACACGGTGGAGGGACTCGCGGCGGCGTCGAGGAAGCACCTGCAATCGATCAAGGGGCTGTCGGAACAGAAGGTGGAGAAGCTGAAGCAAGCGGGTGCGAGCGAGGCGCGAGGCGAGGCGACGCGAGCGAACGCGCGAGGACGCGGGGGGGGCGCGACGCGCGAGGGCGACGCGAGAGGTGCCTCGTTTGATGGATTGAAAGCGAGCACCCGAGGAGACTGACGAGAGACGCGACGACGCGCGAGCGACGCAGCGAACGCGATCGTGCCCGCGGGATTCACGACGGCGAAGATGATCGATCAGCAGCGTCAGGATACGATATATATCACGACGGGTTCGGCCAAGGTGGACGAATTGTTGCAGGGGGGGATCGAAAGCGGGAGCGTGACGGAGATTTACGGCGAGTTCAGGACGGGGAAGACGCAGTTGATGCACACGCTCGCGGTGACGAGCCAGATGCCGATCGAGCACGGTGGTGGCGAGGGTAAGTGTCTGTACATCGATACCGAAGGCACGTTCCGTCCGCAGCGGTTGATTCAGATCGCCGAGAGATTCAACATGGATCCCTCGGCGGTGCTGGATAACGTGGCGTACGCCAAGGCGCACAACGTCGAACATCAGAGCGAACTTTTGCTCGCCGCCGCAGGAATGATGGCGGAGACGCGATTCTCGCTCATGATTATCGACTCCGTCACCAATCTCTACCGCACCGAATACGAAGGTCGCGGTGAACTGAGCGCGCGTCAGATGCACCTCGGGAAATTTTTGCGCCAACTCGCCCGTCTCGCGGATGAGTTCGGCGTCGCCGTCATCGTATCGAACCAAGTCGTCGCTAACCCTGAAGGCGGACCATTCGCGGGAGCGAATGCGCTCAAACCCATCGGCGGGAACATCATGGCGCACGCGAGCACGACGCGATTAGCCCTTCGCAAGGGGCGCGGAGAGAACAGAGTGATGAAAGTCGTGTGTTCTCCCGTGCTGCCGGAATCGGAGGCGCAATTTTCCATCAGCGAGTTTGGTATCGAAGACGCCAAGGATTAAAGCGAGCGAAGACGTTTCCATGTATTTCATAATTTTACAACTTTCGTTCCACTACGTCTCAGCGCAGCGTCGTCGAGTACCACGCAACACCGCACGCTATGGCGACGCCGCCGCAGATTTGTAAGCCCAGCCTCAGTTTTTCGTAGTCGAACTTTTCGCGCGCCTCTTGACCGTACTGCTCTTCCAACGTTTTTTCTCGCTTCTTTCGCCCACCGGATGCGCTCGCCTTGGCACCGGTCGACCATTTATCGCTGTACGGAGCGAACGAATCTGGATCGCGCAGCAACGGCACCTCCACGCGTTCGTTCGCCGCAATCTCCATTTTCGGCGCTTCAAGAATGAACCGCAACTCCTCCGCCTGCTTCCGAATAGACTTCTCCGGATGTACGCTCTCCAGGTACTTGTAAATCTCCAACGCCTTATCCCCTTGGCCGTACGCATCCAGCGCGAGCGCCTTGTAAATCTGAATCCGTCCGCCGAGTAGACTCGTCTCGCTAGTCTCGTCTTCGGCCGCCTTAAACCACTTCACCGCGTCGTCGTACATACCACGACCGTACGCATACACCCCAGAATCATACATTTTCGTCGCGCTCTCGATCTCGCCTCGCAGCGTTCTCGCGTTTGACTCCAACTTCTCCGCGATTTTCTCCGCGTACTTTCGCTGCGCCTCGGGCGCTTCGGCCAAGCTCGAGTACCCCAGCGCCTTCGCGACCGTCGTCTCGAAGTCTTCGCCCGCCTCGAACGCTTCTTGAAACCTCTGCGTCGCCTTCAGCACCTTCGCCGCGTCGGCACCGGTGGGAATGAGCGCGCGCCGGACCTCCTGCAGCAGCGCTTTCGACGCGTTGTTTGCTGGATTGCTGCTCACGACGACGGGTTTGGAGGCGATTATCGCGTCGTCCGCGCGCCGTTCGGAGCTCGAGCGCTGCGCGGTGCGCGAGCGTCGCGCGCGTCGCGCGTGCGCGAGGTTAGGGAGGACGGCGCGCGCGAGGGCGGGCATGAGTCGCGCGATGCAGTGACGTCGAAGTCGGTAAATATTTCAAGCTCTGATTTTACAACGGCGTCGCGACGACGCGCGCGCGCGAATCCGGGCTACGATTTATCGCCGGGAAGAGCGATCGATTTAGGCTTGCGCTGACGAACTTTTTTCGACTTTGGAACCGTCGCCGGGACGCTGTTCGCCGGGCGCTTGGCGCCTGCGGCGGCGCCGGCGGAGACGACGCTACCGCTCGACGTCATCCGACGGACGACGACGCTGACGGATCGATCGGTGGAATCGAGCGGTAAGGCGCGAGACTTCTGCGCGCGACCGATTGCATCTTTCGTTACCGCACCGTCGAGACGTTCGAACGCGTCGTTGGCGCGTTTGGTGTCGGTAAACGTGACGAGGCAGGAGGTGGTTTTTTTGCCGCCGAGAGCCGCGGAGTCCGTCGTCGTCGCATCGAGAAAGCTTCCCTGCACGCTCTCGATGTGCGCTCGATCGGTTTCTTCGAACACCATCTTCAACGCCTCCGCGCTCGTCCCACGCGGAATGCGATGGATAAAAAGCTTGCACAGGTCCTCGGCGTCCACTTTGTGCGGCGGCGCGTCCACCTCAAAGATGGGTTTCGCCTCGCGAACCGCCCATAACACTAAGTCTAATGCCGCTTTGGCGTCCTCGACGGAATCGTGATAGCCCGCCTCAGTTTGTCTCATCTTTCGTTTGAGCAAAGTTTCGCACAAAATCGCCAAGCTCGGCGTCGACCGAGGGAGATTCTTGTAACGAAACAACATTCCAGTGTCGATGACGGGTTGATGGTCAATCTTTAAAGACTTCAAATCATGCATCAACGAATGACCCACGAGCACAGTTCCCGGTTTACACAACTCCACGAGTCTATCCTGCACGTCGCTCAACGTCGTCGGCGCCGCGAGGACGTTCTCCGCCTTCAACCCAGTAATCTCCGTTCTCATGTCGACGATGTTCCCCGGCGGCTTCACGAGCGTCTTCAACAAAATATTTCCCTCATCATCCACCACGGACACCCCGACGAGCGCTCGCGTGTCGTCATCCGTCTCACACATCTCACAATCCACCCCCAACAACCTCGGCTTCATCTCTTTCTCCACGCACCAACGCACGGGTCGATACTTTGTCCGTCGCCACGGCGGTTCGTGCGACGGCAACCGATAATACGCCTCCGCGAACCCCTCATGCTTTCGCGTTCGTCGCACCAGCGCCCACGCTCGATCACCCTTCGCATCGACGACCTCGTCGTCGCCCCACTCGTCCCACTCCGCGCGTTTCTTCCGCCATTGATCGTGTTTCGTCAGCGCCGTCACGCGCGCCGTCCCGAGCGCCGTCCCGAGCGTCTCCACAAACTTTCTCAGCGTCTCCGCCGTGTGCCGGCTCGGATCGCCTCGTTGGTTCTCCGGTCGCTTCACGTTCGCCTTGAGCCACGCCTTGAAGTCGCACCCCGGGTGTTCGCTCGGCGCGGCGGTGAATCGACGCTGCGCATCCTTGACCACGCGCACGAGCGCGGCGAATTCCTGTTCGAGACGTGACCGCGTCAGTCCACAGCGCGCCTCGCGACGACGCGCGCCATCTTCCACGCGCGACGAACGACGCGACGCGCGCGCGCGCCGCACCTCGGCGCTCGTCGGCATCGCCTCGCGAAGTGCGGCGCGCGAGGCGGCGGCCGCGCCGACGCCCCGACTCGACCGACGCGTTCGCTACCACAACCTTCGATTATAATACAACGCATCGAGCGATGACGCTCTTTAGAATTCAACGCACCGTCCGTTCGCGCGTCGTCGCGTCGCCCTCGCGCGTCGCTCGACCTCGCGTCGTCCTCGCGCGCGTCGCTCGCTCGACCTCGCGTCCCTCTCGCCCCGCGTCCCTCTCGTCCCGCGCGCGTCGCGCGTCGCCGCGCGCTCGCCGACGCGCGCGCTCACTTACTCCCCGCGCGCTTCCCCTCGCCCTTCTTCGGCGGCCCTTTCCCTCGTCGCTTCAATCGCTCGAGTTTCACCTTGCGTCGCGTCTCGTCCGGCGCCGTGAACAGCGGATCGAGCGCCGCCATGGTCTTCGGGTAGTACGCCGCGAGCCGTTCGCCGATCAGCGGCGCGCGCAGGATTTTTCTCCCGCTCGGTCGACCGTCGCCGAGGTGCGCGCCGAAGACGCGCGCGGCGACGCGCGCGATCTCGGTCGCGGTCTTCGCGACGCCCGGCATCGCGGCGTCGTCTGACGACACACGACGGCGACGCGAACGACGAACCGCGACGACGATGAGCGACGACGAGGACGTGAAGAAGGAGGTGAAGGAGGATCACATCAACATCAAAGTTCGGGACATGGTAAGACGGCGCGAAGACGGCGCGAGGGCGGCGAAGACGCGCGCGGGATGGATGGATGGATTTTAAACGTCATCGCGTCGACGTCGAGGGAACGACGCGCGAGGCGCGCGCGAGAGGCGAGCGAGGCGAGAGAGGACTGACGATCGAACGCGCGGCGCGGCGATGGGCAGGATAACAACGAGGTGCACTTCAAGGTGCGACCGTCGACGAAGTTTTCAAAGGTGTTCGACGCGTACTGCCAACGCAAGGCGTTGCAGCCGAACGCGGTTCGATTTTTGATGGACGGTGAGCGGTTGCGGCCGGATCAAACGCCGGAGGAGATGGACATGGAGGATGGCGATTGCATCGATGCGATGATGGAGCAGGTGGGCGGGGGCTGAGCGGGGAACGCGGGGACGACGCGGACGCGGACGAGACGCGATTTAGGATCAAACGCCATAATGTGATAACGATGCGCATCGACTCTTGATTTCATTCTGCTACGTCTATTACTGGTGCTTCGCTCACTGGTACTCCGCTTGCGCGCGTTGCATCTTGCCTTGTCGACTTCTGAACACGTCTTTGACTGGTGGCTTGCTCGACGCCGAGGCGCGAGAAGCCGTCAACGCGGGATCGTCGATGAGTTCGATGGCTTTTCGCTTCTCGCCGCCTTGGTAACCCATTTCGTCGAGATATCCCTCGATGGCCGCCTCGCTCAGATCGGTGCTCTTCAACGCGTCTAAGACGGCATCGACGCGAGGCGGAGGGAACTTTGCGAAGGCAACAGGTCCTGGAAGGCTGGTGAAGAACTTGCCGAGCGCGCCGGGAAGCTTTTTCTTCTCGATCGGCGGAGGAGGAGGAGGTTTCGCGGAACGCGTCGGTGCGCCCGTGGGCGCGGCGGGTGGTGGCACGGCGGCCATGGCCGCCACTCGCGCGAGTCGTTCTTGGCGCAGCGTTGCGAAGGAAATGCTCGAAGCTTCGATTCTTCGCATGGGCACGACGGCGCCAAGCGACGCGAAGTAATCGCAGTATTCTTCGCTCGCGGGTCGAATGTCCATGCACGTGTGTCTCCCTAACAACGAGTTCAAGAGATTCGTTTTAATGACCGTCGCCCCGCACGCGGCATTACGCCGTGCCTCCGCATCTAAAATCGTATCCACTGTGCCATGCGAACGCTCAAAATCGACAAACATATCCCAAATCTTCATCGACGGCGATTCACTCAGGGAACGTTCAAACAAAACTCGGGCATTGGCAACATCGTTCACGCCAATCAAGAACTCGGCATAACGCTCGACGTAGTCTGGCGACGTCAAAAATTTCTTAAGCCCGAGCTCAAAGATGTTTCTCGCCGGTTTATCGCTCTTATCGTACTGCCATTCAATCATCGCGGAGTTTGCGTAAATTTCCCACGTCGCCCCGGGCGCCTTACGGGCTCGCATGAAAGCTTTTCGACTCGAATCTTGATCTCCAACACGACGCGACGCGCGAACGTATTCGCAGTACGTTAGAATTATATCCGAGGGCATCATTATCTCCTCACCTCGCTCGATGGCTTCGTCAGCGCTCTCTTCATAGGCGTCAAGCACGGACTCGTAGATGGCTCTACACGCGTCGGCGTCGCCGCGAGTCTCTTCGATATCCGCCGACGCAAAAGTGATAAGCGTGCAATACGGTAACGCCTCCCGCGCTCGCTGTAAAACTTCCACCGCCTCGTCTGAACGATTCTCGCTCTCGTGCCAGTGCGCGTACTCTAGCCAAAACTCAGGTGTCTCACCGAGAGACAGACCTGCTAATTCGTAGGCGTGCTTCACGCGCGCATAGAGTTGTGGGGACGGTTCATTCGGCGTTGCACCTTCAAGCTTTTGCACGTTTGACTTCTCAAAATCGATAATCTCTGCCCATTGAGCTGCGCACGCCGTGGGTGATGCCGCAAGAAGCGCGTATCGTCCACTCTTGCAGGCCTTCGCCCCGTGCGCTGGCGAGCCGCAAAATTTACATTCGTGCGCGCGCGCACAACCTCTACACCCAGCGGCATTGAACGCGGGACAAATAATCGAAGTCAACCCATCCGCACCGCGCTGCACTGGATCAACACACACCGCGCCCACGACGACGTCGGCGAGCACCTTCTTCCTCTTACCGAGCGCCGTGCGTGTGAGCAACAACTTTGGCGCTATTTCCTGCAACAACGCCCTCGCGAGCGCCTTGTTCTTCTCAAGCTCAAACGCTTCGTAAACCTTGTAAACTGCATCTAATTTGTGCATCGGCACTGAAATCGCCTTCTGGTACGTCCTGCGAACGATCATATCTCTCGCACTCGGCGCTTGCTCCACAGCGACGTCGGTGACAATCAGCGTCGCCTCGGTGCTGCGCAAGAACTGACAATAGTCCATCCAAAGATCACCAGCGTCCGCGTCCTCGCCGACGACGTCCACGGAGTACTCGTACACCGATTTCATTGTGTTCACCCCCTCTTCTGTCGTCACATCGTTCGTGCTCGCCATGTACGACGCGTATCTTCGCCAGAGCAACGCGCTCGGGCACGGTATCAAGCACTTCCCGAAAATGGCGCGGATCGCTTCGTCGTCCGGCGTCCCCGCATCGTTCTTCGAAAGCTCCGCGTCGACGTACCAGCACCACGCCAACGATGATCGAGGGAACTGTTCGGTGATGGCGTCGAACAGCGGTCGAGCGCTCGGAATCGTCGTCGCCAACGCCAGTCTCGCGCACCGTTCCCACCCGGCGGCGTCTGACGGATTCTCTCTTAAATGCGTCAGCAAATCATCGTGATCGCCGCTCCCGTCGGTTTCGACCGCATCCACGTCCGCATCTTCTAACTTTGCGTCGTCGGCGTCCGTCGCGACGACGCGTTCGGGCGCATCGCCGGCGTCCGGGGGCGAAGAATCTTCGTTTGACGCTTGATTGAGTAATCTTCCCACGAGATCGGCTTTCGTGCCGCTATCGTCGAGCCCAGCGTCGGCGCAGCGCTTCTTGAGATCGACAGCCTTCAATCGCATGAGCGATTTCTCGGTGCTCATGACGCTCGCGATGGACTCACGCGGTCGATGACGCGCTCGAGAGTGAGGCGGCGGCGGGACGAGAGGCGACGACGGCTCGGCTCGCGGCGGCTGCGACGCATATGATATGATGTTTCGAATCTAAGATTTATTCGCCGCGCGCGCGCGAATCCAGGCGCGAATGTTTGGTAAGTTTGACTTTTCTCCGCGCTCGAGGGTTGCTCGATTGGGCACGCGCGCCAAGGGCGCGCAGGTCGGTCGGCCGTGCGCGCAGGCGAACGGCATTTGGGTCAGACGCAAAGCGCGAACAATCGCTTCGCACTCGTCGCGATTCAAGGTGTCTCCGAACATGATGGCGCCTCTGCACGCTTTACTCGCGAGTAATCTGTGAAGCGGTCTCGGAGCCTGCTTCGTCGACGTCGACGTCGTTTGTAGCTGAAACAAATACTGTCGAAGTGCGTCGCCACCCAACGACGTGCCGCGAATCGTCGGGACTCGAGTGAGGTAGACGACCGTCTCATTGTTGTCGTCGTTGTCGTTCCGCCAATCCCAGCCCCAGCGACGCACGAGTGCGGCGTTTGAATTCAAAGTATTGAACTCTTCCACGCTCACCGGCGTCGCCCAGAGCACGGAGGATTGAGTTTCTTGCGTCGGTACGTGCACGTCGTCGCTGAGCACGCGTGCCCAAAGCTCTTCGAGTGATATCCTCTCGTCAGCTGCGTGTTGATCGAATGCAACTATGATATCGTCGTCCAGAACCGTCAAGATAAACTTCTTTCCCACCTGGTCGATGACTCGAACTCTCTCTTCTCCGTCGCTCATTGAAAGCAGGCATTCTCGCGAAAGCTCCGGTGGGGGACGAAGCGCAGAACTCGCGGCTGTCTTTTCGATTGAAAGAATCGGGACCTCAGAATCAAAGACCGGGTTCGACCATGTCTTCAAGGCCGCCGCCGCGTTTGACGGCGAACGAGGTGGCTCGGTGTCTCGCGACAGACGTCGCAGCATTGATTTCGCAAATGGTCCTTCTCCGTCGTTCGGGCAGCACTCGCATCGTCCCCGTTCACTCATCTTGCGCCGATTTCTCGGTGGATCAACAACTGAATTCATATTTGGTGGTGGGTCGTCGTTTGGGGAATCGTCGCGAATCGGCCATGCGTGCTCGTTCACGCACGCTTTGCGAAGAACAGAAAGAACCGTGTTCCAATTTTCAAACTCAATCAACGTCGTCTTCGGATCAAACGTCACTTCGAATGCGTCTTCCGGGCACTCGATCGATATCAGATATGCTGGAAATCCTTTCCCTATGTTTCTTGCGCCGTGGCCTAAAAAGGCATCGGCCTCGATGCGAATCATCTCTCGATGCAGCGCGTTTGATTTGCCGCGGATGAAGTCTCCGTTGACGTACACGTACTGCAACTCAGCCGACCCAAGCCGACGATCGGGCGCGCTGACATATCCACGAACGCGCAAGTCATCGGAATCGTACTCCACCGGACGTAAATATCTCACGACGTCGTCACCGAACGCTCGACCCAACCCATCCAGTACGCTCGATCGGTTCCCTTCCACGCGCTCGACGACGGCATCGTCCACGCGAAGCGTTATGCCCAGATTAGGCCTCAAAAGGCACGCGTGGAACACGATAGACCGCATCTCCATCACGAACTCAGTCTTTCTTTCACTCAATCGCTTCATCGCGACGCTGTTGTTCCAAAACACGCCCTCCAACCTCACGGTCGTCGCGTCCTCGTCAAACGCGCGCAGACTCGTCTCCAATCGCGCGCCCCCGTCCCCGTTCCCGTCTTCATCCCACGCGTGCGTCAACTCCATCGCCGGCTCGCTCGACCCTCGCGCTCTGGATATTATTTTCAACACTCTCACCGCTCCCGCGATCGCGACCAGCGCCCTTCCGCTCCGGTTTCGTCCCCCGCGCGTCGCGCCGCCGATTCCGGAAGCAGAACCGGCACTTTCTTCTCGGCCTTCTCGGAGCGCGAGACACAGCTCGCGCGCGTCCTCGCGCGTCATCCCGTCGCCGTCGTCCGCGACGACGACGCGCACGTTCGCCTTCGCGCCCTCGCATCGTCCCATCGCGACGTCGACGCGGATCGAGCGCGCGCGCGCGTCGACGGCGTTCGCGACGAGCGCGGCGATCAGCGTCGGGACGTGCCCACCGGCGCGGTTCGCGCCGATCGCCGCGGCGTCGCGCGCGGCGAGCGGACGGAGCATGCGTCGCGGACGCGCGCGTCGACGCGATCGCGCGCGCGCGTCGTCGTCGGGACGTCGACGCGCGAACGAATGAATCGACGCGAATCGAATCGATGCGACGAAACGACGACGAGTGCGGCGGCAGGGCGCGACGCGCGCGCGTCCGACGAGAGCCGACGCGCGCGAGTCGACGGCGCGCTCGACGAGGCCGCGCGCGGGCGAGACGACGCGCGCGCGCGCGATGGCGTCGCTGCGCGCGAAGCTGCGCGCGCTCGAGTCGTTTGAAAATGACGCGACGACGTCCGAGGCGACGACGACGGCGACGACGACGGCCAAGGCGCGACGCGAACGGAGTGGATCGCCGCGGACGCCCGCGAGCGGGACGTGGAACGCGTCGACGCGGGTGACGGGGAGTCGAGCGCCGAACGACAGCGCGAGAGCGACGGCGGGACGGCGGTGGCGAGACGCGGCGCGGCGGACGCGGGACGCGACGGCGGAGAGAGATGAGGGAGACGGAGGGCGCGAGGGAGGAATGCGGTCGGTGGTGTCGCGCGCGCGCGCGATGCGGGGATTCGCGGACGTGGTGGAGGCGGCGGCGGCGGGTCGAGAGGCGAGGCGAGGCGTAACCGTTTCGCCGGAGGACGCGGCCAAAGCGGAAGCGACGACGACGACGGCGACGACGACGACGGCGGCGAAACGAACGCCGCGGGAGATCATACTGCAGCGAAGTCTCGCCATGCGGCGCGGACGTCTCGATGGGGACGTCGAATCGACGAAAGCGCGGGCGGCGACGGAGGAGGTCTTCAAGCTCAAGAAACGCGAGACGAATGACGTGGAGGAGGAAGTATTGAAAATATTGCGCGATGTGGTGGAAGAGACCAGAGATGAACGCGCTCGTAGTAGTAGAAGTAGTGGGAACGAAGGGACGGCGATGATGACGGCGACAGCGGCGGCGGGCGGAGCGACGATTGCGCCGGCGCCGACGCCGACGCCGAACGAGAGTGAGAGAGCAAAGAACAAGTCGAGCATCGGGATCGCGGTAGTCATCATCTCTGCGCTGATCGGCGTTTTGTGCGGATGCACACTGACACTCGCGCCCACCTCGGGCGTCGCCGACGCGGTCGTATCACCTCCAGCGGTAACGCCCAGCGCGACGTTTGATCTCGCCGGAGCGGATCTCGACGCGTCCTTGATGGCTCAGTTAGACCGTGCTAGATTGGTTCACGACGCCTTGACTGACGAATCTCACCGTAAGCGGATTCGAGTCGCTGCGAAGCGCGCATCTCTGGCGCGTCGTGCCGCCGCTGAGCGCATTGCCGCGAGCGTCGGCGGCGAAGCCGATCCAGCTGGCGAGCAAATCCAACTCGCCGAATCGACGTGTCGAGCCGTGCGCGCCTTCTCCGAGCTTCACCGCGCGATAGACGACGTGGGTTAACTTATGACGTTCACTCTGAACGTCGCATGACGGCGTACCCTAGCCCACACCGAGTTGTGATAAAAATTTCATGGTCGCTCTCGACGTCGTTGTCGCGCGCGCGACGTGGGAACTTCAAACCATGCCTCGCGCCACGAAACGTAAGCGCACCGCGCCACGCGCGAAACCCACGAAACCCGCGAAAGAGGACAACATCGACGCGTCCGCGCGCAAGCGTCGTCGCACGACGAAGAAGCCACCGCGCGCAGACGAAAACCGGGGTTCTTACTTGCCGAACGATGTATGGAGCATCATCTTGGACAAACTCGTGCACCAGGCGTTTGGCCCGATCAAGCGCACGGTTTTCGAGGGTCCCGCGGACGTCCCCGTGGCGCGTGAAGTCGATCGAAGCGCGACTGTGTTTAAAGCTCGAGCCAAGGCGCTGCTCGCGCTTCGATGCGTGAATAAACAGTTGCGCGCGCTTCTCGGAAGCGACTTTGGCGAGACGCTGTACGCGACGTGCAACGAGAGAGCGCGACATTACACGGATGTGCTCGATAGCCGCGATCTTCGCCCTGCGAGTATGCTTGAGCGACATATGTGTTATTTCGCGCACACGACTGGATGCCAGAAGTGCGACAAGCACCGGACCATGCGAAAGCCAAATTTTACATTTGGCGTTCGCATGTGCAAGGAATGCTTACGGAAACGCACGGTCATCGATCGCGAGTTAGAAAATGAGTATTCGCTCTGGGCTTACTTGAACGAAATCTTCGCACGATTACCGCACGATGTCGTCAAGGGATGGTCTGCGTACTACAAGGAAGAGTACTACATGAAAAGGCTCTGGCGCGCGAGCGTGGCGAATCTCGTCGACGAGCTCCGTCGTCCAAAGGCCGCGCCCGCCGCGCATGAAACCGCCCGCGCGAAGGCCAAGTCCGCCAAGACGCGCGCGCGCGCGCTCACGGACGACCAAAAGCGCGCCGAGCGTAAGGCGACGATCGACGCAATCTTGGCTCCGCTCGCGAAGCCCGGCGTCGATTTCGCGCGCAGCGCGCTCTACCGCGCGCAAATCGCCGTCCCGCGGCTCCTCGCCTCCGTCGACGCCTTCGCCTGGCGCCACGCCCCGCACATTCTCGACGAGCTCGCGAGCGACGCCTCGCCGTCCGACGCCGACGCGTGAGTCTCACGCGCGACGTCTCTTCCGACCGACGACTCTTCTGACGACCGACCGACCGACCGACCGAGATCGCCGCCACGTCAGCGTGCCCACGCCGGGATCTTTATCTCGCCGCGCGCGGCACTTTTTCCCATATATCCGCGCGACGAATCTGTTTTACGACGAAAAGTGAACACAAAAATCGCGACCCCGGACGCTTTTTCAGACACCCGGATTAAACCGGAAAAACCCGCGCCGGAGACCCCGCACTGCATCTCGCGCGTGCGTCGCGTGCGAACATCCCGACTCGCGCGGTGCGGTGCTGCCGGACGAAACATATTGTCCACGCGCGCGCGCGCGCTTTTGAAGCGCTGACGATCGCGCGTCGACGCGAATTCGCTGAGAATTCGAACGCACATCCGCGCGGGACGAACGTGCACTTTTCGCGCGAGTTTTTCGTCGCGCGGCGGGTGTGGCGACCGCGCGCGGACGGTGCGCGCGGGTGAATCGGACGCGGGAATATGACTTCGCCGATTCTCGTGCCGGGCGCGCACGGAGGAGAGTCCGCGAACGCGATGGACGGCGCGACGTCGCCGCCGCAACTCGGCGCGCCGCGAGAGGTTTGCCGCGATTTTTTAAAGGTGGGTCGTCTTGAGTCGTGACTCGTCGTTTTCGCGAAAAGACCCTTTCGAGCTCGAGCGAGAAAACGGTCGATCTGGCGATCGATCGACGCGAATCGAGCGATGTGGTCGTGAAGATACTGACGATGGTGTGCGCGCTTCGCTTCGCGACGCAGGGAGCGTGTTTCCGGGAGAATTGTCGATACGCGCACGACGCGGCGGAGGGCGCGGCGGTGCCGACGCAGACGACGCAACCGGTTTGCAGAGACTATCAAAACGGTCGATGCTTCCGAGCTTCGTGCAGGTTTTATCACGGTTCCAACGCTGAGCAAGTAGCGGTGCAGCTTGGCGCGGGTAATCGAATGTTCCCTGGATCCATCAACGGCGCGCAAGGGATGTACGGCGCCGCCACTGGCGACTTGTTGCACAACAAGAATCCGCAGTTGCACATGATGAACAGGACGATGAATCTTCCCATGAACATGGTGGGCAACCCCGATCCCGCGGCTTTGCTTGGCGCCGACGCGAGTACTGCGGCTTTACTCGGAGGCAATTTGAGCTTGGAACAAGCGCTGTTTTTGCAAACGGCGATGGCAAACGGGACGGCGTACGATAATAACGCCGCGCTCACCGCCGTGGCCATGGCAAACGAGATTCTCCGAAGAAACGCCGCTGGACAGCAAGCACCGAACGGTAATTACGATATGAGCTCGATGTACGCGCAGCAAATGGCGACGGTGGTTGCGCAGCAGCAAGCGGCACTCGCACAGCAAATGGCTGCGGCGAATGGTCAATTGACAAACGGCGGCTTCGCCCCTCTCAACAACGGAGAGAAATTGTCGAAAGATGCCGGTGTTGGCGGTGCGTACCAACAAGCAGTTGCAGCAGCGAGCGCAGCGATGAACAATCCATCTGCCCCCGGTGAGCAATTTTCTTGGACTGGGATCGAATACGCCACAAACGGAGTCCACCAACAAAATCAATTTAAGCCAGTCGACTCCATCGCCGCGCTTCCGGATTCATTAGTCGACAATGATCTCTTTGGATTTGTCAACTCGGAAATGTCAAACGCAGCCGCCGCGTTTGTTCCTGGATCTGCTTTGGGGAACCTCCAATGACACAGCTCGCAGCTGCCGCGCGCTGTTGGATTTATTTTTCTCCGTGGTCGAGGCACTAACGTTTTGTTTGTGCGTGCACTTTTTGAGAGCCTCGATGACCTTGATACGATGAATTTTTGTGTATATTTAAGAGAAACCGGACTGGTACTGATACACGGCACTGGATTACATCCATTGTCCGAGTCAGTACGTCGTCCCATGGTTCGCTCGAACCGCCCGCTTCGCTGGCCCGTCGCTCAGCTCATTTCCCTTAAAGATTAGTTTCATAGCCCCACTATCACGCGTAGCTCGTTAGTGGTGTCAATACAATTTTGTACAGTTTTGCTCCAAAACGCGGCGCGCGATCGATGCATAAAGGCGACGTGTTGAATAAATGTGTTTGGTTATTTCCGAATTGTGGCTAATCTATCGCGCAGAAAGTTGATTCAAGCAAACAAACCTTCCTCTTTAAGCAGACAAGGCGGCGACTTCATCGCGCGCTTGCGGCACATCCACTTGCACGGACGGGCCCATGCTAGACGCAATGTACATGGAGCGCCAGTAGACACCCTTAGCACCGACCGGACGGTTCGCGTCAATCGCGCCGACGACGGAGAGAAGGTTCTCCTTCAAGTCGGCGGCGCTGAAGCTGAGCTTACCAAACGGAACGTGCACGATACCTTGCTTATCCGCGCGGAACTCAACCTTACCCCCCTTGAACTCATTGACAGTCGTCGTGACGTCAGTAGTCACCGTACCCGCCTTTGGGTTCGGCATGAGACCCTTCGGGCCGAGCTGACGACCGAGCTTGGCCACCTTCGGCATCATATCCGGAGTGGCGACGAGCAAGTCAAAATCCATCATACCGCCCGCAATCTCGTCAACCAAGTCATCATCACCCGCAAAGTCGGCACCCGCCGCTTTCGCCGCGGCGATGTTGTCGCCCGCGCACAAAACAGCGACGCGAACGTTCTTGCCCGTGCCCTTCGGCAACGCCACAGTCGCGCGCAACTGCTGGTCGTTGTACTTCGGGTCGATGTTCAATCGAATGTGCAGCTCGGCCGATTCGTCAAACTTGGCCGTGGCCGAGCTCTTCATGAGTTCAATCGCCGCGCTCGCGCCCTGCGTCTCCAGGCGCGGCGGCACGGACTTTTGCGCGGCGCGGAATCGCTTAGACTGCTTGGCCTCCTTGGAGCTCAAGCCATCCTTGCGAACCGCGCGCGTCGGCGCCGCCGCCTCTTGTTCGAGCTCAGAAAAGTCCAAACCCGCGGCGCGCACGACTATTCGTTCGAAAAAAGCAAAACATGCCGTTTAAGGTCAGTCTCTCATCGTCATCACTCGACGCGCGCCCCTCGATCCCCCCCCCCTCCGCGCTCGCCCCGTCGCGCGCGTCTGGGTTTTCACCCAGTCCAGGTTTAGGGTCTCCACCGACCCATCGTCGCCCGTCCCACCCCTCGCGCGCGCTCGCGCGCCCTCCCCGCCCCCTCGCGCGCGCGCCGTTCGCGCCGTAAAATTCACCACCACCACCCCTCCCTCGCGCCGTCGCCATCGCGTCGACGCATCGCGCGTCGCGCCCCTCGTCGTCGCCCCGTCGTCGCGTCGCGTCGCGGTCGCACCTCGCGTCCTCGTCGTCGTCCTCTTCGTCGCCGTCCCTCGCGCGGTCGTCGCGAGGGCGGAGTACTGCGTCGTGAGCGCGAACATCGTGCGTCGCGATCGGCGATCGGCGCGGTCGGCGCGTCGTCGAGTGCGGCGTCGGCGCCGTCGCGCGCGCGCGGAATCGATAACGTGGCGGCCCGTCGAGGGGGACTCGCGCTCGAGTCGGGACCCGTCGTCGAGCCCCAGCCACGTGCGCACAATCCAGGATGGGGTTTTGTTATTTCGCGACGCCCGCGACGCCGCGCGGCGACCGCGCGCGCGACCGCGACGCGCGCGATGCGCGCCGCGTCGAGGACCGCGCTCGACGCGCGCGCGCTCGCGACGCGCGCGGCGACGGGACGAGGACGACGACGCGACGCGACGGCGACGGCGAGCGTCGAAAAGATTCCGAGAGGAGGTGCGACGCGCGAAGACGCGCGCGCGACGCGATGCGAACGCGAGACGCGATGCGAGCGCGGGAAAAAAGGGGACTGACGATGCGACGCGCGCGCGCGAATCGCGCGCAGCGGGAGCGACGGGAGAGCGGACGCTCGCGGTGTGCCTGGGGAAGTTTGACGCGATGCACCGGGGACACCTCGCGCTCGCCGAGCGGGCGGCGACGAGGGGCGACGTCGTCGTGGTGTCGTTTTCGGGGATGGCGGAGACGTTGGGGTGGGAAACGCGGTTGCCGATCACGGCGCCGAGCGATCGATCGCGCGTGTTGGCGATGTGGAGCGGGACGACGGGCGCGGCGGTGAGCGAGCACGCGTTGGCGTTCGGCGACGTGCGAGAGCTGTCGCCGGAGGCGTTCGTGGAGATGTTGGCGCGAATGGGCGTCGGTGCGGTGGTGACTGGGAAAAATTATAGGTTTGGTTACAAAGCGGCGGGAGACGTCGAGGCTTTGAAGAGGTTTGGCGAGGCGAACGGGCTGACGGTGGACGTCGTGGATTTGGTGCCGGCGCGGCGACCCTCGTCGGCGGGCCTAGGTGACCAAGTGAGCAGTTCGCGCATCAGAAGCGCGCTGAGCGCCGGTGATATCGACGAAGTGAACGAAATGTTAGGCCGTGAGCACAGAGTGGTGTGCGATATGACGGGAGAGCGCGCGGCGAACGCGCTTCGAGCCGCCGTCGATCGCAACTTGGACGAGATTAACCTCTCGCTCGAATCCGCGGAAAATCAGCCCCCGAGCGACGGCGCGTACTCCGCGCGCGTGTACGTCGATCCAGTTTCTACTGACACCGCCGTGTCCCCGCGAACGGTCTCCGTGAAGGTATCTTACGGCCGACTCTCCATCGACCGCGCCGACGTTCCCGAAATCGTGAGCGCCCGCGAGCGCGTCGCCATCGATTTCATTGCCCGCGAGAGTAAAGTCCACGCTTTCAGCGTCTCCGGTCGCTGGAACCCTAACGATCGAACCTAGCGGCCCAGCGTGCGGTTCTTTGAGATTTTAATCCTCGCGCTCGCTCACAATTTGTTCATTCATTCTTTTTTATTCAACATCGTAACGAAACGCCCTTTCGTGTCCCGTCCCGCACTTTGACACCCGCGGCGCGCCGCCATGACCGCCACCGAAGGTGACGCGGAAGACAATAAAGTCTTCGTCGCCGTGCGCGTGCGTCCGCTGAACGCGAGCGAGCGCAACGCGAGCGCCAGCGCATGGAACGTCGTGTCGACGAACGCGATTGCGCCGCAGGTGCGTCGAAAGAAAAGAAACGAATCTAACGTCGTGAACCGCTGCTTCCGCCGACGTTGCGCCGATGACGCTCGCGCACTCGTATGATGGGTCTCGAGCGTGAGCTACGGCGACGCGCGAGCGCGAAGGCGCGCGATGAAGACGCGCGATGATGAACGCGCGCTCGGGGGAACCAATCAGAATCTGACAAAGGCGCGCGCGGATGATTTTTACGCACGGCAGGATGGCGCGTCGACGACGTACGCGTTCGATCGCGTGTTTGATGAAACGAGCGATAATAGAGCGGTGTACGAGGCGACGACGTCGAAGATAGTGCAGAACGTAATCGGGGGATTTAACGGAACGGTGTTCGCGTACGGGCAGACGTCCAGCGGGAAGACGCACACGATGCACGGGACGAAGGAGGAGTTAGGGGTGATACCGCTCGCAGTGCGCGATGTGTTTGATGCGGTACGAAGACACGGGAGCGATCGAGAGTTTTTGATTCGAGTGAGTTATTTGGAGATTTACAACGAGAAGATGATGGACTTGTTCGACGGCGCCGGAGAAGATGAAGAGACGTCAAAGTTGTCAATTCGTGAGGATAAAGAGCGAGGGACGTACGTGATGGGTCTGCGAGAAGAGGTCGTGACGACACCATCGCAAGTGCTAGCGCTTCTAGAGCTCGGGACGACGCGCAGGCACGTCGGGGCGACGAATATGAACGCGCACTCGTCTCGTTCGCACACGATTTTCCGAATGATCGTCGAGTCAAGGGCGATCAGTGGGGGGATGCAGGGCGGTGCCGACGACGGCGCTGCGGTTTTAGTGTCCACTTTAAACTTGGTCGATCTCGCCGGGTCCGAGCGCATGTCAAAAACGGGTGCCGAAGGGCAGCGTGCCAAGGAGGGCGCGCACATCAACAAGAGTTTGATGACGCTCGGAGTCGTCATCAACAAACTTTCCGAAGGCGTCGAGTCCAAGGGAGGTCATATTCCCTATCGTGATTCAAAGTTGACTCGTATTTTACAGCCTGCGCTTGGTGGGAACTCCAAGACCGCCATCGTGTGCGCGATGACCCCGGCGGCGTCGCACTGCGAAGAGACGCACTCGACGCTGAAATTCGCCCAGCGCGCCAAACGCGTCGTCAACAAGGCGACTAAGAACGAGGTCGCCGCGAATGGTGCCACGAATGCGATGCTGAAACGTCAACAGAAGGAAATAGCCGCGCTTAAAGCGCGTTTGGAAGAGGAAGGGTGCGCCAAAGTGGACGACAAAGCCATCGAGGCTTTGCGAAGGCGTCTAGCCGAAGCCGACCGTGAGAAGAATCTCATGGCGCTCGCCCTGGAGGACGGGGAAGAGAAGGCCAAGGAGCGCGAGGCGAAGATTTCCGAGCTCGAGGCAAAAGTAAAGGAGCTCAACGACGCGTTGAACGAAGCAAAGGCGCGAGACGAAGAAGAAGACCCACACACGGTTGAGGTGCGTTTGAATTCAAAACGCCTTTCGCCGGAACAGCAGTCACTCTCCGCGATGACGCCTGACACCCTTCAAGCCGTGCGGGCGTTCGAAGCGAAGATTGCGGCACTTGAAAAGGATCGCGATGAGCTAAAGTCCAAGGCGAGCGATCTCGAGCGCTCAGAGAAGCGTCGAGAGGAGCTCGAGCGTCAACGCCTGGATGCAGTGCGGGACATCGCCTCACTCAAGGAGGAAATCGCCGAAATAACCGCCGCGATGGTGGATAGCGATGGCACGAACGGCGCCGGGGATGTTCAAATACTTCTTGCACAAGCTAAACGCGCTCGTGCGCGCGCGGAAGACGAGCTTTCGAGTATCAAGGCGGAGTTTTTCGAGGAAAAGTCCCGGCGCGCCGTCGCCGAGGCGGAGGCCAAGCGTCTCGACGACAAACTTACGTCTTTACTCGAATCACAAAAGGACGGTGGGAATGCAGCGCACAGCAGTGATGTTGATTCCAAATCGTTGGCTCATTTGGCCCTGCGCAAGCAAGTCGTCAAGCAAAACGAAACCATCTCTTTGCTTGAGGCGCGCGTCAAGGAATCCGACCAAATGCTTGACGAAGCCATCAAGGTGTACGAGGAGGAGGTGGCGAAGAACAAGCGGCTGATCGAGGCAGGTGTTGCGACGCAAGGTGATGAAATTCTAGCCGATCTTAACGCTGATGTCGATACGGACGCCGCCCTCGAAGCTTTAGAGGCGGAGCGACGCGCGAACGATGACTTGACCAAGCGGTGCGCAACGCTGGAGAAGAAATATTCCGTCGCCAAGGCTGCATTTGCCAAGCTCTCGAGTGAAAAGACAAAGGAAAATGACAACGCCAGCGATAAACTCAAGCGCGAAAACAAGGAGCTAAAGCGTCAAATGCACAAGCTCACTGAAGTCTACGCCCGACTGCGCGAGAAGTTTGCCGCGGGTGGTGACGCATTCGACAAAGTCAAGGACGCGACCGAGCTGAAGTACGATCTCCAGGCGCTCGAAAGAAAGCGGCAGATCGAGAAACAAGCACTCTTAGCGAAGATCAAGGAGTTCGAGGACATCGCCGCGTCGAACGGCCACGTATCTGAGCAAGGATCAGCGAAAAGGGTGAAGCGCGACTCGGGCGTCCCGCTCGCCGACGGCGCGAATCGACACCGAGTCGAGTGAAGCGCGATAGAAATTGATGATTAATTTGTAATGACTACGAGCGATGATTATTTGATTGGTATCTTGCTGAAACTTCGAGTTCGCGCGCGGCTAGATGGACTGATGACAAAAATCGAGGTCGAACTACTCACCGCCGGTTTAGTCGTCCGGTGTACATCTTTCGCAAAGAGGTGGTGTTAAATGAACACCATGTTTTTTTGTGAAACACGGCGAGAGCCCGATAATCGTGCCGGGCTTTTTTCGCTATGATCTATTTTTGAAAGCCTAAAGTAACGATTTAAACCGTTTACTTCTTGGACTTCTTCGGCAACAAGACCGAGTGGATGTTCGGGAGAACACCACCGGCCGCGATCGTGACGGTGCCGAGGAGCTTGGAAAGCTCTTCGTCGTTGCGGATCGCGAGTTGGATGTGGCGCGGCACGATGCGCGACTTCTTGTTGTCGCGGGACGCGTTGCCGGCGAGTTCAAGCACTTCCGCGGCCAAGTATTCGAGCACGGCGGCCAAGTAGACCGGCGCACCGGCACCGACGCGCGTGGCGTACTTGCCAGCCTTCAAGTAGCGGGCAACACGGCCAACCGGGAATTGCAAGCCCGCCTTGGCGGATCGGCTCGTCGCCTTCTTGCCAGTCTTTCCTTTACCTCGTCCGGACATCGTGAGTTGTTTGTATTCGCGTGATGGAATGACGCCGGGGCAGACGCCAACCGTCGCGACGACGAAAATTTCGCGAAAATCGACTCATCGCCTCACGCGATGTCGCCGTCGCGAGCCAATCAAAACGCGAGTGTACCCGGGGTACATTTCTAAAACGACCGATCATGATTCAAAATCGTGCGCGCAATTTCTTCATTTACACGTAATCTCGCGATTTGATTGGCTAAAAACGCGAGAGTCACTCCATTTGACGAGTCATGACCCCTAGATTGTGCACGAAAAATGCGTGAGTCGATTTCGCGAAATCGGCGCTCGTGCGCGCGCGACGACGGCGGCCGGCGTCATTCCACGACACGAATACATTCAAAATGGCCAAGAAGCCCGCGCAAAAGAAGCCCTCGGGCGCCAAGAAGGTTGGACGCAAGTCCAAGTCCGAAACCTACAAGATCTACATCTACAAGGTCTTGAAGCAAGTGCACCCGGACACCGGTATCTCCTCCAAGGCGATGTCCATCATGAACTCGTTCATCAACGACATCTTCGAGAAGATCGCCACGGAAGCCGCCAAGCTCGCGCGATACAACAAGAAGCCGACGGTCACGTCCCGCGAAATCCAAACCGCGGTCCGATTGATCTTGCCGGGT
Source organism: Ostreococcus lucimarinus CCE9901 (assembly GCF_000092065.1). Lineage (NCBI taxonomy): Eukaryota > Viridiplantae > Chlorophyta > Mamiellophyceae > Mamiellales > Bathycoccaceae > Ostreococcus > Ostreococcus sp. 'lucimarinus'. The sequence goes on from NC_009362.1 coordinate 318,196, forward strand.
GAACTCGCCAAGCACGCCGTCTCCGAAGGCACCAAGGCCGTCACCAAGTTCACCTCCGCGTAAGCGTTTTGAACTGGGACGTCTGTCACACTTAGAAATCAAAAAAAACCAAAATCATAGACCGCTTCTCGACCGAGAGTCTGTCTTTAAACATTTGGTGTTCATTAACACCACCTCTGAGCGAAAGATCCGTGCCTACATAAAACTAAACCGCTTCACCGCGCCAAAGTAAACAATTTGGCGACGCGTTTGAATTCAAAATATCCGCCCCGAGTCGCGCGCACTGCCCTATGTAAGTGTTACATGTCTTCTACGTTGTCTAACGTCGCGCCACGCGATCGATTTCCTCCCCTGCGCGCGCGCAAAAGTCTACGAACCCGTCGTAGGCGCCCGGGGCGAACTCGCTCTCGAGTTCTTCCACCAAGCGCGCGTCCACAGGGGATGGGTCGTCCGCGCCTCCCAAGCGCACGTGCGTCACGCGAGGCAAAAACGTGCCCTCGAACGATTGCTCGCGGATACGACGAATCTCGCGATCGAGCGCCGAGCCATGAGCGGGCGGACACGACGCAACGGCTTCGGGGCCGATGTAAGCGACGACAACTTCGTCGTCGCCTCGAATGAGGAGGACGCCGTTGGCTGCTTCCACCTCCTGCCGGCGAAGAGGCATGCGGCCTTTCGAGAATAATGATGACGACCCGTTGGTACCGTCGATTGCATTTTCCTCACCTTCATTGCATTCCTCGAATGCGCGTAATTCTGGATACGCGTACGTTGCGGAGTCGTCGGCGTCGAACCGAAGCAAACGCGAGCGCGCTGCAACGCGAGCGTCCGGGTGCGAACCCATCGGATGGAGAATTTTCGAGCGCAGCAACCCGTAGACGAGTCTTGGAACGACATCGGTGACGAATTCAAATGTATTTGACGTCTTTCGCGCAGCGCTGGAGAACGCGATGAACCAATCCACGAGCGCTCGGCGTGCCTCGGTGGAGCCTTCTTCATCCGCCGTCATTAACGCTTGCCGAGCGAGCACACACATCACCGCGTTCGCGTCTACGTGCTTGTAGACGTCTCGCGCACTTCTTGCGATGTTTGCTCTGCATGAGTGTATGCGTCGGCGTCGACGACGATGCACGACAACCTCACCGGTGGCTCGATCGACGTCGCGTGTGATGCACGTATACTCGAATGCGAGTTGTATTTTGGGGTAACCACCGTTCAGGTCTTCCTCTAACCCCGCGCTCGTGGCGTAGTCGAAGTCGAACGCAAAAGTATCTTTTGTCGCACACGAAGCGATGTGATAAAGCCCAGGATAAGCTTTGTCCGCGTGTAACGATCCGTAAGCGTTGGCAATTTCCAAATCCGCCGTCGAACGGATGCGCAAAGTAGCGTTGATTGCCTTCTCGTTTCGAAGCAATCGATAGATATCACCGACTATTGGGATGTTTTGTGCATTTGGGTAGAGCAAGAAGGTACCCCCACTGCGCTCTGCGAGCGGCGCCAGAGTGGTCAAATCGTTGAAATCATCGCTCGTCACGACGACATCGACCTCCACACCTCGTATCAGGCATCGCTCACCGACACTTTCGTAGTGGTCGTGTGCGGGTATCATCAAAGAGTCGGCCTCGCGAGAGGCGAATTCAAAATCCTCCATTGTCGGTCGAGCGTTTTCATGCAATAAAACGTCGGCGACAGACTTAGAGAGTCGACCGACGTCGCAACTCCCGACACCTCGGCTCGGACCACCGCGAAGAAACGCTAACACTCGCGCACTCGAAATGAATCCATCGTCTACCGCTTGCTCGATAAAGGATAGTACTTCATCAAGTACCGGACCAAATATCCTTCCTTCGCTGCGCCCATCCGTTGTGGACATATCTCCGACGATACGATCGTCGATGGCGTCCGATATGACGTCTTTCCACCCGGGCGTCGGCGTCAACAAAGACGTCAAAACGTCGCCAATCGAAGATACCACGTCTTGTACGCGTCGAATGAAACCGTGCTTCCTTGGATTGGCGTGTGAATCAAAATATTTCAAGCGCACGCCATCCACATCTTGGACATCTTTCGCGCCGACGTCGCTAAAATCAATCGCCTCGAGCGTGTCGCCGCGAAACGTAAATACGCCAAACCGTGCATCCTCGCCATCCAACGCCTCCATCGCGCTTCCGAGCGCCAACTTTACTAGTTCACAATATTCTTCCCCGGCTCCATTTAAATCCACGATCGCCACGATCGCGCGCGCGTTCCTCCGCGACGTACCCGCGGTCGAGGCGTCGTTTCGCACCGCTCGACGACGCCAGTCGTTCGCCTCCAGCGTCTCCGAAGCCTCCTCGGTCTCGACCTCGCTCTTACCGTCCGAAATAGTCTCGACCGCGACATCAAACTCGTACGTTTCCCCCGATATCTCCGGCAGCGCCTGAATCGCCGCTAACCCTTTGGAATACCTCGATCCTTTCGCCGCGTCTCGCCACAACGTGTACGTCCCGCACGCGCAGCACCGAAACCCATTCGCATTCACTCGACAGTGCGCGCTGACGTATCCGTAACAGCTCGAGCACCTCGCGATGCGTTCGGGCGACTTCAGGCGCGCGATTCTTCGACACACGGCGCGGCGATCGAGCGGGTTGACGACGATTCCCAACGGGATGTGCAACTCGCGCTTGAGCTCGGCGTCGCGAGGGAGCGCGGTGGTGGTCCAACGCACCACCGCCGGCGTCGCGCGCTTGGACGAAGAGCGCGGTTTATCATCCATGACCGCCGGCGATGCGTTTTCGTCGGCAAACGGGCGCATGACGCGCGGATGAGGGCGTTGACTCTTGTGGATTAGAGCGCGCGCATCGAGGCGAGGAGTGGGGCGCATGCTAATTTTCTAATCTGGGTGCTACAAGTTGATCATCGACCTCGAGAAGGTGCCTCGCGAATTTTCCAATTCACCCCGGCGGCGATTTTCGATTCGAAGAACGCCTCGAGACGATTGGCCGCTTTGAAATACGGAGTGTCGCGTGAGTTGTATATGCGACAGTTGTTGAACATCAAACGGAAGTCGGCGCAAAACATCTCCAAAGAGACGTAGTAATTCCCCGCCGAGACGCGTTCTTGGATGAGTTCCATATCGACGGGATCCTTGACGACGTCGTAGTAGTCTGTGACTTCGAGCGGGTTCACGGGTGCGGCAAACGGCCACGCATCGGAGTGCGCCTGAATCACGTTTACGATGGCTCTCATGAATTTATGCAAGTTTGCCTTCGTGGGTATGCCATCGCCGCATCCTGGGTGGACTAAACGGTACTTTGGTAGTCCTGGGTCCTCCCACTTCGCCTCTTTCAAGCCTTTGATGTGTTTGACGTCGATGGGGATATACTTGCCCTCGGCGCTCGGCTTGAAGTGGTCCTTCAATCCCGGGTAGACTTTGTGCGCCGTGCTCATCTCTCGTACCTTGGCCTCCACCGCCTTGCGCTGTTCTCGGATCTGATTCACAAAGTCCACGTAGGAGACGTGCCCATCTAATTGACACTCCATAATCGTCCCACCGTCGTACTCTTTGATGTACCCGTACCACTTTTCGCGCTCCATCATGATTTCCTTTGTGAATCCTTGCTTTTGAAAGTACCCCACCGCATTGTTATCCGCGAACGTGATCAGGTGCGTCATATTTTCCTTTTCCTTAGCGTACTCCTTGATGTGATTCATCAACCGCGTACCGTATCCCTTCACCTGTTCATTTGCGCTCACCGCGCAAAAAGCAATCTCACCCATGCGTTGCTTCGGAAACGGCCTGTACGTGATCCCCCCGATGACGTTCCCATTCTTCATGCACAGCATCGAGTAATGTCTGGAGTCAAAAACCAACCGCACGATGTACTCCTTGGGCATATTCGGCAGCTGTTTGCTAAAAATGTTCTTCAGCGCCACGAGCAAGCGCGAATTCGCCTCGCTCCCGTCGTTTTTAATCACCTCCCACTTCAGCTCCCCATCACGCTCTTGCTTACGCAGGTGCGATTCTCGCGTGGCGTACGCCCCTCTCGACGGCGACACCGGCGACGTCGCCCCCGTCGCGCCCGCAGTCGCGCCCGTCGTCGTCGTTTGTTTATTCGGCGTTCCGTCCGCCGCCCCCGCGCCGTCCCTCGACCCGTTCGCGCCGCTCTCATCCGCGCGCGCGTGCTTCACGCCGCGCGCGCTTCCCGAGACATCATCCTGATCGCTCGCGTCCTCACGCGCGCGCGTGCCGCGCTGCATCGCGCTCGCCGATCGCCGTTCCGCGCGATGTCCCGACGAGCTAATTCAACGCGCTCGCACGCCACCCGCGAGCGCGTCCGCGCGATCTCCTGCGCGCCGTGCGCTCGAAAAGATTTCTTCCGATCGCTCGAGCGCGCGGGCGCGTTCGACGCGCGCGGGCGCGGGCGTGTGCGGCCGCCGATCGTCGCGCACTCGCGCACCGTCGATCGAGGCGTTTTAAACGAGCGCCCGCGCGCGCGGACCGCAGAGCGCGACGCGACGGCGCGACAGACGCGACGGTGCGGTCGTCGGGTGGAAGAAAACGCGCTCGATCGAACGGACGTCGAACGGGCGCGGGAGAGCCCGCGTGCGCGGCGTGGGGGTGGTTTGAAAGCGACGGGTGCGGGACGGTCGATCTGCAATCGCGCGCTTAAAGTCTCGCGCGAGCGCGTTCGTGACGGACGATGACGAACGATGAGGATTCCTTACGTCGGGCGTCGCACTCGAGCGCGAGTTCGTGGCGGGCGTTGGTGCGTAAAGTGGCCGAACGCGCGCCGGATGGGGACGAAAGCGAAGACGCGCGCACGGCGACGCTAAGTGACCGGTTGTTGGCGACGCGAGAGGAGACGATTCTGATGGAGGAACACCCTGAATTGAAGCGTCAGAAAAAGCTAGAGGAGACAAACGACGCGAGCAAGGTATGGGCGCTGGCACCGGGACAGAGCACGGTGAACGCGACGGCGGCACCTTTTTTAAAGTGGTGCGAGGAACATTTTAGAAACGTGAATCGGCGAGATATAGAGGCTTTGGCGCCCATGGACGTGCATTTGATGGAAAGGGATGGCGACTACCTCGTTCCTGGTCTAGGAAGGCATTACATACACGGATGGGACGAAGAGGATAAGGAAGAAGAGAAAAAGTTGATGGAGCGCAAACGCTTGGCGGTGCTCAACCGATCAGAGACGCCGTTGAAGAAGAAAAAGACGCCGAAGAAGACGCCAAAACCGAGATTGGACCCTACAAAGTATCAAATCACTCGTGTGTCGCCACTCGAACGCCCGGATGAAATTGCTGAGTGCTGCGGTGTTTGTTTCGATGGAGACTCATACGACGACAATCAAATTTTGTTTTGCGACAAGTGCGACATCGCTGTGCACCAGCTTTGCTACGGAATTCGAAAGATTCCTCAAGGTGATTGGATTTGCCGCTCGTGTAGCAGCCGCGGGGCCGCGAAAACGTGCTTCTTGTGCACCGAAAGAGGAGGTGCGCTCAAACCGACGGTGGACGGTCGTTGGGCGCATCTTTTTTGCGCGCAGTGGATTCCAGAGCTCTTCATTCAAAACGTCGACTCGATGGAGCCGATTAATGCGGCGCATCTGCTCCCTGACCGAACGAACTTGACGTGTGTCATTTGTAGAGAGCATGGGGCTGGTGCTTGCATTCAGTGCGCTTACGGTAATTGTTCGGTACCATTTCATCCAATGTGCGCTCTGAAAGCCGGCGTTCGCATGGAGGTTCGATCGATGGAAAAATCGCAAGACTGTGATTACTTGTGCTATTGCGATAGGCACGTCAAGGAAATGGAGAGAAAGGCACAGAGAATAGCGAACGGGGAGAGTTCGACGGCGACGACGCCCGCAAAGACACCTGCGAAGGTTGAAGAGGCGTCCAAGGAGGACACGCCGCCACCAACACCAAAAATAGAGGAAGATACCGCGCCAGCGTCGGCTCAAAAAGAGTCGGGAGCGTCACCCATTATTGGACGCGATCAAGCGACAACCATCGACCATCCTATGAAGGAGTTGAATGCCAATGAGATTCGAAAACTCGTGCTGAACTTGTTCGACATGTCAGATTTCACCGCCGCGGACGTTGACGGTGTGAAAGAGGACGATTTCATGTCGTGGCTGAAAGAAGACACCGTCGTGACGCGCGAAAAAGATGACTCGCTGGGGACTCCCGTCAAGATCAAGGTTTCGATCAATCCGTGCGAAGTTGCGGCTCGCGAATGGCTGGTGCGCAGAGCGAAGATAGAGGTTTTGGCGCCGGTGAATCTTGATTGCGAAACAAAGCAAAACATCAGTGATAGCGCCATGGATACGGCGACGGACTCGCCCGATGGGAAAGACGAGATCAACGAGGACACATTTTTGTATCCTCCGAGCGTTCCATATCCCATAGAAACGCTCGCTGACTACACAAAATTGATTCTTGATACCGTGAAAGTGCCGGCACTGCCGCAGACCGTGGAAGACATCATCCCCGAGCAAACCGGTTCGAACGGCGTTCCAACGAGCATGCGACCGCCCAAGTGTCAAGTTTGCCTCATTCGTAAACAAGGTGTTTGTGGCACGTCATCAGCACCGCCGAGATGTCATAGAAGGAGAGAAAATATGGAGAAGCTGCGCGCGGCGCAAATGGCTGAGCTGCAAGCGCAACTTGGTCCGGGCCAGTCTCTTCCCGATCCCGTGGAGGTTGTCAAGAAAGAGATCGCTCGCATTTCAACTCATACAGAGCTGCTCAAACTTGCACCCGATGATGAAGTCGTTGCTGAAATATTTCGAGCGCAGACTGTACTGGCGAGGACGTCTTACATCAACCGAGAGCTCATCCAAAAACTCTTGACCAAGGTGGAGGAGGCATTGCCAGGAGAGGAGAAGATTCGAGAGGAGCAACAAAAGGCGCTCGAAGAGACAGCGCAATACGAAGAACGCTGGCGCGGAGGGCGATGGCGTATGGAACGCCTTCGAGCGGAAGGCAAAGAAGACGAAGCGCAATTTGATGGAGGCGAGCTCGCGGGCGCCGACATGTGCGACCCGCTCGTCGAGTCTGGCGCTATGGAGGACGCGCTCTGCTGCGTTTGCGCCGGAGGTGAGAGCGAATACCCGAACGAAATCGTATTCTGCGAAAGATGCGAGATGTGCGTTCATCAGCAGTGCTATGGTGTCACAAATATTCCCGAAGGTGAGTGGTTATGCTGGCCTTGCCATGAAACTGAACGCCTGGAGCGCGAAAACGGTTTACCGGGCACTCGTCCGCCTCGATACATGCGGGAAGCTGGCGATGGAGCCATGTATGACCCTCGTGTGCAATGTTTGCTTTGTCCAGTGAAGCGCGGCGCTTTAAGAACCGTGATCGATCCTCGTTTGCAAACTCCAAAGACTGGGGATACCGCCCCGGCGTCACCGCCACCTGTGCGCTCGCCGACATCCACGAAGACGGTGCCGGAGGGCAAAGCTAACGCGACAACAGATGACGATGCAGCCGCAAATCCTGAGCCGAGCGATCCTATCACTCCGTTGACAAAGACACCAACTCGTGGACGTAACCGTTGGTGTCACGTCGTGTGCGCGCATTGGCAGCAGGGTATGGAAACTGATTTGTACCTCGATGGACCCGCGGCAGTGAGTGGCTTGGAAGACGTGCGCACGCAGTTCAAGAATGCCAGGTGCTCGGCTTGTCGACTCGACGACGGTGCGTGCATTCCTTGCTGCGCGACGGGATGTCACGTGGTCTTCCACCCGTTGTGCGCGCGTCGATGCGGCTGGCACATGCTTCCTTTACAATCTCCAGAGCCGCTCGCGTTTTGCGCTCGTCACAGCATCGACGAGCGCCGAAATCCGGGATCAACGATGCGATCGAGGTACAGCGCCAACACTAGCGGTGCTCGATTCGGTCAACGTGTCTCGAGCAAGAAGAAACGTACACCGACCGCAGACGAGATGGAAATGCTCCAACGTGCGCGTGTGGGCTTGGAAACCTTACGCCTGTTGTGCGATCGCGTCGTCAAGCGCGAAAAGCTCAAGCGATTGGAACTCGAGCAACATCACAAGCTTTGGGTCGCGCAAATTCTCGGTCAAGCCAGCGGCCCGGTCTACGGCATCAACGACGACACCCAGGCCCACATCAAAATCCCTGACATCGCGAAGGATCGAAAATTAATCTTCCTCACCGCCGAAGAGGTCGAGAGGCTTCGAGACGACGTCGAATTCCGTCTCCCCGACGGCGTTCTCCTCGTCCCCGCCGAACCTCTCCGCTCTCCGTTTCGCGACGACGACGACGACGACGACGACGCGAACAAAAATTAGCGTTCCACCGCGAGGTGGCACACCAACCATTTCATAGCAATTGTTGTTAGAAAGAAAGCCGGAACAAAGCGACTCGTCGCCGCGCCTCGCCATTTCGTCTCCGCACCGACGCGATCGACCGATCTATCGAACGACCGATCGCGCGACCGCACACGTCGTCGACGACCTCGCGCGCGCCCGCGAGCCGACGCGACGCGACGCGCGTCCTCGACATCGCGCGCGCTCGAGCCTAAATGGGGTGCAAACACTCGAAACACGCCGCGTCGCCGACGCCCGACGGCGACGGCGACGGCGATGCGCACGAATTCTTTGACGCCCAGGACACGTTGCTCGCGATGCCGAGCTTCATGCGCGCCAAGAGCCTGACTCGATTGAAGAGCGCGAACGATGAGAAGCTCGCGCGCGGAGGATCGCTCGCGCGATGGAAGAGCGCGTTGGGACCGGTGGAGACGCAGACGACTGGGGACATGGCGAAGTGCGTCGTGCCGGTGTTCGAGGCGGGGATGGAGACGCTGGCGGACGAGGCTGGAGACGCGTCGTGGAGCGAAAATCTTAGCGGGGAGGGATTTAAACTTCGAGGGAAGACGTACAAGCAGGATAAGAAGAAGACGCCGAGCGGTGAACCGTTTTATAACGTAAAGGGGGTGTTGTCGTTTAAGAGCGACGAAAAGGTGGGCGATTGGATTAAAAACTTGTTCGCGGATGATCTAGGGAAGAAGATCAAGGGCCAAGTGCCGTCGGTGATCATCGTGAATATCATGGTTCCGGACTATAAACCGACGGGGGGGATGTTCGCGAAGAAGGAAAACGATGGTCCGGGTCACAACGTCGTGCTTTTGTGTAAAATCAGCGACTTCGCGCGGAAAACGTTGGAAGAGACAGAAGATTGGGAAACGCTGCCGGCTGATTTTAAATTGTTGATTAGATACGTCAAGGGCGATGGAACCGGAAATGTGGACACGCACCCACACGAACTGGCTGTTCGTCAGCAAACGAAGATGGTCGTCATGGTTGTCGCAGGAAACGCAGCTTTACCGTGGATTGTTCGACAAGCGGTGAACCACGGTAACGGTAAACCTTTCATGGTGAACCGAACTTCTTCTTACATCGAGCGATCCGGCGCTTTGGAAATCAACGTCGACGCTCACAACTTCAGTAACGTTGCGCTGAACGGCTTGAGGACCGTGCACACGTCGCTCGGTAAACTGATCCTCGACGTCGGTGCGACGGTTCAAGGGGAGACCGAATATGAGCTCCCCGAGAGATTGTTGTTTTCGTGCAGGATAAACTACGCCAAGATAGAACGCATCGTAGCGCACGTCGATATGCTCGAGGCTTACCCGAAAGACCGCGCCTGGTTGAACGATATCCGCAAAAGACTCGAGTAGTGCGTGTAAGTTTATTTCGTCGTAAATAAATCTGACAATTCGCTACTGTTTGTTCAAGCTCCAAAATCGCCCATGGTAGACATGGGTCTGCGGTTCCACGCGTCACCACCTGCGCCTTCGCCCTCGAGATCGACGTCTCGTTCGAGACGTTGCGGACGCTCGCCACGTTCAATGGCATCCAAGCCCGCTCGCAAGTAATCGCTCTTTTGTTGTGCATCTTCCAAATAGTCCCATTCGAAAATGGGAATCGGGAACACGGCGAAACCTTCACCTTCGAGCTGCCGCTGTTTCAAGCGAGTTTGTCCGAGCGCTAATTTACGATCGTTACGCGCAAAGTGCGACGGACCGTCGACTTCAATTACTACTCCAGTAGGCTTTGCGTCCGGGAGTAGTAAATCGCATCTGTACCCACTCACGAGAGCCTCTTCCTCGTGCTTTTCACCCATGTACGACAAAATAGCTCCAACATCGCGCTGGAACCACGACACAACGGGTGGCCGGTTCTGCGTGTTCCACGCTGTATCGGCAGCAGCACCAAGTTCAGTGGGCAAGGGGTCGAAGCCGGCGCGAACGGCGGTGATGGCCGCTTGATGTAACTGGTTGAGCTGACGCCCCTTCCATGGACCAAAGACGTTAGTGTTGTGATGTTCATCCATTGATGCCGCAGTATTTTCTTTTTCGTGGACCATTTGCGCGTCGTGCTCCCCTCGTGTAATAATTTCCGCCCAGAGCGTGCGAAAGAATAGACTATCGAGCGCGTCTTCCATGACACAGAAGGACCATGCAAGCGAGGCCAGAATTGTTGCGTTGAAGCGATGAACCTGAGCTTCTGCGGCTTGTTGCGGTGTCAAATCTTTGTTTCTCGCGGGCGCTCGGGCGACCCAGACATCGATGCCATCGAGAAACCCAGCGTGCGAGTGTCCAAGGTGCGCGAACGCCCAAGCCACAGTCGTGATTTGGTACGCTTGGAAGCCCTTGAAGCCTGTCATGGCGGCGTGAACGTCGAGTTCGTGGAAGAAGCGCTCAGATGAATGCCGAGAAATGGCGAGCGACCAGGAAATATCGGCGATCTCATCCGGAGACAGTTTCTTCATCAACTCCGACGCACGATTGGCCAATACTTCGAGCTCGGCGCTGTTCGCCCGCTCACCGGCAATGACACCGAGCGCCCAGCAGCACTTGGCGACTTCTTCCGCGGGAAGCGTATCGCTCTTTGCGCGCGCGGCGGCGACGCACGTTCCAATCATGTGCGCTACTCGCGGATCTCGTCGCAACCCGGCGAGCTCCTCTCGGTCGCACCTACTGTGCTGCGCCTTCTGAGCGATGAGCTTCAGCATCGATGCCGCCATTTCCGGTGAAATACGTCTCAAACCAGCGTTCTCAAAAATGTGCACCGCATCGTGCGGATACGTTGCCGTGCGCGCTTGCGCCTTGACGGCTTTCCACTCCTCCTTGGTCATGGAAAACTGCGTCGCGTCTTGCCTCGGATCCATCTCCCACGCCGTGCCGCGGAGAAGCTCCTCTACGCTAGGTTCCGGCTTAATATAATTTCCCTCTTCGTCCATTTCGTATCCACGAATCGCCGCCGTGCGCGCGCGGTCTTCATCCCTCCCAGCGCGCGTGTACCTTCGAGCCGTCTGGTTCGCCCCGGGCTGTGCGCCGCGTTCTTTCCGAAATTCAGCCGCCCGCTTGTTCGCCGTCGCACGAGCCTTTTCCATCCAGTCATTGTAATCTGGATCATCTCCACCCGCGCGCGTTCTCGTCCCCGCGCGTCGCGCTGACCCCTCTCGAGCCCCTCCGGTTCGCTTGACCCCGCGGTCCGTCCTCGTCGCCCCTCCCGCTCCGAGCACCCCTCGCGCGATCATCTCACTTCTTCGCCTTCCCCAGCGTCGCGTTCGTCAAGAAATCAAACTTTCTCTTAAACTTCGCCGCCTGTCCCGTGGCCGGTCCTTTGATCACCTTGCCCGTGTACGCCGGGTGGTTGTTCGCGTCGAGCGTCAAAAACAGGTAGTCCCCGAGTTGTTTCACCGTCGTCGGCACGCGGCGCGTCGACCCGTTCGTCGCCACGACCGTGAGTCTGTGCAGCAGCGGGTGAATTCCTTTGCGAGGCTGCGTTCGAGGAGCGCGCGGCGCGTTCGCGCGGCGTCAGTCGTCGAGTTTTCAATCAAACCCCAGATTTCGAGTCAAGTTTTCGATCGCCCGCGGGCGCGATGCGCGCGCGCTCGAGCGCCGCGCGACGCGCGCGAGGACTCGACGCGCGCGCCGTTCGCGGCGGCGCGATCGAGCGCGAGAACGAGGCGAGCGTCACGCACCATGCACGCGCTCAGGAATGGCGACGCGCGGCCGCACACGATGCCGCACGCGGCAGCCGCGCGCGCGCGCGCGCCGGCGCGGTGCGGGCGGCGCGGACCTGGAGCGGTGCGTCGAGCGCGGGCGCGGGCGAGCGCGGGCGCGGCGTCGACGAGCGTCGTCGAGGGCGTCGTCACGCGCGTGGCGCGCATGGGGAAACGCTTGACGTTCGTGGACGTGCGCGCGCGCGAACAGCTGCGCACGCGAGACGGCGAGGAGACGTCGACGGTGTTCGTCAAGTGCGCGGCGCAGGTGCCGCCGGTGATCCGACCGGGCGCGGTGGTGGAGTTTGAATACGAGTGGGAGACGCGACGGGCGAAGAGCGGGACGCGGAGCGGCGCGTACGTGTCGACGACAGAAATGCGCGTGGTGGAGCTCGCGCCGGTGACGAGCGTGGCGAATGCGACGAGTGAAATGTTGGAAAAGTTTGCGGGAGTAGGGTTGATCGATACGACGGCGCGAAGGAGTAAAGGATTTGGGATTTGCAAGGTGCTTCTCGGCGGCGACGTCTGTTCAGATCCAAACTGCGATAAACGGCATGACGTGAACGAAGAAGAGTTGAGCCAGGCGCGAGAAAGTCGGAAAAGAGCGCGAGAGCGATCTAAGATGGCGATCGAGCGAGAAAGATCGGATAATGACCCGCACGGAGATGCGAATAAGGAGGCAAAGTGCGTCAGCGATCGGTTATTCGCCGAATGGTGCGTCGAGACGTTCAAGCTGAAGGAACGACGGGAAGTGGTCGTCGCTGATATTGCAGGTGGTGCAGGGGCGTTATCGTTCGAATTCCATGTGAACCACGGCGTAGGGGTCGTGCTCATAGAGCCGCGATGTGTCGCTTTGACACCTCGGCAACGCGCTACGGCGAAGAATTTGCGTCGACGCGGAGCGCGAAATGACGCCAATCCAGACGTCGCAGATGCGTGGCTTCGATCAGAAATCTGGGTCAAATGCGCAGATGAGCAAAACGAGAAGCGGATGCATGAACACGTGCAGCGACTTGTGGCGTACACGGAAATTGCGAGCAGCAAAGACATTAATGTGAGCGCTAGCGCTCCCCCGACCGACGTCGTAACTTTGCACGAGGCACCATTCGACGAGTTCCCCACAGAACTTCCCCGCACGGTCGTAAAGTCACCTTTTGGAGCTGAAATTGCGCCTTTCACGCACATACGCTCGGAGTTTTGGACGACAGATTCTTCTGTTGGAGCGCGCTTGCGCGAGATGCGTCCTTCGCTCCTCGTCGGCATGCACTCTGACCAGGCCACGGAAGCAATCATCGACGCCGCGCTCGAGCTCGATGTCCCATTCGCTGTCGTACCATGTTGCACGTTTCCGGAGCTGTTTCCTCACCGACGCACCGCGCTGGGTGGTCCGGTGGCGTCTTACGCCGACTTCATCGAATACCTGCGCGGCAAACATCCATCCATCCGTTCGACGTTCCTACCGTTCAAAGGCAGGAACCAGGTGTTGTACAAAACTTAGATTATCGATAGCCATTAGGTTATTAGTACACTATAGCGATAGCTGTTACGCTCAGCGACTCCACCCGAGAGCTCGCCGCCGTCTCGTCTTCATAGCGTGGCTCGTCGCGCCATGTCCTCCCCGAGCGTCAAAGTCGAGGACGACGACGCGGGCGCTTCCATCGAAGACGAACAAAGCTTCTCGCTCGCCGACGCCCTCTCGCGCGCGAACTCTGAGGCCGAAGCGGCGTCGTCGAGCGGCGATGGTGACGGTCCGAAGGATCCCATGGCAAAAGTTAAAGCCGCACTCGCGTGCCCGTGCGTGGCTGATCTCCGTCAATCTTCGTGTGGAACGAGTTTTGATGAGGCGTTGACGTGCTTTATGCTGGCGAAAGACGAGGAGAAGGGGAAGAAGTGCGTGGAGGAGTTTGTGTCGCTACACGCGTGCATGGTGAAGAACGCAAACGAGTTTCAGGAGTTTGCAAACGAGTTGTTGGAGCACCAAGACGTGCGTGGACCTGCAAAAGCGACGACCAACGCGGGGAAGTGATAGATTATTACTTAGAATGATAATACCATCGCATTAGAATCATAGATCATCGTTTCGAAGAATAGATGTCGCGTTTACCAGAGGAAACATTGCCGTCGACTAGAGCGCCGCAGCCTTTGCGCGCCAGGCGTTGAAGGCGTCGGAACCCGATGTGACGGCTTCGCACACAGCAGCCAAATAAATATCAGCCACAGATGCGGTCCTACCGACGAGGTAGCCAGAAGTCGACGCCACGAGAGCCTTTTCCACCTTAGCGGCTGCGGCTTCTGCACCCGCGCTAGTTGATTCAAGCAACGCTTCGACGCGCGCTTGTTCCGCGACGCCAGCCGGATACAAACCCGCACCGACGCGGTTGGTCTTGACGAGGTGACGAATGATGGAAATAGGCGACGCCAACACGAGGTTGCCTTGGACGAACACCGGCGTGGCGTTGTCAGTCTCCGTCTTGATTTCCTCCGGACACATCGCGGCAGATTCAACCTTCACCACGGCACCGCATCGCTTCAAGATTTGTTGAATAGCCTTCGAAGCCGCGCACGGACCGGCGTTGACGTATGCCGTCGCTTCGACGCCAGCCGCGGTGGCGGCATCGTTGGACGCAAACAAGTCCGCCGGCGGCGGAGAGACATCCACGAGACGACCCTTCTTGTCGAGCGTGCGAACGAACGGGATGAACTCGATGCCGTTCATCCACGGTCGCAACGCCGGCGGCACGACGAGACCTTCGGGGGTTTGCCAGTTTTCAATCAAGCAGCACAAAGTGCGCTCAGTCGCGGTGAGCGTCGAGTTGAGCAAGTGCACGTACGCCTTCTTGTTCTCCGGACCCTTCTTTGGTGCGCCTTCGCGTATTTCCAGTCGCCGAGATTGGTAATCGGTGCAGTTTGAGCACGAAACCAACTCGCGGAAGGTGCGAGACGACGGAAACCACGCTTCGAGATCATACTTTTTCGCCGCGGCGTCGTTCAACTCCCCGCTCACAATGTTCACGACTTGGTACGGAATGTTCAACGACTGGTAGAACGCCTCCGAGTTTCCTATGAGACGTTCCATTTCGTCCCAACTCGCGTTGCCTTCGCCCGAGACGGCGACGAACTGCTCAACCTTTTCGAATTGATGAACGCGGAAAATACCGAGTGTGTCGCGACCGTGAGAACCAACCTCCTTACGGAAGCACGTCGAGTATCCGGCGAACCGAATCGGTAATTGGTTCGTATTCAACCAACGCTTACGCAAGTACGAACAGCACGTTTGCTCGCTCGTGGCGATCAGGTACTTGTCGTCGCCCTCACCCGTCACTTTGTAGAGTTGCTCATCAAAATCTGCGAGTTGCGCGCACTCCGCCATACGGTCCTTTCGCATGAAGAATGGCGTCGCCAGCGGCGTGTGCCCTCTGCTCGCCAAGAATGCGAGCGCATAGTTGATCACAGCCTGATTCAAGAGCGCCCCTGCGCCCTTGAGATAGTACCCTCGCCCGCCCGCGACTTCGGTCCCTTGCTCTACGTCGGCAATATCCAACATAGAAATCAAATCCACGTGATTCGGAAGCTTTTCTTCCATGCGTTTCTCCCCCCACGTGCGCACGATGACGTTATTTTCTTCATCGTTCGATACCGGCACGCTGTCGTGCACGATGTTCCCAATCTTCAACAACGCCGTCGTCGTCTTCTCCTCCAGCTCCTTTTCCTTCTCCGCCGCCGCCTTTTTCCTCTCGTCAATCTCCTTCACCTTGGCCATCAACGGCGCCGCCTCATCCTTCTTCCCAGCCTTCATCAACATCGCCACTTCCTTATTCGCCTTATTAAATTCCCCTCCGACTTCATCCAGCGCGTGTCTCGCCTCGCGCCACGCGAGATCGAGCGCCAAGACGTCGTCCACGTCCTCCACGCGTCCGAACCTCCGCCGTTCGCTCTCTCGCACCGCCTCCTGCGTCATCGTCGCGCGTCGCGCGCGTCGTCGTCAGTCACCGTTCGCGCGCGCGCGTCATCGCCCATCCGCGCCACCGTGCGCGCGCTTCGCGTCCAACTTTGCGCGCGCGCCGTCACCCATCGCTCGATCGCGTCGTCGTCGACGTCCTCCGGCGTCCTCCGCGACGCGCGCGCGCGACGCGCGCATCGCGCGCACCGGGTCGCCGCCCTTGTCCGGCCTGAGCATGTTGACGTCCAACATCGCGCGTCGTCGCGCGCGCGTTCGCGTGTGCCGCGTCGAGGTTTTCTTTTTTTCGCGCGCGAGAGAAACGATCGCGTTCTCGACTCCTCGCGCGTCGCGCGTCGCGCGTCGCGCGCGCGAGGGGCGCGCGCGCGATTCAGTGCGTTTAATCCCACGCGCGTGGCGTCGTTACAACCGTCTAAGTCGCGCGCGTCGACGCTCACACCGCGAGAAGTTCGCCAAAGTTTCGCATGAAGACGACGCTCGCGACGAACATCGCGGCGGAGCGGAGCAAGATGGCGTTAGCCTCGCGAACCGCGGGGTTGGTCGCGTTGAGCTCGCGCTTGATGAAATCGACGACGTCGGAGACGGCCATCGCGACGTGCGCGGCGCGGCGATGTGCGGCGGTGCTCGTCATTGGCGGACGCGATGATGGCGCGGGAAGCGTCCGCAAGCGTCTCGGACGACGACGCGCGCGCGGGAAGACGCGCGAACGCGTCGACGTCGAGCGAGAGCGAGAGCGAGAGCGAGACGTCGCCGAGAGCGCGCGCGGTGGTGGACGATGGGTGCTTGGATTCCGATGATTTCGAGACGAGCCTGAAAGCGCTCGAACCGCGCCGACGCAACATCGACGCGACGATACGAGCGCAAGAGCGCGCGTGCGTCGATATCACGCTCGCCGTGGACGCCATGCGGGCGTTCTTGACGAACGCGCGCGATGATGAAGAGTCGAGCGAAGGCGCGGAGGAGCGGCGAGACGCGCTCGAGGCGGCGGCGCTGACGAAGAGGATCGTCGCGATCGCGATGGAAACGAGAGCGATCGTGAATAGGGTGAGGCAAAAGTTGATTGAGGCTGGGTTCGTGGACGTCGAGGCGTTGACGCCTTACGATCCAGAGGCGTAGGGATTAGAATTAGTTGTAACGACGGACGTCGGCGCGCGCGCTTTAGCGCGGTGATTATCGAACGGCGCGTTAAACGGCGACGCGGCGATGGCGACGACTCACGCGGTCGCACCTCGATTAACGACGTTCCTGCGCGCCGCGCGCGGGTTGGACGACGTCGTGGATGTCGACGCCGAGCGCGCGAGACGGAACGAAACGCTGCGTACAACGACGAGGCGCGACGCGACGACGGACGACACGCCGAGCGTGCGGCTGGCGCGACGCGTGCTGCGATGCGAGGACGGTCGCGAGGCGAAGGATGTCGTCAAGACGTGTCGAGCGTTCGTGAGCGTGGTCGTGCGCATGCTCGGGAGCGACACGATGACGGAGACGGAGTCGGGGGACGCGGCGGCGAGCGCGTGGGACGCGGCGAGCGGATTCGTGGAAGTCATCGCGAACGAACGACGAGCTGTGGAATCCGAGCGAGGGTACGTCGCGGATCACGAGACCGCGAGAAAGATTTTTGAAGTGCGCGAGCGGGAGGTGCGGAAGGACATGATGGAGGCGCTGCGAGGCGCGCTCGGGCCGGTGGAAGCAAACGCGCCTACGGTTCGCGAATTCGAGAGTCTCGTCGAGGATCTTTTGCGCATGCGGGGCGAATTCGATGAGTTTCACACGCTGCAAAGTACGCTCGATGCAGAGCCGACAACGTCTGGGAGGATCTTTGGACAGAACATTAAATTCAAGCGCGCCGGAGACGCGCAACCGAGCGATCGAATTCGAGATTTGAAACGCGCGATGAAAACGAATTTGAGCGAGGCGAGCGAAGCGGAGCGCCTGCGAATCGAATCGGAGAGAATGGCGCACCCCGATGAGCGTATGAGTGGGTTCGGTGAGCCAGAGCACGTAGAGAGCGATGCGACGACCCAGCTCACGTGGTTGAAGAGACAGTGCGAAGGTTTTGTTGCAAACAGCGCGCACGCGCTCGATCAGACGTGGGAAGCCGTCGCGGGTACGGTGGGGCGGGCAATTATGAATGCGTCGAGCTCGGATGACGAGTGCGCCGCTGAACTTTACGAATATCTGGGTGACTACGGGTTCGAGCTCATCGCGGGAGTGGTTGAACGCCGCACGGTGCTCACGAGCGCCATCAAAAACCGGGCGCAGTTACTTCGAGATGCGCTAAACGCTCAAAGTGGCGCCGATAGAGCTGGACCATCTATCACTCGTGTTGTTACGATTACGAGCACCTTGGATAAACAACTTGAAAAGGCTCGGAGAAAAGAAGAACGCAAAGCTAATCGCAAGCTTGCCTCTGGATCGGGCGCCAGCATTATGGAATGGCTTCAAGCCGTGGGTGTAGGTTTCGACGCTTTATGTGAAGGTGATTGGGAAAACCAGCAAGCACCTTCGTCATCAAGTAATCCAGACGATATTCTTGCCGGTTTGCGAGGTCTTGGACGAGGTATGGATGGTGGGCGCAAAGCGTTGCCGCCAGGGACCACGCGCATCGTTCATCCAGAAGGGTACGAAGAGATCTCTGTACCGGCGCGAGAGCCAGATCCCGTGGCCGCTGGTGAGCGTTCTGTAGCGATTGAAGAGCTCGATGAGTGGGCGCAGCCCGCGTTTCAAGGCATCAGAATGCTCAATAGGATCCAAAGCAAGATTTTCCCGCAGGCGTACCACACCAACGAAAACTTACTCGTGTGCGCGCCGACGGGAGCCGGGAAGACGAACATCGCCATGCTAACCGTCTTACACGAAATCGGTCTTCACATAGATGAGAACGGCGACTACCTTCCAGAGGATTTCAAGATTGTCTACGTGGCACCCATGAAAGCGCTCGCGGCTGAAGTTACGGATGCATTTAGCAGAAGACTTGCACCTCTTGACATAGTCGTTGCCGAGCTCACGGGCGATACGCAAATGAGTAAACGCGAGCTCGAGGAGACACAAATGATCGTGACGACACCCGAGAAATGGGATGTCATCACACGAAAAGGCGGAGAAGTTTCTGTGGCGAGTACTTTACGTTTACTCATCATTGATGAGGTGCACTTGTTGAATGACGAGCGGGGGCCGGTGATTGAAACGCTCGTCGCCCGTACTCTTCGTCAAGTCGAACAAACTCAGAGTATGATACGGATTGTCGGTCTTTCTGCGACGCTGCCGAATCCCGTAGATGTGGCTCGATTCTTAGGCGTCAACAATGACGCCGGTTTGTTCGTTTTTGATCAGTCGTACCGGCCGATCCCATTGACGCAAAAGTTTATCGGGGTCACAGAGAAAAACTCGATGAAACGGCAAACACTCATGGCGCAGATTGCGTACAACAAAGCGTGTGAAGCGTTGAGAAATGGCAAACAAGCCATGGTCTTTGTACATAGCCGGAAGGATACAGTCAAGACGGCGAAGCAACTCGCTGAGTTTGCCGCTGCGCAGGATGGTATGGAACTCTTCTCCAACAACCAACACGAGCGCAAGGCTGAGTTCGCGCAACAAGTGTCACGAAGTCGGAATAACGAGTTGAAAGATCTGTTTCTCAAAGGACTAGGCTGTCACAACGCAGGTATGCTTAGAGCGGACCGTTCATTGACGGAAAAACTTTTCGCCGCCGGACTCATTAAAGTTCTAGTGTGTACGGCAACATTGGCGTGGGGTGTGAACTTGCCCGCGCACATCGTCGTCATCAAAGGCACGCAGCTTTACGACCCTCAACGCGGTGGCTTCAGGAATCTCGGTGTTTTAGATGTGCAACAAATTTTCGGTCGTGCAGGGCGACCAGGTTTTGACACTTCGGGCGAGGGTGTCATCGTCACCGAGCACAAAAATTTGGCGCATTACGTGTCCATGCTCACGCATTCGACACCGATTGAATCACAATTTGTGAGCAACTTGGCTGATAATTTGAACGCCGAAGTGACTCTCGGTACAGTTACGAACGTGCGCGAAGGCGCGCAGTGGTTGGGATACTCTTACCTACACACGCGTATGGAGAAGAACCCACTCGCCTATGGTCTGACGTGGGACGACATTCGTCTTGATCCAGGCTTACTAGACCACCGCAGAAAACTCATCAAAGAAGCTGCAAGGGTTTTAGATCGTGCGAAAATGATTCGATTCGACGAGCGGAGTGGACAGCTTTATCAAACCGAAGCTGGCCGTACGGCGAGTCACTTTTACATACGAGTCAATTCTATGGAAGTTTTCGATGGTTTGATGCACAGACACATGACGCTGCCGGACATCTTTCACATGATTTCCCATTCGAGCGAGTTCGAAAACATAGTTCCCAGAGAAGATGAAATTCCTGAGTTGGAGACATTGCGACGCAACCGCCGCGTGGTGCCGATTGACATCAAAGCCTCGCTCACAGACAAAGTAGGCAAAGTCAATTTACTCTTGCAAGTCTACATCTCTCGTGCGAGCATGCAATCTTTTTCTCTTATTGCCGATAGCATGTACATTTCGCAGAATGCGAGCAGAATTTGTCGCGCACTGTTTGAGTTATGCTTACGACGTGGCTGGCCGTCGCTCGCGGAACAATTGCTCACGGTGAGTAAATCGTGTGATTTGAGAATATGGCCGCATCAACACGAGCTTCGACAATTTGAAAAGTCGCTCAAGCCCGAAGTTTTGTTTAAGCTCGAAGAGAAGAAAGCCACTTTGGATCGTTTATGGGATATGAGTGCGAGTGAGATTGGCAGTATGTTGCGACTGAACACTCAAATTGGTGGACAAGTCAAGTCGTGCATGCGCGCGATGCCGCATTTGAACATGACGGCTGTCGTGCAGCCCATCACGCGCTCCGTGTTACGAGTCTCTGTGACACTTACTCCTGAATTCGAATGGAGAGATGCAGTGCATGGTGCTCTTCAACGATGGCTGATCTGGGTCGAAGATCCGGTAAACGAGCACATATATCACTCGGAAACTTTCAACTTGAGTAAAAAACAAAGCCGCGACGGGGCGCAATACTTGGCATTCACCATTCCCATTTTTGAGCCAGTGCCGCCGCAATATTTCTTGCGTGCCATGTCGGAAACCTGGCTCGGATGTGAATCTTTCGTCGAACTAAACTTCCAGCACCTCATCTTACCTGAAGAACATCCACCGCACACAGAATTACTCGATCTTGATCCTCTCCCGCGATCAGCTTTGAACAATCCAGTGTATGAGTCGATGTACGAGGGGAAGTTTACGCACTTCAATGCCATTCAAACGCAAGCGTTTCACACGCTCTATCATACCGATACGAACGTTCTCCTTGGTGCGCCGACAGGCTCCGGTAAGACGATTTCGGCCGAGCTATCGATGATGAAAGTTTTCCGTGATTCTCCTGGTTCAAAAGTCGTCTACATTGCACCGCTCAAGGCTTTGGTTCGAGAACGCATCAAGGACTGGAGAAAGAATTTGTGCCCGACGCTCGGCTTGCGCATGGTCGAGCTCACAGGTGATTACACGCCAGATCTTCGAGCGCTTCTTCAGGCCGATATCATCGTTAGTACTCCGGAAAAGTGGGATGGCATCAGTCGTAACTGGCAAAGTCGCGCGTACGTCACCAAGGTTGCGCTCGTCGTTATTGATGAGATTCACTTGTTGGCGAGCGACAGAGGTCCTATTTTGGAAGTCATCGTGTCTCGTATGCGATACATCTCTGCGCGAACGGGTTCAAATGTTCGTATCGTTGGTTTGTCAACAGCGTTGGCGAACGCGCGTGATCTCGGAGATTGGCTCGGCATTGACAAGGAAGGTTTGTTCAACTTTCGACCGTCGGTGCGCCCGGTACCGCTCGAATGTCATATTCAAGGCTTTCCGGGTAAATTTTACTGCCCGCGCATGATGACGATGAATAAGCCAACGTACGCGGCTATTCGCACGCATAGTCCTGAAAAGCCGACGCTTGTTTTCGTGTCGAGTCGACGACAAACGCGCCTGACAGCGTTGGATTTGATCGCGTACGCTGCCGCGGACGAGCGCCCGGATGGCTTCGTGCACATGAGCGACGACGAGTTAACGATGCACTTGAGTAAAGTCAAAGATCCAGCGTTGAAGCACACCTTACAATTTGGCATTGGTCTACACCACGCCGGTTTAACGCCAGAAGACCGAGAGTTATGCGAAGAGCTTTTCGCACAATGCAAGATACAAGTGTTGGTGACGACGTCAACGCTCGCGTGGGGCGTCAACTTGCCTGCGCACTTGGTCGTAATCAAGGGCACTGAATATTTTGACGGCAAAACGAAGCGTTACCAAGACTTTCCCATTACAGATGTTCTTCAAATGATGGGTCGAGCGGGGCGACCGCAGTTCGATAAGTCTGGGTGCTGCGTCATTCTAGTACACGAGCCTAAAAAGACGTTTTACAAGAAATTTCTCTACGAGCCTTTTCCAGTTGAATCGAGCTTGGCAGAAAACTTATGCGACCATTTCAACGCCGAAATCGTGAGTGGCACAATAAAGACTAAGCAGGACGCAGTCGATTACTTGACGTGGACTTACTTTTTCCGTCGCTTGCTCAAAAATCCCACTTACTACAACTTGGATACCATTCAAACAGATAACTTGAATGAATACCTCAGCGATTTGGTCGAGAACGCTTTGGAGTTATTGGAGGACGCTCGTTGCATTGCAATCGATGAAGAAGACGATGGGTTGGAGCCTTTGATGTTAGGACGTGTCGCATCGTATTACTACCTACAGTACCCGTCCGTCGCACTTTTCGCGTCGAATATCAAGGCGAATAGTTCACTTGAATCATTGCTGGAAACGTTGTGCGGTGTGGCAGAATACGATGAACTACCCGTTCGTCACAACGAAGACAAGCTCAACACGGAGTTGGCAGAAGTTGTGGCTGATGCCGGTGGTTTCCAAGTCGACATTCGTCTGGCTGAGGACCCGCACGTGAAGACATCTTTGCTTTTCCAATGCCACTTCTTGCGGCTACCGCTACCTCTGAGTGATTATTACACGGACACAAAGAGCGTCCTCGATCAGGCGATTCGTATTTTACAAGCGATGATTGACGTCACTTCCGATGCTGGTTGGCTACACACCGCACTGAGCACGATGAATTTGATGCAGATGATTATGCAGGGTAGAATGATTACCGATTCTTCGTTGTTGACGCTTCCGCACATCGAACGCAGACACTTGAGAAACCTTGAGAAACACGGCTTGTCTATTTTACCTCAGTTGATGGATCTATGCTCTTCCAACAAGCAACAGGCGCGTCGAGTTCTCTCAGAATGTGGTATCAACGGTCGTAAAATTGATCAAGTCGTCGATTTATGTCTGAGACTTCCGGTGATTGACGCCAAGGCGACGACGGAGACGACCAAAGGCATCAATGGTGAGAAGACGGTACACGTAAAGCTTCGACGTATCGGCAAGAAATGCGGTTCGAAGGCACCGACGTCGTATACACCGCGCTTTCCGAAAATAAAAGAAGAAGGTTGGTGGATAGTCGTTGGAGACACCGCGAATGATGAACTGTTGGCGCTGAGACGAATATCGTTTGGTGATGCTGCTAACGTCAAGCTGAAATGTCCATCCGGCTCGTCTTCACGCGCACGCCCCGATTTGGTGGTGTTTTTGATGTCTGACTCATACATCGGACTTGATCAAGAAGTCAAGATTGACTCAAACACGATGGTTGATGAAGATTCGAGCGATGAATTTGCTGAAGACGACGATACATTTTGGGCTTTGCCCCCTGACTCGACTGAGCCTTTCTGGCTAGGTGAAGGTGAAAACACGCTACTAACGTGAACGCGAAGCGGCTTAGCATTAGAAACCTGTTATTACTCACTTTTAGTCTAGTAATAGTCCACCAAATCGTGGGCGTCGACGAGATCGTCATTGTCAAATCCTTCTTCGCTCGTCGGTTGTCTGTACTTGAGCACCAAACCGACCATGTCTTTCACAGATTTCGGAAGGTCATTGAACACTTTGATGTTTTTCGCTGTCATGTGAGGATGTCTGTACGCTTCACGAGGCGTTGGTTGGTACCAAGTCGACCCAGTGTCGATGAAAAGACATGCTTCCAGCATCGGCTCCAATGCATATGTGTCGTTGTCGTCGACGAAGAATCGAACGCCCTGGCGCTCGTCGTCGCTGTGCACATTTCGATTGTCTGTACGCACTCCGCGTTTGTACTGCATCTCTTGCTCATCGGGCTTCGGCTTGGCTAGAACGATCATAAGTGCCTTGCATGGATCACCACTCTCGCGCTCGGTTGCGTCATCGAGACTCCAAGTGCTCTCTGAGATGTCGATTGCCTGCCACGGCTCGTCGCCCTCGCTCTTTGGCCGCTTTCGCCAAAACTCGCGAGCGATATCGAATTCCCCGGCGACCTTGACTTGAATACCTTTGGAGGTGATGTTTACCCCAATGTCATCCGATTCAATCCAGAAAGGTAACTCGAATTCTATGGTGACTTCGTCGTTTGATTCCTTTATTTCATACACCTGCGTCAAACAACGCGCATAATCAGGGTCACCCTCGAAGACTTTTTTCCACTCTTCACCAATCTTTGCCTTGCGTATTTCAAACATGACGAATCGTTTGTCTTCCGTTTGCATGACCTCGATCGGGTACCTCGTATCCACGGGATTGGCCAAAACTCTGTCGACGACGGCGAGCGAATCCTCGGGTTGAATCAAAATCGAGCCCGCATTGAATTCGAAGTGTAATTCTTTATCGGCGTAACCTGTGGGTATGTTCACCGCCACGTACACAGAACGCATCGTTTGTGCCCACATGTAATGCTGCGCCAGACGAATGTCGTACTTTTTCTTGTGACGTCCATCTGGGTGATACAACTCTGCCGCGACTTCCTTGAACGTGCGCGTCGCTTGCAATTCGTGATCCGTCCTATAATTGGGATCTTCGCGCATCGCTCGTTCGGCATCGTCGATTCGTTTCTTTTCAAGTTCCTTCTCTCCGAGTTCTTTCGCCATCTTTCCATCCACGCGCTGCACGGGCCAATGCAATCCCACCGCGCCCTTCCAGTGCATCTTTCGTTCGCAAAAGTCGCAAAACAGCGCCGTGCACACGAAGCACTCGCGCGTGCTCGGTCGTCCACACACCTCACACAGCGTCACCAACTGCGTCGCCGCGCACACATTTTCCAACCCCAGCCGTTCTATGTCGTCCAGCAGCGCGTCCTCCCCCCCCGGCGCTCGCGGCGTCACTCCTCTGATGAACCTATACTTGTGCTCCTTCATCAGCGCGTCGTACGTCGACCGCGCCTTGACATCGCTCAAGCACTCGTACGCCTTTCGAACCGCCGCAAAACTCTCCGCGCTCCCGCCTTTATCCGGATGACACTCCCGCGCCCGTTTCGCGAACGCTCGCTTGATCTCCGCCGCGCTCGCCGACGCCTCCACCCCTAGCGCGCGATAATGCGCATCGCCCATCAAGTCATCCACCGACGCCCACGCGCGCGCGGCGTCCACCACCATCGCGTCGCGCGCGTCGAATCGGCGCCTCTCCCGTCGAAAAAACCGACGCGTCGGTCCGCGTCGCGTCGGTCTCTGGCGCGTCGCCGCCCGCGCGGTCGCGCGAAAAGAAAACGAAAACGCACGCGCGATTGACCGTTTTTTTTTCAAAAAACCGTTTCAAAAATGCGTCAGAGAGTCGTTTGAATGCGCGCGTGCGAATGCGTCGCGCGTCGCGTCGAGTCGAACCGCGCGGACGCGTCGCGCGACCGCACTCGTCGACGACGAAGCGTCGAGTCGCGCGGGCGCGGGCGCGGGCGCGGGCGCGGGCGCGATGCGGTCGCGCGCGCTGCAGAGCCTGGAGAACGCGCGCGCGGTGCTCGAACGCACGAACGAGACGTTGGGCAAGGCGGCGCGCGACCGCGGGAAGGAAAACGACGATGCGGCGCGCGAGGACGACGACGCGGGAGGCGCGATCGCGCTCGAGGTGGGTCTGAACGCGTTGCGCGTGAACGACGACGCGGACGACGCGAGACGCGCGCGGGGAGGCGCGGAAGGAGAGGAAACGTCGAGCGCGAGCGCGGAGGCGGCGCTTGACGCGTGCGTCGCGGACGTCGTCGATGACTGGTTGGGTGATCTCGATAGCGTCACCGCGGAGGTCGATCGCGTGAGTGGGTTGTCGCTGCAAACGCTGTACGCGTCTTTACGAGGAGATGAGGCGCTGGAGAAGTTGCGAGTAGACAAGAGCGCGTTGAAGCGTCGGTTGAGGCGATTCGACGTTCGCATCTTGCGCACGACTGGGAGAAAGACGACGAGGGATGACAAGAAGCATTTGCGTCCGTTGTACGTGCGATTGGCGAAGATCAAAGACCTGATCGCCATTCGCGAGGCGGGAGGATAGCGCAAAGTAGAGGGACGATGAAGTAATATATTTTAGCGATAACAAGAGCGTGCGTAATCATTCGTCGTTGCGCATTCCCGGCACTCCATTCTCGAGATCCTCCAACCCGAGCGGTATCATCACCGCGTTTGCGCCAGTTGTATCCATTTTTGGCGTCTTGGGATTCTTCGGCAAATTCTCCCGAACGACGTCGCCAACGTTCCATTCGCTCAACAACTCTGCCACCGCATCCGTCTGTTCGATGTACTCCTCCTCGCTCAACGGGAAGCTCTTTTGGCCCAAAAACTTCCACATAATCTGTAAATAAATCTGGAGCTTATTGAAACGATCTCTTCGCTGACAAATTCGCGCGTCGTACAGGCGGCCGTAGCGCTTGAGTACCATATTCCGCAACTCTTCCCCAGACATATCCCCGCCCCAGTTCAGCCCGTCCCCGGCGCTCGATCGCGACGACTTCCCGTCCATCTGATCCTCTAGCGCGCGCAAGAACGCGTCGTCGTCGTCGTCGTCCTCGTCGTTGACACGCGTGGCGTCACCGCTCGACGCACCAGCGCGCGCGATGACGACGACGTCAGCGCATCTCGACGGGCGTCGCGTCGCCCTGGCGCCGCGCCGCGCGCTAGACGTCGTCGACGCCGGCGTAAAACTTCGTGCGCACGTCGTGGAAAGCATCACTGCGTCCGCTCGCGCGTCGGAGTGTGGCGGGGTGTCGCTAAGATAGATGTTTAACACAAGTGCGGCGTTCATCGACTCGGAAGCATCGCGCGGTACGCGAGAACGCCGGCTAAAGCTAAGCTGAGTCCAAACAATACGTAGCGCTCGATGACTTCGATCAATCGAAGGATTCGCACGGCCATAAAGCCGCGCACGGTGGAGAAGTTAAGCTTCGGCGTCGGCAGAGCGCTGAAATGCTCGGCGGGTAAGCCGAGCGAACCAAAGCTCAACGATCGGCTAGCCGCGGCGGCGAAGAGCCAGAATTTGGTCATTACGATCGCAAAAACGCATGGTGTAGCTTCGTACGAGGTCTCCGAGGCTGCTGCACCCGCAGCAAACAGTTCAAGGCTTCGACTCGCGTTGATTGCGACGCCGCGACCGAACAAATGCGCCCAACCAAGATTTACCAACGCCTCTGCGTACGGCTTTTCGCCGAATGCGGCGACCGACAAATGCCCTGTGGCGGCAATTTCATAAGTCGAGGCGTTTGGGACGAGTTGATCGTAGTGATCTTTCAGATCAAACGTCAAGTCTGGTCGCACTTTGCGCTCCGACAGCAAGCCCGCTAAATCCACTCGAGCCTCGGGGGACGCGTAGCAGTAAATAATCTCGCGAAGCATGCGCGCGGCGAGTTCAAACTTGTTCTCACTCGTGTACGCGTCAGTTTTGCGCAATAACCACGCCACGTTATTCGCGGCGGATTCACTTCCGAGTGACGACACGAGTGCGTATCGAACGAGAGCGCCCCAAGGATTCTGGTGAAGCAAAACTTCTTCGATGGCCTCATTTCGATGCTCAGCCCAGTTGAAGCGTTCCTCGATGAAAATGTGAAAGTATCTCGCGGCTTTCGTCACATTCTTTTCCACGACTTCGCCGAGAGCGTAAACCATTCCGAGCTCGTAGGGCGCTCGCCAATGTCCGAGTTCGCTCGCCTTTTCCATGATTTCCAAACCGTACGTCGCATTTGCCTCAACGCCGTGACCGGCGGTGTACATTTGTGCGAGATTGAAATAACCATCGGGATCTTCCAATTTTGATGCTGCTGTGAAATAAAGCATCGCTTCAGTGTAGTTTTGCTCACTCGCCAAACCGTTGAATGCGAGAACGCCCAAACCGTTGTACGCCGGCGCGATTTGGCCCTTGGATATTGCGCGCAAGAATTCTTCGCGCGCGGCGGTGTAATTTTTCTCTGTACCCATACCGTTCATGTACATGAATCCCAGGTTGTAGTGTGCTTCAGGCAGTCCCCCACCGCGTCGACGCGCAGCTTCCACGAAGTGTTCAAACGCGGCTCTCTCGTTCTGTTCGACGCCTCGCCCACCAACGAGCGCTCGGTATCCCAACTGCGCATGCGCCCCATCATCTCCTCGCGCTGCTGCATCGATTTCCATGGCCACTTGATCTGCTGCTTTCGCCGCGATACTCTCGGAATACCAGCCGGCGTCTCGATCCCGATCGCGCAACCACTCGGCGCCGCTCGGTGCTTCGAGCTCGTACGTCGTCGGGCCTCTCCCTAAACCAGTCGTCGCCACATCGCGCAACATCGACAACGCTCGCTCCTCGTCTTTTTCCACGCCATCGAATCCTTTCCATAACCTAAATCCAAGCGCAGTGCGCGCCCAATCGTCCCCCATGAGCGCAGCTCGCTGCAGAGCCGACTGGTACCACGTCTCGCTTCCAGTCTCCGTCAACCTCTCAAACGCGCCGTAGTCATCCTCACCGCTCGCTGTCTCCCCCACGAACGCGTCCTCGTCGACCAGTCCCACTTTACCGAGCGCGCTGAGCGCGTAAAGCGCCTCGCGCGCGGCAATCCATCGATCTCGTTCGTCTGCGCCTTCGATATCATCCTCCGCGAGCGCCTGCTCGACGGTGCCCGATCCCACAGTCAACGCTTTCTCGCGCAACTCACGCAACGTCGGCGCGTGTCGAGCCTGATTCGCGAGTTTCACGAAAGCATCTTTAACCAACGGTGCGGTGTGCGTCGGTTGCGCGATGAGTTGCTCGAGCGCGCGCGCGTGGTCGTCTAAAATCGCCGAAGATTCCGAGTGCTGCACTTCGTCATCGTCGCCGGCACGCGCGCTCGCGACGAGTGCGGCGACGATCACGACGACGTGGTGCCACGGCGTTTTCTTGCGCACGCGCGCGCGCGCGATCGCTCGCCGCATCGCGCACGTGTGCGCGTGTCGCTTTGCGGCTCGCCCGTGGATGTTCGCGCGGGATATCGTGGCGTGTCGCTTGAAGCAACTTGCTTTGTTTATTCGTGCAATGTGCGTAATTACAACGAGCGCGTGGTTGCGGGCTATACCGTTTTGCTTTTGTTTGCTTGCGTTGACGTCGTTCGCGTCTGCGAGACGGCGCGCTTATTCTTCTTCCTCGCGTTTTTCTTCCTCGGCTTCGACATCCGCTTCCGGTTGCTCGATCTCGGGCTCCGCCGTAGCCTCGACTTCGTCTTCCTGCTCTTCAGCTTCTTCCACTTCTTGGTCGCCTTCTGCCTCCGGAACAGACATCTCGGCGAGCGTCGGGAGTTCGATGGTCATCGGAGATTCGTCCTCTTCCTCTTCGACGTCCATCACAGCGGACGAAGCCGCTCGACCAACTGTGGCAACTGCAGGAGTGAAAACCTTTGAAGCATCCGCAAACAACTCCCCGGGAGATTCATAGCTCGTCAGCTTGTTGTAGAGCGACCAAAAGAGACCTAAGAAACCAATGAAGGCCAAAGTCTTTTCCCATTCGACCGCTGCGTACGCCAATGCGACGAAACCAACCGCGACGGCGCCTTTCTGCACCGGAGTCGACGTCTTGTAACCGGACGAGACGGTAGCCCTCACGGTACCCACTCGCGTTTGAACAAACTGCGAGCCCGATCGCGCCAACTCGGCCGTCTCTTCGCTCGCCTTATCGAGGATGTTCTTGTCATACGACGGGTTACGACGAATTTTTAAGCCAGTCGATCTCCACGCGTCAAAGTTACCTTCCACCGTGAAGCACTTGCGTCCACCCATCGCGGTCACAACCTTTGCGAGCGCCGCCGCATCCGGACCCATAAAGTAGATTTGTGCACCACGTTTGGTGAGCTTCAGCACGCGCTCGCCGGCGATTTGCAACTCAACCTCACGCGGGTTCGCAGTGACTCGTCGAGTGAGAGCGTCCAATTCCTCCACGGGAACCGCGGCACCCTTGTCGCGCGCACCCTTTCTTAAATCCGGAACCCCGTCCACTTTGCGATCTTCGAACGAGCGAGTATCGATGAGGAATGCTCGTTTGTTCTTTTCGAGCTCGTCGTTGATAAACGCCGGCCGTCTCGTGCCGGCGTAGCCGCGAGCCTTGTTCACCGCCCCGCCGGCGAGCGTCGGCACGAAGAGCGCAAAGACGCCGAGCGCAATGGCGACATCGGTGTCTTCCTTGGCCAAGTCTACAAGCTTGGCAAACTCGTCGGGCAGCACGCCCTTGAAGGCACTAAACGCACCCTGAATGCTATCGTTCACGCTCGTCGTCACGCCAGACTGAAGCGCGTTTGCCGCGTCCGTCGCGCCCTTGAGCTGCACATCGAGCGAGGCTTTACCCGCGCTCAGCGCGTCGGTCGCGCCCTTGAGCTGCACATCGAGCGAGGCTTTACCCGCATTCATCGCGCTCGTCGCACCCTTGAGCTGCCCGTCGAGCGAGGCTTTACCCGCGTTCATCGCGTTCGTGGCGCCACTGAAATCAATCTCCGGCACCTCAACCTGCGCGTCGAATTTCGGCAGCTCTGGCGTCTTAAACGCCCCCACGTCCACGCTCGGCGCTTCGAACTTCGGCGCTTCGGGAAGTTTAAATTCACCCATCTTCGCCTTAAAGTCCGGAATCTCAACGTTTTCCATCCCCTCCGGCGCCTTGAACGCGCTCGCGAAGTCCCCGCTCTTGAGCTTATCCATCCCGCCCGCCACGACGTCCCCGAGGTCCTCCGCCGCGTCCCCCACGACGTCCATCGCGCGCGTCGCCGCCGCGTTCGTCCCGTCCGCGACGTCCACGACGTCCGCGATCGTCTCGCCCGCGTCGCCCGTCGCCCGCGTTCGCGTCGTCCGCGCGCCGCGCGCCGTCGTCGTCGCGCGCGCGCGTCCGATCGCGCGTCCGCGGTCCGCGCTCGCGCGTCCACACCGCGTCGCGCGTCCCGTTCGCGCGGTCGCCGCGGACGCCATCGCGCGCATTGTCGCCGTCGCCGTCGTCGCGCCCGCGACTCGCGCGCGTTCGTCGCGCGCGCGTGTGCGATCGGTCGACGTCGACCGGCGGACGGATGGACCGTTCCTAAACCCTAAACCCTACGTAACTATGTAAGGTCCGTGTTAGACGGCACGACCGACGCGCGCGAGACCGCCGACGCACCGCCGACGCACCGCGACGCGACGCGAAGGCGCGCGACGGCGCGAGACCGCGGCGCGCGCCGCGCGGCGCGCGCTCGCGAATGCGCGGCGACGGCGCGACGCGCGCGCGCGCGACGAGACGAAGGGAAAGAAAAAGGGCGAGGCGCGGCGACGCGAACGGCTTTTTGGGACGAACGCGCGCGCGCGCGGCGCTGGGCGTCGCGCTGGGCGTCGCGCTCGCGACGCGCGCGGAGGGGAAGAGACGCGATGATGCCGAGGCGCGCGCGAGCGGGCTGCGAGGTGCGGAGGATCGACGCGAGGCGAGGCGAGGCGGACGATGGGCGCGGACGCGGGCGAGGCGACGACGGAGGCGCGAACGCGAGGAGGGACGGATCGAACGCGCGCGCGGTCGAGCGCGGACTGACGATGAGGTTTCGCGCGCGGTGTAGATGGAACGGTGCCGACGTCGGTGTACGTCGACGGACCGACGATGGCGATCGAAGGGACGGCGAACGCGCCGAGCGGAGCGGCGGTGCGGGGACACGCGAGGTGGGACGCGAGGCGGTTGTTTCATGAAGTCGCGGTGAGCGTGCGAGACGTGAACGGGGGATTGAGCGCGTCGCGGTGCGAGTTGTTTCACGCGTGGACGGTGCCGGTGTTCAACACGACGACGAATGTGACGACGATTGAGTGGAAGAGCGCGCCGGCGACGACGAGACGCGAGCGAGACGAAGAGAGCGACGCGAGAGCGACGAAGAGAGCGACGACGGTGGTCATCGTCGGACCGTATGAAAAAGGGTATCTGATCACGCCAAAGTGTCGGGGCGTGGGGAAAGGAGGGACGATCAAGTACGCGGTGTCGGCGACGAGTTCATTTCAGCCGAAACTCGCGGCGCGTCTCGTGGCGGGCGTCGCATTGTTGCTCGTTGCCCCGGTCGTGGCGAGTTCAGTGACGTGCTTTTACACAGTTGCCATGACACTGTCGACGTTGGCTTTAGTGCTGATCGTAATACATAGATTTTCGCGAGCGATACCCGGGGGTCGGATGGTGAAGCGCACCACCGCGTTTGCGGCGTTTGCGACGTATCACTTTGTGCCTGACGAACAATGGCAAAACATCATGGATATGTACTGGAAAATGTCAACAAAACCGATCATGTTGGTGCTAAATTTGATCAAAAGACGTTACGCCAACGCTAGCTTAGAAAGTATCATCGTTGAAGATCCCTGGGCGCTGTACAGCGCACTGACCGGTTTCGGATTGCTCGTCCTCGGCGCCGGCGTCGGTCGTTGGCTCGTGCAATCCTTCGTCTTGGACGCCGTCACCGGCGGTGTCGCGGGATCAGTGCGCTCAACTGTGACGATGGTCATTCGCATCGTCGGTTGTGGTTTGATTCAGTTTAGCTCGCGTGATGTACCGTGCGCGACAGCCATGGTCGCGTGCGCCGCGACGTATGGCTTGTACGCGCCCGTCGTGCGCGCTTCCGATCGCATCGTCGATGCTGCCGGTCGTTTAGTGCGCCGCGGAGGCGCAAGTGCTTTGCACGAAGATCATGAGCATCAACTGAGCGATTCAGACTCGGAAGAGCGCGAAGACCAGCTTTTCTCGCTCGGTCTTCGCCGCCGCTCTCGGCGCCCGCTTCCTCCGACGCTCGATCCCGATCCTCGAACGCCGCCGAGACGCTTGGACGCGCGCACTTTGCGTTCGCCGACCGTCCAACGTCGTTCGTTCTTCCCCGGGATGTTTTCATGGAGCAACAAGAGCGCGTCCTCGAACGAATTTGTCACCGAAACCGGCGAGGACGATCGGCGTCCTCCCGTCGGCTCCGCCGCCGCCGCCTTCGGCCGCTTCCTCTCCGCCGACGAGCACGAGCACGCCGGACGCATTAAAACCGACGACGCGTTAGAACAATTAGCCCGCTCGCCCGAGTTTGCGACCTGGCTCGCGAAGAACGCCCACAGAGTGCGCGTGACTCGCGAGCTCTAGACGCGCCGACTCGCGACTTCAATGAGACGCACACCCCTCAGCGCCGCGGACCGAAGAGCGAGCGACGCGACGACCGCGACGCACTTCGCGACGCCCGGCCATGGCGAGAGGCGCGAAAGGAACGACCGCGATCGAGGACCGCGCGCGCGCGCTCGCGCGCGCCTCCATCGCGCGCGCGGACGCGTTATTCGGCGCCGACCGCGCGCTCGATCGTCCCGGCGGCGGTGCGAAAGATGGCGACGCCGGTGGCGCGCACGCCGCGCGCGTGCGATTAGGGGTGAAGATTGCGGATGAATACGCGTCCGTGCGCGCGTGGTCGCGGGAGAACGAGCGAGGAGGCGGACAGAAGGGCGCGACGGGCGGCGAGAGCGGGGCGAGGGACAATTCTTCGGGGGCGAGGGAACGCTTCGACGGCGAGGATGACGCGCGCGAGCGAGTGAAGGAGGAGAAGAAGCGGAAAAAGGCGCCGAGCGATATAGCGTCGATGATTGACGCGCTGGACGATGAGGATGAGCGCGATGGTGGGTCGCAGGCCGGACCGTCGAAGGCGTTGGCGGCGTTCCGGGGCGAAGACGCTAAAGCCAACCTGCCGGTGTCCATCTTCGGTAGACACGCAAACGCGGCGACTGGGGCGAATATCGCGAAGAGATTGGCGAGCGAATGGCCGGAGCCGGAGTGGCGAGCGCCGTGGAAGCTTTATCGTGTGATTTCGGGACACCAAGGGTGGGTGAGATCGTGCGCCGTCGACCCGGGGAACGAGTGGTTCGTCACGGGCAGCGCAGATCGCACCATCAAGGTTTGGGACTTGGCGAGTGGCAGCTTGAAGCTCACTTTGACCGGTCACATCGAACAAGTCACCGGTATCGTGGTGAGCCAGAGGCATCCGTACATGTTCTCGTGCGGTTTGGATAAAAAAGTCAAGTGCTGGGACTTGGAGTACAACAAGGTGATTCGTAACTATCACGGGCACCTTTCGGGAGTGTATTCGATCGCGATGCACCCGACTTTAGATCTGTTGATGACGGGCGGTCGAGACAGTGTGTGCAGAGTTTGGGACATGCGCACAAAGAGACAAGTGTACTGCCTCACTGGACACGAGAACACCGTTGGATCCATATTAGCGCAAGACGAGAATCCGCAGCTCGTCACCGGTTCGTACGACAGCACGGTTCGCTTGTGGGACTTGGCGACTGGTAAAACGATACATACACTGACTCATCACAAGAAGGGCGTGCGTGCTATGGCGATGCACAAGAAGGAATTCGCATTCGTTTCCGCTTCAGCTGACAACATTAAAAAATTTTCGTGCCACGGTGACTTCATGCACAACATGTTGAGCAAACAGAATTCCATCGTGAACACGCTGTCTATGAACGACGATGATGTTGTCTTTAGCGGTGGTGATAACGGTAGCATGTGTTTTTGGGACTACAAGTCTGGGCATTGCTTCCAACAAGAAAAGGCGTTGGTGCAACCCGGTTCGTTGGAAGCCGAATGCGGGATCTACGCCTCCACTTTTGACGTCACCGGTTCGCGCTTGATCACGTGCGAGGCCGACAAAACGATCAAGATGTGGAAGGAGGACACCGAGGCTACGCCTGAGAGTGCGCCGATTCTTCCCTTTGCCCCACCCAAGAATATTCGGCGAAGTTGATTAGTAGTAGCGATATTAATACAAGTCGTTCTCAAAGTTCGTCTTTCACCGCCTTCTTCTTCTCCAGGCTTTCTTTGTGCTGCTTGAACATTTGCTTCGTGTCGTAGTCGGCGCGCATCAGATTTGCCAAGGCTTCCACGTCGATACCCCGCTTGTTCTTGATGAAGATGTCCGCGCCGTTCGACATCAGTCCCCACGCCGCGTGGATGTGATCGCCGCGAATCGCCTTGTGGAGCGGCGTTTCACCGTCCGCGTCTTGCGCGTTCACGTCCGCACCGGCATCGATCAACACCTTCACCATTTCGAAGGAGGATTTATGCGCCGCCTCGTGCAGCGGCGTTGTCAAGTTGCCCGTGCTCCGGCGCGCGTTTGGATCTACGGCTTCCGCCTCGAGTAACGTCTGCATGTAAGGAATGCAATACTTCTTCCACCCTCGCGCCGCGATGTGAATCGGTTGGTACCCTTGATCCGTTTCCTCGATCGGATCCGCCCCGTGTTCCAACAGCGCGTGCAAAATCGGCACGCTTCCTCGCTGTCCGCACGACCCCGCGTTGAAGTGAATCGCCTTGCCTCCGTACAGTTTCGCGTTGGTATCCGCCCCGAGTTCGATCACCGTCCGCACGTACGTATCGTTCCCGACCAATATCGCGTGTTTCAGCGCCGTCAACCCACTTCGGTGCAACGGCGCGTTTATGTCGTGATGATCCGGAAATTTTTCAAATTGATTTCGCAGCTCCTCGTGATCCATGCGATGGCCCACGTGCAGCAGGTTCGCCGGCTTCTCTTCCTCGGGTTCCGGTTCGGCTTCGCGCGCGTTCGGGTCCGGGACGACGTCGTGTTCGGCGTCGGCTTCGCGACCGCCGAGTCCGTACGTGCGTTGCAGTTCACTGTACAGCGAGCTTCGTCCGAATCCGCCCGCATCGACCCGTCGCGCGTGACGCAGCAGCGTCAGCGCGGCGATGACGACGATGACGACGACGCGCGATGGCGCGAACGCGACGCGCGCGCGACGAAGGCGCGCGTCGCGCGACGACTCGCGGCGCGGCATCGGTCGCGGTTCGCGATTTTCCTCGCGATCCGAGCGATCGAGGATTCGCGGCGCGCGCGCGAAGGGTCGCGAACGAGGCGACGCGACGTGCCGACACGCGATCGCTGGGTGTTCAGTTGTCTTTTTTTTTTTTGGCTCGACGAAGGAAGGCGCGAACGAGACGCCGTTACAATCTGAGCTAACGCGTGCGTGCGGTGCGCGTCGCGGTGAGTTTACCGCGTGACGACGAACGCGCGCGCGAACGAGTGATGGGAAGAATCGCGCCGCGGCGAGGGCGCGGAGACGCGGCGAGAGCCGCGAAGGCGACTACGCCGCGGCGGGCTCGCGAGAGACAAACTTTCGCAGCGCCACGCGACCGCACTTTTTATATTCGTCCACGAGATCGTGGCACGCGGTGACGTTCGCGGCGTTGGCGCCGTAACACGCGCGAACGCTCGCGGCCTCGACGGCGCACGGCGGCTCGCGCGCGCCGTTGAATGGATCGCGCTCGAGCGCGTCGAGCTCCTCGACGAATCGACGCGTTCGAGCGATTTCTCCCTCCTCTCGCTTGAGCAATAAATCTCCCACGCGCTCGCTCGCGCGAAGCGCGCCGTCTACATCTGGGTGTCTGCGTCTCACCGCCTCGTCCGCGATCGCCTCGCGATGATTCCCCGGCGCGACGCGCGCCGTCGACAACAGGTCCGCCGGCGCGAAGAGCCCGCGCGCCGCCGTCCCCGGTTTCGCCCCGATCCCGCTCGTCGACGCGCCTCCCCGTTCGCCTCCGCTCGCCGCTCGCGCGTCCCGCTCATTTTCACCGACGTCTTCCCCGCTCGCCCGTCTTCGCGCCCTCTCGAGCTCGCGAACCAAGCGCGCCGTAATCTATTCGCCTCGCCGCCGCGCGTCGTCAGTCGTCGCGCCGCGTTCGAACCTCCATCGCGTTCGAGCCTCCGCTCGCGCGTCGCCGTCCGTTCGGCCGCGCGCGGACGACGACGACGGCACCGTTCGCGTCGTCGGACGCGTCGTCGTCGCCGTCGTCGTCGTCGTCGTCGTCGTCGTCGTCGTCGTCGTCGTCGTCCTTCGCATCGCGCGTCGTCGCGTCGTCTCGCGCACCCGTATCCGCGCCTGCGCGCCCGATCGAGCGTCGTTCGCCCGCGCCGCGCTCTTCGACGCGCCCATGGCCGTCGCGTCGCCGTCTCGCGCCGTCGCGCGCGCGCGCCGCGGTGGCGCCGCGCGCCCGAGATCGAGACTGTGCGTCACACACGGACTGAGAATGAAACGAGACTGCGTATCACACACGGACGACGGGATAAGGTCGGACGGTCGTCGCGCGCGCGCGCGCACACGGCGCCGCGGCCTCGGCGCCGAGCACGGCGCGAGCGATGACGAACGAACGCGCGCGAACGTGAGGACATGGTGGCGACGGCGCGGGCGACGGCGCGGGCGATAAGGACGCGCGATGGCACGCGATGGCACGCGAGGGGACGCGCGCGGAGGCGCGCGGACGCGCGACGCGGGACGCGCGCGAGAGGGACGTCGCGCGAGGACGCGGACGTGGACGTGAGCGGAGACGCGAGCGCGCGCGCGGAGGCGAGGGAAGACGACGAAGCGATTCGAGAGGAACGGCTGACGCCCGAGGATGAACTCTTGGCGAAGATTGAGGCGAGACGAGAGGCGATGTTTCGAAGGAGCGAACGGACGAGGGCGACGAACGCTGGGCGCGATGAAGACGGAGTGGATTCGACGATCGATCGGGAGGAGACGCGACGGGAGGACGAGCGGGAGGCGACGACGTCTGGGCGAAGACGAGACGAGTCGCCGTCGCGTCGGCGGCGAGTCGCGTCGGCGGCGGAGGATCCGTCGGCGGTGAGATCGAATGAGAAGCGAATCGAGGGCGATAGCGTCGGTGGTAGAGCTCGTCGAGAGGACACAGAGTTAGTCTGGGTGCTCGAACGTCCGGGTGAGGGCTGGGGAGAGCAGATTTTGCCAACCATCAAAGCGGAGCGCCGCGCGGTGGAGCGCCCGGCGCCGAGAAGGGCGCTGAGCTCTAGCGAGGAGTTTTTGATACGCGAGATCGGCTTGAGTTCGGACGA
This sequence comes from Ostreococcus lucimarinus CCE9901, assembly GCF_000092065.1. Taxonomy (NCBI): domain Eukaryota; kingdom Viridiplantae; phylum Chlorophyta; class Mamiellophyceae; order Mamiellales; family Bathycoccaceae; genus Ostreococcus; species Ostreococcus sp. 'lucimarinus'. The sequence goes on from NC_009362.1 coordinate 356,427, forward strand.
AGTCGTGGCGGCTTTGAGTGCGGCCGCGGCGTGGCGCACGACGAAGAAGGGCCGAGCGTTGGTAGATAAGCGACGCATGCGCCTCGTTCAGCAAAACGTCCTCCCGTGCGCGCAGACGATGTTCAATTTCGGCGCGTCGAAAGAGGATATGGCGCAGATTGTGCGAGATTATCCCATCGTCTTATCCCTCGACACTTCAACGGCATGGAATATGGATTTTGTGGAGTACGTCGTTCGGCAGAAAACCGAAAGCGGGGGCACGAAGGGTCGCATTCGAACGAAGGCGTACACAGGACGTCGCCCTACTGTCAAATCCATCTACAGACCCGAAAGAGTTTCCGATCACATGACTGAGTGGATCAGTCAGCAGCGTAGCGATCGTGACGAAGGTTTACTCAATCAAGAGCAGTTGTACTTACTCGACGCTATCGGATTCGACGCTGATAGATACGTCACGCAAGACATGTTGTTGAAACGAAAAGGTAGAAAGGTTTGGGAGAAGTGGTTCGAAGAGCTCATCACTTTTCAGCAGCGCACCGGGCTGACGAATCCACCTTACGAAGAGGGTGTGACCACAGGTCTCGGCGCTTGGCTGGAAGAGCAGCGGGAGTTGTACCGCATCGGCGAATTAGTCGATAAGCGAGAGGAGCGCTTGCGCGCGCAGGGCATCGCTTTTGACTCGCTCGAAGCGCTCGAGGAAGTCAAGAGGTTGAACTCGTTCGTTCGCGATACGACCATCGAACCTGTCGAGAACATACTTGCAAACACGCAGTTCACGCAGCTTGCTTTAGAACTCCGAGCTTTCCTCAACGAGAATGGGGAATACGCGGAGCCCAACGTCAATTCACCGCTCGGCGTGTGGGTCATCAAGACGCGCGCCAAAGTGCGAGACGGCACGATTCGCGACGAAGACATGCAGGCTTTAGAGCAACTCAACCTCGATATGGTCTACATCCCGGAAAGTTGGGTTGCGATGTTAAACGTTTACGCGGACATGCGTGCGAGGCGCTCGAATTCCCTCGGCGTGGACATCATGAGAGTGAAAGCTTGGCAACGCGAACAGCTCGACCTCATGAGGCGCAACGATGGCTCACTCACGCAGGCGCAGGTCAATCGTCTGCGCCACGTAGCCGCGATCGACAACATCGCTGGCTTCGCGTCAAACGCAGTACGCAGCGCGCGCGAAGAGCGTGCGAGAGAGTTTGCCGAGTTTGAGGCGCGCGTCGCCGCACGCAAGGCACGCTTGGAAGCGCTCGAAAAAGTCAAGCTGTCCATTGACGAAGAACAAGACGAAGAACACGAAACGGACAATACTTAGAATAGATGCAAAAGTTTGTAAAACGCTCGCGATACATCATACAAATTCTGTTTAGTCGACTTTATACGGCCTGCACGTTCCACGACGTGTTCGTGTTGCGCCTCCCACTCATAGCATTGTACTTCGCAAAGCTCGGATGTTCCTCTAACGCGCCGCTCTTGAGAAGCGTGTACAGCTTATACGTCTCTGCCAGCGTAAACGCACCCACAAAAACTGGCATAACCCGAACGAGCCAGAATCCATAAGCTATCACTCCCAAACTCATCACGGTGGAGAGGCAAATGATGGTCGTCGCCGTCGTAGTCAAAGACACAGAGCACATGGCCAAGAGCGCCATCAGCATGCGGCAGCCATCTAATGGATACGCCGGGATGCACACGTTGAATAAGAACAAGAAAATGTTCAGCCAACATCCTTCGTACGCGAGTGCTCCCACAAAATTATCTCGAGGCCACTCGCTGATGTCCGTGCTCCCAGTGGCCAACGCAAAACTCGCCACCCATCCGGCGAGCATCGGCGCGTGCGTCAATGGACCCGCGAACGAGACAAAAAAGTCTCCCTTGGCGTCCGTCGCGTCGACGTTCACGTATGCTAGTCCCCCGAGCGGCCAGAGCAAAATATGACTCACCTGTCCTCCTACCGCGCGCGCCGCCGCGCAATGTCCGAGCTCGTGCACCAGCACCGTGAAGAAGAGCAACACGCTAGCGAACGCCTGCAGCGCGAAAAGGAAGAAACTCGCCGAAAACGCGGCGAGCACCAGCGTGAACACGATGTAGGTGTATAAAAGCGGACTCACGTGCACGTCGATGCCCATGATGGTGAACAGCTTGGGTGAGCGCGAGTACCACGGCTCGTTCGTTTCCGCATCGTCGGCACGCGGGGTGAAGACGGGATTGCCGATCGCGGGAAACGGTTCTGCGCTCTGGCTCGGCGCGCTCGGGGCGTCGGAGCGCTGGAATGGGTTCATTGGAACGACATCATCCGTGGCGCGCGCGCCGCCGGAGGACATCGCGAGAGCGTGGCGCGACGGTGAGTGGGCCGATTGCGCCAACTCCAACTGTTCACTTTTGAAACTGCAAACGACGCGACGAAGAGGCTGAAAGAACAGGGACGCTCGTTACAAGAATACAGCGAACGTATCGACTAGTTAGATTTAATACGGGCACGCCTTCGGAAGCTTGGTCTTGGCATTGCGGCCGCTCATGTCAAACTTCTTGTTCGCGCTTCCACCCATGACCATGAGGTCGCCTTGGTACTTGCGCAAGGCGCGCTGCGCTCGACGGTGCACCAAGGAAATTTGGGTTGGCAACGTCGGGTAGTCTCTGCGAGTGATTCCACCGCCACTACCACGACAAACGCCGTCGCTTGAAACTTGCATGCCGGCGTGTCGAGCGTTGGCGCGAACAGAATCGCGACTGTCGCTCGGACGGTGATTTTGCTTGTAGTATCGTCGAAACTCTCGCGGACCGATGCGCTTTGCCTTTCCATCGGCGCCGATAATGATGAGTTCGTAGCCGTTGTCGGCCAGACGCACTGGACCATTCGTGAGTTCTTCCATGGAAAATGCCGGGGCGTCATCGTCCATATCTTCATCGCTACTCTCCGCCTCTTGCGCGGCGCGTTCGATGTTCGCCAGCGCCTCTTGCGTTTCATCTTCGTCCATTTCTTCCCATTCACCATCGTACTCGTCCACGTCGTCGTCGTCGTCATCCTCTTCGCCTCGTCGTCGCGAGATTTCATCCAACAACGCCTCCGGAACCTCTTCTCCCCGCGCGATGTACGCGTCCACCTTGGCCAGCGTCTCCTTGTGCGCCTCGGCCCACTTCTCGAATCGCTGCGCCCGCAACACGCTTCTCGGAAGCTCATCCTTGCGCTTCAGATGCGATTTTCCCGCCTTAGCCGTCCCTCCTTCTGACCTCTTCTTACTCGCCGCCTCCTGCGCCGCCGCTTGCGTCATCACGCGGTCGAACAAGTCCTTCCCGACCACCGGCAAACCGGCGACGCCGCGCTTCAAGTTGTACCGATGCCAATCCGATTTGTAATGCAGCTTCAGCGCATCCATGGTATCGAACACCACGCCCTAACGTCGCGCGAACAAACGTGCATCACAGTCGTCAGTCACCGCGCGCGTCGACGGCGACCACCGCGCGTCTCTCGTCGTTCGACCCGTCGTCGTCGCGCGACCATCGCGCGAGGGCACGCGTTTCGTCTTTCCCTCGTCATCGCCGCCTCGTTTCGACGCACCGGCGCGGTGTGACACGTCAACCCAGCCCCGGTATCACTCATCTCGCGCTTCGCTGGCGCTCGCTCGCCTCGATCGCGCTCGGCGCGACGCGAAGTGTCGCCAAATCCCCGCCGCCGCCGCCGCGAGCGATGGACGCGCTCGAGAGACGTCTTTCGACGCCGCACATCGCGACGACGGGGCGCATCGCGCGCGCGAAGGCGAAGGCGAACGAAACGCGAACGAAACGCGACGACGCGACGACGCGACGACGCGTGACACGCGAGACGGCAGGCGGACGCGCGACGACACGCCGTCATGGCGAAGAAACAGCGCGGCGGCGGCGGTCGCGCCGGTGGAGGCTCGAACGCCTCCGGAAGCGCGCAGAAGGAGAAACCTAAACACTCCATGAGCGTCACGAATCGCACGAACAACATGAACCCGCACGAGCGCAGCGCGGCGACGGTGCGGCGTTTGGCCATGTACAAGCAAAAGGCGGTGCGAGATAAAAAGGGGAAAATTTTAAAGCAAGACTTGCAGAGTAAGGCTTTGCCGTCGACGCGAATCGTGCCCGATCGACGATGGTTCGGGAACACGCGGGTGATTGGGCAGAAACAGTTGGAGGAGTTTCGAGAGGAGATGGCGACGAAGAGCCGAGACGGATACACGGTGCTCATTAAACAAAAGAAGCTGCCGCTGTCGTTGCTCAAGGATGAGGAGCGAGGACGAGCCCGTCGAGTGAATTTATTGAGTCAGAGCACGTTTGCGGAAACGTTCGGGGCGAATAAGAGACGGAAAAAGCCTAAACTGGCGATGGATAATCTCGAAGCCATGCTTAGCACGGCGTCAAAGATGGGGGAAGTTTATCAAGAAGGCGTGGAAACTGGCGCGATTATGGATAGGGACTTGATGCGCGCTGATGACGGTGTGCGAGTGGAAGCTAAGCAGAGCATGTTTGAAAAGGGACAATCCAAGCGTATTTGGGGTGAGTTGTATAAGGTTGTCGATTCTTCGGACGTCATCATTCAAGTTTTGGATGTTCGCGATCCCATGGGGACGAGGTGCTACCATCTCGAGCAACACTTAAAAAAGGACGCGATGAAGCGACATAAGCACATGATTCTGCTGTTGAACAAAGTTGATTTGGTCCCCGCGTGGGTCACAAAGCGTTGGTTACACACGTTGTCGCGTGAGTTCCCCACGATTGCGTTTCATGCGTCAGTGAGTAATCCGTTTGGTAAAGGAGCCGTGTTGTCTCTCCTTCGTCAGTTTAGCCGTCTTCGAATGGACAAGCAAAACATCTCTGTGGGTTTTGTGGGGTATCCCAACGTCGGGAAGTCGTCAGTGATTAACGCACTGCGTTCTAAACGCGTGTGCCTGACTGCGCCTATTCCGGGTGAAACCAAGGTTTGGCAGTATGTCAACCTCACGAAGAGAATTTTCTTGATTGATTGCCCAGGCGTCGTGTACCAGGACACTGAAGACACCGACACGGATGCCGTACTCAAGGGTGTAGTTCGTATATCCAATCTCGAAGATGCGCAAGAGCATATTCCTGATGTGATCGCTCGAGTCAAAGCTGAGTATTTGCGACGAGCATACAAGACGCCAAGTTGGACCGATCCTGACGACTTTCTGCGTCAAGTTGCTCGTATGAGTGGTAAATTACTCAAGGGTGGCGAAGAGGACGTAAACGCCGTCGCAAAATCTATTTTGCACGATTGGCAACGTGGTCGCATTCCGTGGTTCACGCCGCCACCTTCTCTTCCTGATGGACCGTCTCAAACGACCGTAAACGTGTTAGAAACTGCGTCCTCTGCGGAAAAAGACGCCGCGCAAGGCTTTGCTTCGGCGGCGGCAGAAGTGACGATGAAGCAAGTCCATCGGCGGATGCCACAGGCGCATGGTTTATTTGACGAAGAAGATAGACACGATCAAGAGTACGCGACGGAGGATGAAGATGAACCAGAATCTGAGGACGACGGTGAAGGAGACGACGACGACGAGGACGACGGCAAGGCGAACAAGTCTAAGCGCAAGCGCGAAGAAGTATCCGACGAGGACGAACGACAGGATGAAGACGAACATGGCGAACTATCTGAAAGCGAAGACGTCGATCTTAACGATGAACGCGTCGGCGATGGTGTTGACGCGGAAACTCTCAAGAAGTTTGCGTCCGACGAAGACGAAGACGAAGACGACGAAGACGACAAGGGGAACGACAGCGATAGCGACAGCGACGGTTACGGCCCGGGAGGTTTATCATTCGATCAGGTACTCGCTGAAATGAAAGGTGAGGTCAAAGAGAAGCCATCTGGTGTCAGTGGTAAATCCACGGCGAAGAAATCGCGCGATAACAAGCGCAAGAGCGCCGACGCCTTTGGCGCCTCATCCTCGGGCAAAGAAGAGCGCACGGTGAGTTTCGTCCCCTCGAAGAAAAAGTCTGCCGCTCGCAAACCCGTTCGGAAGTAGTGCACACTTTGTTGTAAACTCATTCAACTGTAGACTTATTCAACCGCCTTTTTTAGCTCACGAACGCGAGCTCCAAAAGGATTCGTTCCTGCACCACGCGTCGTCCAGGCTAAATTTGGCCGATAACGCTCGTTTTGTCTTCCCGTCTCCCACCGAAAACGCCAAAACGGCTGCGTCACAATAAGGACGCGCGGTCGACGCCGTGAGCGAGCGAGCGCGTCTCGGGACGCGTTAATAGTGCCACGCCCGTCGAACACTTACCGCCTCATGTCCACAGCACTCGCCGCGCTCGCAACGACGGCGATGGCGACGACGACCGCGTGGGCGACCGCCGAGGACACTGCGAGAAAAGATCTTGACGACGCGGCGAAACGCTGCGACGACGACGCTCACCGCTGGAGAAAGTATGGACACAAGAAGATCGGAAAGCGAGATAAAACGTCGAACGACCTCAGCGAGCGATCGTATTACCGATGCTCGTTCGAAGGATGCCCAGCGCGAAAGCGCGTCGGGTGGTGTCCAGAGACAGGACACACGCGCGTGTGGTATGAATTCGAGCACACGTGCGGGCAAGTGATGCGCGGACCGTGTTCGCAGTGCGGTACGAAAGAGTCACCGCAGTGGCGCCGCGGGACTTGCGCGAAACCGGTGCTTTGTAACGCGTGTGGGGTGCGTTACAGGAAGACGCAAGCGGTGCGTGACGAGACAGACGAAATGAACGCACAAGGTCCGGTTAAGAAGCGCCCTATGGTCACGGATCCTGCGAATAACGACGTTGGTGAGAAGAGAGCGAATGTTGTTACCAGTAATGGACAGGTTGCGCGTATAAAGAGAGGAAGGTCGAAAAAGTCAGTGCCCAAAGAGCTTTTATCAGCCGCCAAGCGGGTCGTGGAGCTCAGTCGAGCGCCGGAGGGAAATTCGCTGTTTCAGCACGTTTTGATTCCACGCGCGCCGCGGACGAGCGCCACAGTCGCGACAAAGCCATTGATACCCGCACCAAAGCCGTTGACTGTACCGGAAGGCGTTAGAAACATCCGGTTGTTCGCTCGCGTGCAAACTGAAAACGGCAACAAGACGGTGCTGAAGCCAGTGCGCGTGATGGTTTCATCGCAAGTCGAAGTCGAGAAGCTCCGCACCCAACTTACCATCAGAGATGCGAGCTTGAAGGCCGAACGAGCTCGTGCGCAAGCACTCGAGGCGAAAGTCAATTTTTTGCGCGCTCAGTTAGAGTGCAAAGCTCTTCGCGCGCGCCTGCGCGAAACGGCAGTCAGCAAGGCACCGGAAGAACGGCCGAGATCGTCGCCATCGATGAACGAGCAGGCGCGCGAGAAATTGGAAGTAGATTTGTAGAGTAAACATAAAGCGCGTAAGTGTCTAAAATAATACCAACAACATTCTAATGGCGAATCACCTAGCGAGGCTGTTGCATCTCCGCGGCGTCGCCGATGAGTGGAAGCTTGATTTCCTTCCCAGCGGTTGAACCGACGGCGCCGACGGTGCAGCAGATGTACGTGAACAAAAACACACTGTTGAAAAAGATGATTTCCGCTTGTAGTCCAGCTCCTCCGGTCGGTCCCGAGCCATCGATCCCTTGAAACGTTCGCGTCAAGAGGTCCGGCACGATTAACAAAATATCCAACAGCACCGCTTGTTGCGCATTGAATCGCACAAAACGCTTCATGTTTTGATTTTGCACGACGCCCAAGTAAGTGGCGAAAAACACCGCAATCTGCAAAAACCCGAGGTTGAACCAAAGCGAAATCAGGGGACTGAGCGGCAGCAGCGCGAGACTGAACGCGGGAAACTGAAGCAACAAAAACTTGCTATACTTCAAGCTATCCAACAGCGGCAACATGTAAACCAACGCCGCGATCGCGCGTTCGCTGTAATCATACTCCTCCTCCGGTGCGTTCTTATTCTGTCCTCGTCCTTGTCCCATCATTCCCGCCTTCTCTCGCGCGATCCTCGCCTGGGCTTTCGCCAAATCCGCCGCCACTCTCGCGCCGTCCGCCTTGGCCTCCGCGTCCAGCGCCCTCGGCGGCGCCGCCGCCGGTTCCTCCCTCTCCGGCACCGCCCCGAAGTCCCCGAGCAATTTATCCAGGTTACTGATCGTCTCGTCTTCGTCTCCAGACGCGCGCATCACCGCGTCGCGCCGCGCGCGCGCGCCCACCACCGCGTCGAGCGCGCGATGAAGATGACGCTCGCGCCGCGTCGCGCGCGCCGAAACGCGTCGCGCGTCGCGCGTCGCCGTCGTCGTCGCGCGTCGCGGTGCGGCGCACGCACCGCGCGCGCACTGCGATGACGCGATCATCGCCACCGAGCGTCGAGGAGTGCGGCGACGGCGACGCGCGCGCGCGAGTCCCACTCGCGAAACGCGTGACGTCGATCGAGCGTGATTTTTTAGAGCCGCGCGACGTCGCGCGAACAACAATCGTAAAGTCGAAATTACATGCCCTGAGACGCCAAGTAGTCGCCGAACTGCTCGACGTGCGCGCTGACTTGTCTCGTCTCCAAGTTATCGCCGTGAATGCCGATCACGAACGCCGTTTTGGTCTTTTTGATCACGACGCCGTGCTGCGCGCCGCGCTTGCCGCGCACGACGCCGTAGTCGTCGCCGCCGTTGAGAAAGACGTAGCGCGAGCCACCGATGGTGATGCCCTCGCTCGCGCGCTCGATGGGATCAGCGAATAACGCCATCAACGCCCGCGCTTCATCGGCGTTGAAACCTGGGAATTGCGCGCTTTGTCCCCAGACGTTTCCCGCGTGGTCCGCGATGCAGCACGCGCTCAGCGCCGCGGCGTCGCCGTCGGGGACGGCGATCACGCTCAGCGACTCGATCATGGCCTGCGATCGACGATATGATCATCGCGCCCGTCATCGTCAGTCCCCGCGCGCGTCTTCGCGTCCGTCCGCGTCGTCATCATCGAGTCTCTTCCCACGCCGACGAGACGTTTCGTTCGTTCGTTCGTTCGTTCGTTCGTTCGTTCGTTCGTTCGTTCGCGCCGTCGCCGTCGTCGTCTCGTCTCGCACGCACGTCCCAGCCCGACATCGTCGTCGTCGTCGTCCGCGCGCGCGTCTCGCGCTCGATCGCCCCCCCGCGTCGCTCGCGCCGCGCTCTGCGTCGTCGGAGCGACGCGACGGCGACGCGACGCGACGCGACGACGGCCTGACGGCGCAACACCTGTTGCGAGATCTGGGTGTCCGCGGGACACCCAGACGCGCGCGGACGACGCGGTGAACGAGGAAAACGCGAACGAAAGACCGCTCGCGCGCGGACGCCGATGTCGAACCACCCGAGCGTGGCGTGGAGCGCCGCGCGCGTGGCGCTGGGCGTGCTGTTTTGGGAGGGACAATTTCAGATCTCGAAACAATGCTTTGCGAAGAGATTGCCGGAGACGAGCGAGAAGGAACGGACGTATAAACGCGCGGTGAGCTCGTACATCGTGTCGTTCGTGCACGCGTTTTTCTTGACGTGGGCGGGGTGGAGGATCGTGTTTAAACTGCGACTGGGGAGCGTGGCGGAACGACTGTCGCTGTACGCCAACGCGGACGCGTCCTTCGTGGGATTCGTCGAGGTCGTGACGATCGCGTTTTTTAGTTACGTGGTGTATGATTTGTTACACGTGATTGAACAGTACCCAGATTTGGGAGGCGTGGATATCTTGGCGCATCACTTGGGGTTTTTCACCGCGTCGCTGTTGGCGTACGCGTACGGGGCGTATCCTTTCATGTTGGGGTGGTTGTGCACGTGCGAGACGTCGACGCCCATACTCAACACGCGGTTTTTCATCAAGTCGTGGCGAGAGATGGAGTACACGCTACCGAATATCGATGCCTTGGCGAAATTTTTCGGGATGAAGACACGAGGCGTGGTGGCTGGCAACTGGCTCGAGTATTACGTGAGCGTGGCGTTTTTGTGGGTCTTTGTTGCCGTACGCGTGGTGGGTTACGGTGGCGCCTTGATCGCGTTGACGTTTGATTTGAAGTCAGTGGAGGATAATTACATCCCGTACCCCGTGCGGGCGACGCTGTACGCACTCACGTGCTGTGGATTTGTACTCAACGCCGTCTGGACGTACAAGATTTACGGGATGGTCAAGCACTTTCGCCGAAAGACGTTGAAGCAGCGCGACGCGTGCGAAGAGCCGATCAGCGACAGCGAAGAGGAAGATCCCTCGGTCCAAAAGCGAAGTTAGTATTTTAGCGTGTTTGGGTTGGCGATGATGTAAACCGTAGTTTGTTGTGCATATATGAAGAATTCTTGTTTAAGTGACTACAACCTGTGCGCCGCTTAGCGGCGCATGAAACCGCCGCCGCCTCTGCGTTCGCTGCCTCGGTTCCACGGGAGTCTCGACTCTCTCGGCGGCGCGGGTGCATCGTCTTGTTGTCGCGAGCGGCCTCCAACTGCAGCTTGTTCGCGGAATTTACCACCCGGTCCAGCTGGTTGGAAACCCGTCGCGACGATGGTCACCGCGATTTCACCCGTGTGCTTCTCGTCGACGACAGAACCGAAGATGACGTTCGCTGACGGGTCCGCAAGCGAGGTGACGACTTCGGAAACGGTGTTGACCTCCATGAGCGTCATGTCCGGACCACCGGTGATGTTAAACACGATACCAGTCGCTCGGTCAATGGAGTGCTCAACGAGAGGAGCGCTCATGGCGGCTCTCGCGGCCTCCTCGGCGCGGCCCTTACCGCTCGCCACGCCGACACCGAGCATGGCGGTACCGCTGTCCTTCATTACCGCGCGAACATCGGCGAAATCGACGTTGACGAGACCTGGAATCGTGATAATGTCAGAAATACCTTGCACACCTTGACGCAAGACGTCGTCGGCGAGCAAAAACGCCTCCTGAAGAGCAGTGCCTTCCTCCACGACATCGAGCAAGCGATCGTTCGGAATAACGATCAAAGTGTCAACATTCGCTCTAAGCGCTTCGATGGCTTCGGTGGCTTGTTGAATTCGTCGTCTTCCTTCGAACGAGAAGGGGTACGTCACGACGCCGACGGTCAAGATGCCCTTCTCGCGCGACATCTTCGCAACCACCGGCGCGGACCCACTCCCGGTTCCGCCGCCCATGCCCGCGGTAATGAACACGAGATCGGCGCCCAATACTGCCCGTTCGAGCTCCTGTCGGCTTTCAGTCGCCGCGATCTCCCCGAGCTCAGGGTTACCGCCCGCGCCCAAGCCTCGCGTCACCTGCTCGCCGATTTGGCACTTGTTCGGCGCGAGCGAGTTCACCAGCGCCTGAGAATCCGTGTTGACCGCCCAGAATTCCACGCCCTACCGCGTCGAAACATCACACCGCCGTCAGTCATTCGCGTCCGCGCGCCGTTCGTCGAGCGCGTCGTCGCGCGCGCGTCCTCGACCCGCGGCTTCGTCGTCGCGTTTGAATCGCGCGCGCCAGACGCGGCGCCAGCTCGCGCGTCCCACCTGTAATCCGCTGCTGATCATGCGATTCACCGCGTTCCCGCCCCCCCCGCCGCATCCGATCACCTTGATCACCGCCGCGCTCGCCCTCGCGTCCACCGCGCGTCGTCGCGCGCGCGTCGTTCCTCCCACGCGTCGCGTCCGCGTCGCCATCGGCGTTCGCCCGAACGCCGCGAGCTCGTTCGTCTTCGCGCGCGCGCGCGCGCCGAGCGCGCCGTGCGCGCGCGTCATCGCCGCCATCGCGAGCGTCGATATCGGATGCTCGACCGGTCGTGCGCGCGCGTGTGACGGCGCGGGCGCGAGTCGCGCGCGACGGATCGTCGTCCCAGCGCGATTTCGAACGAAACAATGATTTTGGCGGGAACCCGCGGACCGGGGCGGGGCGACACCGCGGCGACACCGCGGCGCGCGCGAGCGAGCGCGATGGTGCACGCGAGCGGGACGAGCGACGTGGACGTGCGTGAACGAACGAACGCGCGGGCGACCGCGCGCGCGCGCGAGGAGCGCGAGCGCGAGCGCGACGCCGCGACGACGACGGGGGCGGGAGACTGACGGGAACGGGAACGGGAACGCGCGCAGAGCTCGCAATTGCGAGTGAAGATGACGGGACGACCGCTGCCGAGATGCGCGGACGAAGAACTCGGGTTCGGGACGGTGCGCGCGCGATGCGAGGCGACGCGCGCGCGCGTTGGGCTTTGATTCGGGACGCGGCTTTGGTTTGTGCTTTGGTCGGGGCGACGCGAGGAGGCAAAAGGGGACGCGATGACCGATGACTGACGACGCGCGCGGGGACGATGTGAACGAACAGGTCATCACCGATCACATGTTGAAGATTGAGTGGAACGTCGAGCGCGGTTGGAACCATCCGATGATTCTCCCGAGCGGACCGGTGGGGTTGCACCCGTTCGCGCACGTGTTTCATTACGCCGTGGAGTGCTACGAGGGCATGAAGGCGTACGTAGACAATAATGGATCGGTGCGATTGTTTAGGCCAGAGATGAACATGCAGAGATTTCGCGTCTCCGCGAAGCGAATGTCTCTCCCGGATTTCGACGGAGAGCAACTGCTAAAATGTATCGAAACGTTGGTTGACATAGACAAGGACTGGATTCCGAAGCAGAGAGGGTACTCTATGTACCTGCGACCGGTGATTTTCTCCACTACGCCTTGGTTGGGCTTGACGCAGTGCGCGGAGGCGATGATTCTCGTGTTGTGCTGTCCCGTGGGGCCGTATTTCAAGTCTGGATTCGTGCCGATTAAGTTGAGCGTCGACTCAAAGTACATTCGAGCGTGGCCTGGGGGCACCGGTAACGTCAAATCAGGCGGTAATTACGGTCCTACGGTAATTTCTCAGGCCGCCGCGACCGCGAATGGGGCTTCTCAGTCGCTGTTCGTGTATGATAAGCACGAATACGTGACCGAGGCAGGGACGATGAACATTTTCTTCCTCATTCGCAACGAGCAAGGGGTGAAACAACTCATCACGCCTTCGTTAAAAGATGGTACAATCTTGCCTGGAGTCACGAGGCAAAGCGTGATTGAGCTTAGCCAACAATGGAACGAATGTGAGACTGTAGAAAAGATGATTCCTTTCGCCGAGATCAAGGCGGCGTTTGAGAGAGGCGACGTGTTGGAAATCTTTGGCACCGGCACCGCCGCGGTGATCCAACCAATCAATGGTATCGTGTACGAAGGCAAGGAGTACAAACCGGTCGTTCCATTTGATGATTCGATGCTTCAGGTTCGGCTCACGAATTTCCTCATCGGTGTGCAGTACGGAGACATCGATCACCCGTGGTCGCACGTCGTCCCACCCTCGACGACTTGGTCCAAACCCATGTGATGTGCGAGGCGGACACACAGTCGTTAAACAAGTCCCTTAAGTCTATTCTTCCACACATAGTTTTTAGCGCTCGACGGCTATTCTGTCGCGAGTATCTAATGTAAATCGCGTTGTTTCAAACTCTTTCACTAGCCAAGGCCAGAAAGGCCAAGTGACGGTCGACAACTCTTTTCTCTAGCGCCACACTCGTCAAACACCGCGCGTGCGAGACGCGGCGCGCGCGACGCGACGCAAAGCTCGATCAAAATGAGCTCGAACGTAACAATTTCATCTCCTCGAGCGCTCGCGGCGCGTTCGTCCGCGCACGCGCGCGGCGTCAGCGCGAAACGCGTCGCGGGGGACCGTTATTCGTGCCACGGTCGGACGCGAGGTCGAGTGCGCGCGAAGCCGACGATCGCGCGATGTGCGCGCTCGACCGACGATACAACTCGCGCAATAACGTGTGTTTCTTCGTTCATGAGCGCTCGCGACGGTCAAAACGCGCTGAACATGTCGACACGTGCGCGATCGATCATCGCTCGAGCGTCGAGCGACTTTGGGAGCGCAAACGCTGGGACGCCGCCTCCGCCAAAGGCGACGAATCCGATCGATACATTCGTCGGTGGATTGAAAGATAGATTGGAGATGGACTCGAACTTTTTCTTCAAACTCGGGGCGGAGATCTCGATCGATTTCGTCATAACGTTGCTCGTAAACTTGGCGGTTCGAGGAAACCCTTCATACTGGACTCTGTCGGCGACTCTCATGGTGTTGTGCCAACTCATCACGGCGGCGATCAACGATACGTTGATTGTTTACTTTTTGGCGCCGACTAAGGCGAGCGTGGGGAAGAAACCTGAGATTGCGAACGTGTTCGCGAAGGGTGACTACTCGCTTGCGCAGCGCGCGATGTGCTACTTGAACAAGGGGAAATTTTACGGTATACTAGGCTCACTATCTTGCGTCCTATCCATGTTTCTGGCGTTGGCGTTGGCGGGCAACGCCGCAGGATTCACACAAGAGGTATTGTTCCGTTCTCTTGCGTGTGGAGCATTGCATATGGGGATCAGCTCTAATACAAGATATCAGCTCGTGAACGGCGTCGAACGTTTGGCGTACGACGTCGCACCCACGAACGTCGCCAAACTAATCTCTGTGTCGGTACGAATGGGGAATAACTTTCTAGGTGCGAGACTTTGGATGATGGTGGCCGTACTCACCGGTCTTCAGTAGTTAGATTGCCATGTATTACTAACAATCTTCGGTCGTTTGTGCTATGGCCAGACACCCTTCTTTCCATCGCTAATCGAATAGAGCGAACGCGTCTGAGTCGTCCTTCGACCCTTTCGCACGGTTGTGGCTGTGCTTGTTCACGAACTCTGTCAACGTGAGCAACGCAGAATTTAGAATTGCGCGCTCGGAGTTTATCAACTGAATTGCCAACTCAACACGCGGAGGCGAGACGCCGCCATCTATGTTTGTTTGCGAACGATACAAGCTCAAGCGCCGTTCAATCGCGAGCGAAATAACATCCGCAACCTCCGGCGTGAGCGTTGACGGGTTGTTTCCACGTATTTTCATTGTGTTGATTGCCGTAGAGACTGTTTCTATGGCGTGTAGTGCGTCCGCATGCCGATTTGTGTGCCTAATTTTCTGAAACGCGTCCTCGCTCGCGACCAAGGTCCAGACCACCGCACAGAGCTCTTCACTAATAGCTTGCGATTTTGAAATCGAAAACGACGCATCTGGGGCACACACTTGCGTCCGTTCGAGCCATTCGAATCGTTTTGTCAGCTGTGTCCCAGAACACACGCCTGCTAACGCCGCTTCGGTGCGAATGTTCGTAGTCGTCAGTCGCACTTCGTCCGCTGGATTGTCGTTTTGAGTGAATCCATAACTATTGAGTAGCTTCGCGTTCCCATGAAATCCATACGTGTTAAAAATCTCATCTCCACGGCGGACGCCTTGCTCGTTCGTCACCTTCACGCACAATGCCTCACCACCAGTCTCTGAACGCACGACGGCATCGCCATCGCCCACGTTGACGTGATGGTTGCCGGTGAGATGGTTAAACGCATCGGCAATCGGCACCAACCCAACGCCCGCGTTCGGGCTTAAAGTGAACGCGCGACTACTCACTACAGTACGCGCTTCGATAAATTGCTCGAACGAACACTCTACGCCGTGCTCCTTAAATACTGGCGCGACGACGCGTTCCCACTCGTTCTTTGCAGCCGCCGCCTCGTCCCTGAGAGAAGTTTCGACTTCCGTGCCCGCGAGATAGCTCCGCTCGCCATCGTTCCACGCGCACACGACGTTAGCTTCACACCTCGGTAACACTCTATCGTACGCGAAGTACCGCGACTTCAACCCGAGAGAACGCTCCACGCAAAGCGCCGCCGTCAACCCGCACAACCAACTCGCCTCTGTCTTCGTCTTCACTAAAGCCTCCTCCACGCTCGCCGCCACGTCCGCGCGCGAACACGTCTTCAGCGTCAAGCACGCTTCGAATGGGATCACCGCCAAAATAGCGCCGCGCTCGAGCGCGCGCTTGGCCGTCACGCCGCGGTCCTTGTTCGCCTTTTGCACGGCAAAAGTGAATTCAACGTCATCCTCGCGCACTTCGATCGCGTTCGCTCGACACCATCGCAAAAAAGCGTCGAACGCGTCATCGTTCGCCTCGTCACCGTTCTCTTTCATCTCGCGACGCGCGCGCGAGTGGCGTGCGAAAGCGCGTCAGGCCAAAAGTGTGTTGATACAAGTCTCTACGGCGTCTCGAGCGCGCGTCCGTCACGCCTTCCACAGTGATTTCACCGTTCGCGTGATCCCGTCGCCCTGCGTGTTCAATTTAAACAATCCCACCGCCGTCGCCGCCGTCAGCGCGAGCGTCGCCGCTCTCGTCGGTCCTCGCGCCCCCTTCGGCACGTAATCGCTGATGATCTGCGTCCCGTCGCCCGCGCGCCGCTCGTCAGTCAATCGTTCCCCATCGCATCGCGCGCGTCGTCGATGCGCCGAGTCCCGCGCGCGTCCCGCGCGCGCGGTGCCCGCGTGCGATCCCGTCCGCGCGATGGCGTCCGATTTCGCATCGATCACGCACGAAATTCATCGCAATGTGCGAGTGCACCGGCATCGCCGCGCCGAGCGCGACGTCGATCGCGAGCTGTCCCTCGGGCATCGCCGCCGCCGCTGGCGCGAGCGCGGCGAGCGCGATCGAGCTCGCGTGATAGATCTTCATCATCCCGCGCCCGCGATCGGCGTTCAGGACGCCCGACATCGCGCGCGGCGTCCACGCGCGAGGCGATGTGACGCGCGCGGTCCCGACCGGACGGACGTCGGGCCGTCGAGCCGGCGGGACAGACGCGCGATTTTCAAAAACGCGCGTCACACGCGAGCGACGACGACGGCGACGACGACGGGCGAACATGGGAATCAAGGGCCTGACGGCGCTGATGCGAGACAACGCCCCCGGGGCGATCAAGGAGCAAAAGTTCGAGTCCTACCTCGACCGGCGCGTCGCGATCGACGCGTCGATGCACATTTATCAATTCATGATGGTGGTGGGGAGACAGGGCGAACAACAGCTGACGAATGAGGCGGGAGAGGTGACGTCGCACTTGCAGGGGATGTTGAATCGAACGTGCCGAATGCTCGAGGCGGGAATAAAGCCGATTTACGTGTTCGATGGGAAGCCGCCGGTGATGAAGGGAGGAGAGCTGGCGAAGCGCAAGGACAAGCGAGAAGAGGCGGAGGCGGCGTTGAAGGCGGCGAGAGAGGCGGGAAATCAAGAAGAGGTGGAGAAACTGTCCAAAAGAACGGTGCGAGTGAGCAAGCAACACAGTCAAGAGGTGATGAAACTCGCGTCGTTGCTCGGAGTGCCCGTGTTCGAGGCGCCGTGCGAAGCCGAGGCGTCGTGCGCGGCGATGTGCAAGGCGGGACTGGTGTGGGCGGTGGCGACGGAGGATATGGATACACTCACGTTCGCCGCGCCGCGGTTGGCAAGAAATTTGATGGCACCCAAGTCTCAGGACAAGCCGGTGCTGGAGTTTGACTACGACAAAGTTCTAGCCGGTCTCGGGCTCACGCCCGAGCAATTCATCGACATGTGCATCTTGTGCGGGTGCGACTATTGCGACACCATTCGCGGGATCGGTCCGAAGACGGCGTTGAAGCTTATCAAAGAACACGGTTCCATCGAAAAGATTCTCGAAGAGATCGACACTGAGAAGTATCCTCCGCCTCAGGATTGGGATTTTGCCGGCGCTCGTGAGTTGTTCAAAAATCCCGAAGTCATGGACACGACGGGCATCGCATTGAGTTGGAAGGCGCCAAACGAGGAAGGATTGATTGACTTTTTGGTCAAGGAAAAGCAATTTAACGAGGAACGCGTGCGCGCCGTGTGCGCCAAAGTCAAGAAGGCGCGCCAAGGTAAAGCGTCGCAAAACCGCCTCGAGAGCTTCTTCGGCCCGCCGACCATAATCTCCAGTACCATCGGCAAGCGCAAGGTTGAAGAAAAGAAGGGTAAAAACGGCAAGGCTGGTCTCGCGAACAAAAAGTCTAAAGGCGTCAGTGGCTTCAGACGATCGAAGAACTGATAGCTATCGAATAGAACACTGTATGTTGTCATGTCACACCACTTCAAACACGCTTTGGACGCGACCTCCACAACTCGCCATGCCGACGCTAGTGAATACCCGCGCCGTCGTGACATCTGAGCACGTGTCCACGTCTACGCCGCGCGCGCGTGGCGCCGCATCACGCGTTACTGTCGCACACGCGTCGTCGTTCAGCCGCAACGTGTGTGCATCTTCTCTCGCCTTGCTCGTGAATTTCACCCAAGCAAACGTAGCGTTCGCGGCACCAGCTGCGCCGTCATATAGCGGTGTGGACCCGAGCAAGAGCTCCTTCATCCAAGGATTGGTCGATAAGAGCGAGAAGGACAAGGCGAAGAACGATCAAGCGCGACTCGATAACTTTTACAGACGAGAGTATCGGATAAACCGAATCGTCGGTGGCGAAGTTCTGAAGGAGCCGTGCGATCCCCGGGATCCAGAATTTGGTTATGAGTGTAGGCCAATGCTCCCACGATTGCCGCAGGATCGAGGTGGGTTCGATGAGCCCTTAGAGAGAGAGAAGACTGGATACGGGAAAGTACTCGGGACGCGAGATGTCGACAGAGCCGCAGACGCTCTCGTCGCTGCGGCGGTGGACGAGACGCTCGAACGAGCGATCGAGACTATCGATGGCGAATCAGACGCGAATGGTGACGCGGTAGCCCGCTTTGACTCGGATACTGAATTCTCGCCGAGCGTTCAGGGCTTGTCCGAATAGTTTTATGAATTTATATTGACGCCGCTGGCTTAGAGTTTTAATACAAGGATTGGAATATAGTTACAGCAATCGCAAACTAATGCAAGTCATTTCGCTCGCTCGCGCGCCCGCCAAAGTGTGCGCTTTCGCATTGTCTATCAATACGTGATGGGCCCTTGAAGGCTACCGGTGGCGAACTGTCGCACGATGGGCTCGTCCGTCGTATCAAATTCCTCCACCGTTCCTTCCCACGCAACCTTGCCTTGGTGTAAGAAAACGATTCTGTCGACCGATCGACGAATCGTACTATGCTGGTGCGTGACGACGATGTAGCTCGACACCCCACCGTTCACTTCACAATGCTCATCCGGTTTGCAGTGCAATGATCGCATCAAGTCCTCCACTACCGTGCTCGCCACCGGGTCCAATCCAGCGGTCGGTTCGTCGTACATCACCACCTCCTCGATTGGGTCATCATCGCTCTCACGCTCTTCTTTGATAATCGCGCGGGCCAACGCCGCGCGCTTCTTCATCCCTCCCGAAAGCTGCGCCGGGTACTTGTCCTCGCACCCCGGCAATCCAACCGCCGCTAGACTCTTTTTCACTGCTCGCTCAACCTTCGCCTTGGGCAAGTCGCTGTGCTCGTATAACTTAAATCCAACATTTTCACCCACCGTCAAAGAATCGAACAGCGCCGAGGACTGAAACACCATTCCGACGTGCAACTCTGGATGCGCCTCGTCGCTCGCCAACCCTTTCCTGCGTTTGCCTCGGATGTACACTTCGCCCTCGTCCGGTATCAATAGCCCAGCCATGATGCGCAGCACGGTGGATTTCCCAGTCCCACTCGGTCCGATGATCCCGACCGCCTCGCCTCGTCGAACCTTAAAGCTCGCTCCGTCCAGGACTACTTTCTCGCCGAACGCCTTCTTCACCCCTCGGAGCTCGATTAACACTTCAGACGACGATTCGTTCGACGTGCCGTTTCGTCGCGCGACCGCGGGCGCTTTTTCGCCCGCGTCTGCGTCGACATCATCGTCGTTCGTCTCTTCAGCGTTTGCCGCCGATCCGCCGTCCACGACCGCGCGCGCGACGCTTCTTCGTCCTCGTCCGTGCGCAATCGCTCCACCTCGCGCGCGACGAGAACCGCTCGTCGACGCGCGATGGCACGCGGGGGAGCGCGCGGGACGAGCGTAAGACGCGGAAGTCATCGCTATGCGACTCCGCGTGCGCGCGGTAGTGGGAACAAACGCCACTCGCACGAACACGCCGTCGACTTACGCCGCAGTGTGGCGATCGGGCGGTCGGTCTCTTGGGTCTCTTGATAGATAACGCGTTTACCAAGTGCGGACGCTAGTGCGAGAAACGAAAGGCGAGGTTGCCGCTGGTAACACTTAAGGTGATAATATGATACTAAAACGACGTCAAAGTGGCTCACTGGTCCATGACGCATTCGCCTTGCGACGGCGCGGATGGAAACTGAGCTTTTCTCTTGGACGCCGTCACGCGGCGGGAAAGGCGCCGCGGCGTTCTTCGTCTTGTCTACTCGAAGTGGACGCGTCGTTGGAGGTTTGAGACTTGTTCTGTGACGCAATTGGTGGAATGATTGCGTCGTTGTAACGATGATACAGCACGTTTGCCACCGCACGATCGATGTAATTGGAGTCTTTGTCGACGCTCCCGGAGGACGCGAGTTCATTTTCAGCGACTTCGGAAGACCGCATGAGCCGGAGCAAACTTTCTCTGAAATTCGTACGAGTGGCGTCCGGAAGATTGCGGACAATCATCTCAAGCTGCGCGAGCACTGCTCTGTCTTCAGTCGCAATCAAATCGCTCGTCGTGGATGGCATTTGCGAGTTCGATGCACCGCCCGGTACGCGCAGCAATGTCCCGGTAGAGCCCGACATTGAACCAGAGTGCGATCCAGATGTACCCTTGGAGACTTGGCTATAATGTTGGGTACGATAAGACCTCGCGGCGGATGGTAGAACGCCCCTCGCTAATTCTTCCTCTTGACGTGCCGAAGCTTTTCTACCGACTGTCATCGCATTCTGCGTTGGCACAGATTTCAATAGTGCTCCATGCTCTTGCTGCTTCAGCGCATCAGTTGCACCTACTGACGCATATCCTAAGCCTTGCGATTCCCCCGGTACAGACGTATTCGTAAACGGATCTAATCCGCGGGCGTACAAACTTGCGCCGTCAAAGCCGTCAAACAATTCGTGTTCCACTGTCCTCGCCGTCGCCCCGCCAAGCAGATCTCCAGCATGTGCGAGCGATTGAAACGAAAATGACGACATTTTTGGAGGTGCGAATGGATTCAACACGCTCAAATCAGGATCGAGAATGCCCTCAGAACTTGGTGTGGCAAGTTCCACCATGATGGTTTGAGTGTGCACGCCTAAAAAGGCGTCGAGTTCCATCTTGGATTCAATCGCACTCGAGACGCTCGTGTGGTTCGACAGTTTCGCTCGCTTATTCGGTGAAGATGGTGAAGACGTTGCCGCCCGGCGCCGAGAATCGCTCGCCTTCTCGCTTGCCATGAATTGCTTCTTCGTCGCCTCAGCGCTCTTCGTCTGAGCCCCTTTCGCCAACGCCGCTCCACCGGCCTTTGTGCTCGTCGTCTTCTCTGTTTTTAAAGTTTTCACCTCCCTTTTCTCCGCGTTCTTACCCCCATCTCGACTCGTCGACACTTCACCGTTCGTCGTCGCTCTCTCGCACGCCCCCTCGCCTTTGACCGCCAGCGAGGCAGAGTCCCCGCCGCCCGCGCTCGACGTCCAACGCATCCCGCGCCTTCGCGCACCGCTCGTCGATGGCACACGCGCATCTCTCACCATCGCGCCCCTCCTTGGACGCGTTCACCGAGTCCACGACGCGCGCGCGAGTAAACTAACTCGCCGACGCCGATCCTCCCGCGTCGACAGAATTCGCGCGATGACGCCCTCTATCGCTCGTCTCGACGTCCAACGCTGGGTTCGTTCGCGCGCGCGTTCGACGACGACGCGCGATCGCGACCGCGCGCGATCGTCGGCGGCGGCGGCGCGCGACGAGGCCGCGCGCGTCGATGACTGGGCTGGGCACGCGTGTTTGTTGGGCATCGGACTGCTTTCCATACGATTTGGCGCCGAATGTCCGAACATCGCCCACGAAAAAGTCGAGATATTTTCAGCGGCGTTTCAGAACGCGTCGACGCGCGGTGGGCGATCGGGCGACGGACGTCGACGCGACGATTGATCGGACGATTTTTTACCCAACCCTGACGCGATCCCCCCACCGCGCGTCGCTACGCGTCGTTGACGATGCGGTGGAAGCGCGGCGCGCTCGAGGCGAGGCGCCGCGGCCGCGCGAACGCGAGCGCGCTGAGCGTGCTGTGGTTCATCGCGATCAAAGGCGGGGAGAGCGAAAGGAGCGAAAGCAGAGTTCACGCATTAGATTTGAGTGATGTCGCATCGCGCGTGCGGTGGCGGGACGACGTCGCGATGGTGGACGTGTTGTCGTACGTCGCGTCGCGTCGCGACGAGCGCCGCGAGTGGGCGAGTCGCGCCGTCGAGCGCGTCGAGCGCGAGATGACCGCGGTGAGCGCAAACGCGCTCACGACGAAGTTTGCGTTCGCGATCGTCAACTCCACGCACGGCACGCGAGGCGTGCGCGCGTTCGAAGACTTTTTCTTCTCCGGCGGTCGCGTTCTCGACGATGACTATGCCGTCTTCGTCGCCGCGCACCGTCAACCGTCGGACGTTCGTGCGTCCGCGCGCGTCGATTGTCCTCCCAGCGATGATAGCATATTTTGCGTCGATCGCATCGCTTTCGCCCTTCGCGACGTCCTCGATCGCGTCCGCGAGAGGAGCTCGTAGTCGGTCTCGCGTCCCCGGCGCGCCCGAGGTCCACTCGAGGGGGGCTGTGTCGGTGATTTGATTATCCACGTTATCCACTCGCGTCGACCCGCACTTTTCGACCGTCGCGCGCGTCTTCGTGCGCGAACGTTTGATTTCCTAACAGAGCCGTCCTCGCGCATGTCTTGCGCTCGAACGATCGCGCCGCACGCGCGCGTCGCCGCGCACGCGCGTCGACACACGACGAGTGGGAAATCGACGATGTCCCGCTCCGCCGTCGTCCCGCGCGCGAAGGCGAACCGCTTGCAAGAGAAGAGCGCGCAGGAGTTGGTCGACGCCACGGAAACGTTCATCTTTGACTGCGACGGTGTCATCTGGAAGGGTGACTCGCTGATCGAAGGCGTCCCGGAGACGCTCGAACTGCTGCGCTCAATGGGCAAGCGATTGATCTTCGTGACGAACAACTCCACCAAGTCTAGAGCCGGGTACACGAAGAAGTTCGAGTCGCTGGGATTGAAAGTGAACGCCGAGGAAATCTTTTCTTCGTCCTTCGCCGCGGCGGCGTATTTGGAATCGATCGATTTCAAGAAGAAGGCGTATGTCGTCGGAGAGACGGGCATCTTGGAGGAACTCGACGGCGTCGGCATCAAGCACATTGGTGGTGAATCGGACGCTGGCAAGCAAGTCACGCTGGCGAGTGGTGAGTTGATGCACCACGACGAGGATGTCGGGGCGGTTATCGTTGGTTTTGATCGCAACATCAACTACTACAAGATCCAGTACGCGACGCTTTGCATCCGCGAGAACCCGGGTTGCATGTTCATCGCGACAAACACCGACGCTGTGACGCACTTGACCGACGCCCAAGAGTGGGCTGGTAACGGTTCCATGGTCGGTGCCATCAAGGGTAGCACGAAGAGAGAACCGATCGTCGTCGGCAAGCCCGCGGCGTTCATGTTGGATTACATTGCCAACAAGTTCCAGATTCGCAAGGATCAAATCACCATGGTCGGCGATCGCCTCGACACCGATATCCTCTTCGGTAACGACGGTGGCTTGAATACTATGCTCGTGTTATCCGGCGTGACCACGAAAGACATGCTTTGCAGCGACGACAACACCATTGCGCCGACTTACTACACCGATAAATTGGCTGATTTATTGTGCGTCGGCAAGGTCGCAGCTTAAACGCGTTGTTATATACCTCTACCGGTCCTTGCTACGTTTTATGATCTAATGACAATGAATTGTTTTCTAAGTGTTCTTCTCTATCGTGCTCTGTCGTAATCTCTACTGTCTCGTCGTCGCACGCGTCTCTCGCTCGGGCTACGGCTGCGGCTACGGCGACGGCCACGGTCCGAGCTCGAATTATGCGCAGACCTTTCACGTTGTTTCGTCTCACGTTCGCTCCCTCGCCCACTTAAACACTTATAGTCTACTTTTTCCACCGCGTGAAATGCCGTGATTGTCTCAGCGATGGCTTCTAAATTCTCCTTTGTCACGCCGTCGACTAGGCAAAACCACGGCGGCGACGACGGTAAAGCCTTGCCCAATTCCTTCGCAGCTAAATATATGCATCCACACGCGATGACATCCGGCTTGTATTGCACGCAAAGCGCCGTCATTGCGCTGTCGTTGCACAGCACCCACGCCCGTTTCACCAAATCGTCGTCCAATTCTAAGTGTGTACCCAGTGTGTACGCGAACGGGTGCGGCGGCGTTACGTGCGCAAAGAACCCAAACTCTCGCAGCATCACCATCTCCATGTTCTTAGCGTCTGATTTGTACTCTTCATACTCTGGTGTATTGATCGCCATCACAACTCGCGGTTTGTTCTCGTGTCTCTGCGCCGCCCTACGCGTGGCATTCAGCACGTCTCGCAGCTTGCGATCTTTTTCCTCCAGCTTGCACGCTAAGGCGATGGAAGCCGTCGCGACGAGCTTGACATCGTAATCAGTGAGAGATTTTTTCGTGTAGAATCGATGTAACAGCGTCTGAGCCGTGATGACCACGCTCAGAGGCGAGCGCAAGAGCAAACACGCCGAACGAATGAGTGAGGCGCCGTAAATTCTTTGCACAAACTCGGTTTCCTCATCGACGTCCTTCGACCTCGATGGCGTGTTCTTAACGTCGACGACGTAGAAGTTATCGACCGCAGTCGATGTGTGAATCATTATCGTCCGCACTCGCCCGCACACGACGAGCTGGGGAGTGGCGGTTCCTTCAAGCGCCGCGCACTTCAGTTTCAACGAGTGTTGACATTTTACAAAGATGTCGAGCAATGGCTAGTCTAAGCTGACTTCTAGAAGGCCTGCCTGACGTTCGCTGAATCGCCAGTGGTGTTCCTGTAAGAAGGTTTCAACTGCAACGGGAAGCCGAGAAGGCGTTCTCGACCCGACGGTGTGATGCCCAGTCCCCACTAAAATTTGCGCATGCGAACATCCACTACCGCGGAGCCTAGACAATTCGCGGCGTAGAAGGGACAATGCTTCTGCAACGTGTAGACCGTGCAAATCGATCACGCCGTCGCTACCGCCACCTCTGCTATGATAAATGTTGTGTGCGGCCTGCGCATGGGCCTGAGACATCTTTGCCGCAGCCTCGCGGCCTTGACGAGATAACTCTTTAGCCAAAGCTTTGTTACCGCTCAAGTACGCATTCGTAGCTTGCTCGTAGCATACATTTCGCACTCTGGCGTAGTCGCGCGCCTCGTCTCGATTTGCGGCGTAAAGCTGCGACACCGCGGCTCCCGTTTCTACCCACTCAATCTTCGTCTTTGTACCATCCCGTACGCCTCGCTCAATCTTACCACTCGCCGAAACCGATGCCGTCTCCGTTTTTGTCGCTCGTGTGTTCCAATTCACCGACGCAGACGCTTTATTGACGTTCGACATTCCACCCGAAAGGAATATTTTCTTTGGCAGTGGTTCTGGCGCTCGAGGCGCGGACGTGGACGTCCCGCCGCCACCGCCTCCAAGCGATGGAAACGCCTCTGCGTCGTCCACGTCCGGAGCGGGTATATCGGGTATCTCATCGTCCATCAACAGCTCCATGGCGAGCTCGACATCGCCCCCAGTATTCATCAACGCCTCCTCCAAACACGCCCAGTCCATGTTTGGGAACATGTCTCCCAAAAAGGTGAGAGAGTCATCGAAATCGCTCGGCGACGGCTCTTCGCCTGCGAGAGCGGCGTAAGGCTCGATCGGCCTTTCTCCACCGCTCGAAGCGAAAGCACTCTCGTCCGCGGCATCGACGGCGTTCTCGTCGTCCTCCTCGTCCTCGCTCACCAGGCCGAGCGCACCGAACTCGTCGACGACTTTTTCCAAACGAACTGGAGGCGTCGCTGGACGTCCGCGCGGCTTGAACACGAACGCCGACGCCGACGGATTCAGCGCCGACGCGCTCGTTTCTGGGCCGTCGTTCCCGGACATCGCGCGAAGCAGTGGCGGCTAATGGCTGATTGAGTTTGGTTTCGTTCGAGTTTGACTCGGTGTCGAGCCAAAGGTTGATATGAATGACAATCACAAACTAATACGCGCTACACATAAAATCTCACAGTTCAGTCGCTTGATGCACGGTGAACGAACCGACGGCGAGCAAGATGGTGCCTATGAAGAGAGTCAGCCACTCGCGCGAGAAATATTTCAACACGCGCACGCCGAGAGCGACTCCGACCAATCCGCACGGCAAAATCAAAAGCACGAGCCCGGGGTCGGGCTTTTTTCCACGAGCAGTGGTGCTGACGATCGCTGCGATACCTAAGAATACGCTCTGAATCGCACTCATCGATAACATCACCTTGCGGTTCACCTTGCCTTTCCACAGTACTACAATCGGCAGGAAGCTTATCGGGCCGCCGGTTCCGGTGAGCACGCTGAGCATCCCCACGACGACACCGATGCTGAACAACAACCACATCTCGCGAGTCGTAGGTTCTAACCAGTACTCATCGCTTTTGCTCTCGCTCTCGTTCGCGTCGACCGCGTCCGCGCCGTCCATCTCGAGCGCCGCGTCTCCGTCGTCTCCGTCGTCTCCGCCGTCTTCCACCGTCACCACCGTCTCCCCCTCTCCCGCGCGTGACCGCGCCGCGCGCGAGCGCAATCGCCGCGCGCTGTCTGCGACGTCTTTCCCTCCCGCCACCAGCGCGACGAGACCTATGACGTACGTCAGCGCCTCTCTCGGGACGACGTCCAGGAGCGCGCCCCCGGCGACGCTCGCGCCGCACGCCCCTCCCGCCGCGGCGACGCCTCCCAGCCGCGTCGGAAACCGATCGCGCGGCACTATTTTTCTCAGCATCCACACCCTGAGCGCCATCGTCGGCGTGAACGCGACGAACAGGGACACGATCCCGACCTCGGGCGTGCACGCCCTCGCGAGCAGGAGCGCGGGCAAGATGACGACGCCTCCCAGACCGACCGCGCCGACGAGCAGCGCGCCCGCGACGCACGCCGCGACGACGACGGCGACTTGTCCGAGCGTCAGCGCGCGCACGACGGTGTTCATCGCGTCGCCGGGCGCGCCGCGGGGACGTCGAGCGACGCGACCGTCGAGCGACGGCGCGTCCGTCACCGCGCGCGGGCGTCGCGTAACGAACGCGCGGGCGCGCCGAACCCCGGGCCGGGCCGGGCGGTCGGCGCGCGCGTCGGCGCGTCGTCTTTTTCGCGCGCGGGCGTCTCCGTGATCTCGTCTCGATGGCTTCGCGGGACGCGCTATACGAGGGCCGATCGATCGCGCGCGGCGATCGATCGATCGATCGATCGCGCGGTCGGTCGCCGCGCGCGGTTGACCGACCGACGCGCGCGGTGGGCCGCGAGAGCGCGACGCGACGTCGCGCGATGACGGCGGACGACCGAGGGTGGTGCGCGTACCCGAGCGAAGCGAAACGCGATCCCGCGAGCACGCTCGATCTGCCGCGCGGCGAGGACGACGGGAACGCCGCGTCGAGGGCGTCGAGAGTCGCGATGACGCGAGTCAAGGTGCCGAGCGCGTGCTGCGAGTTCGACGAGGACGCGACGGATGGGGGCGAAGCGGACGAGGATGGGTTGATCGAGGTGGACGTGACGATCGACGTCGATCGGGGGATGATCGAAGGCGTGCGCGAGTCGACGAGCACGAGGACGAGGACGGTGGGGGAGGAGGAGACGGCGGATTACGCGGAGAGCGACGAGGACGAGGACGGCCGTCGCGGGCTTCGAGTGGCGATGGGCGGGAGGATGTGCTTACCGACGTTCGTGGACATACACACACATATAGATAAGGCACACACGTGTGAGAGGAGCCGAAATTTAAACGGCACCCTCGCTGGCGCGGACGCCGCGTGCGCGAACGATTTCCAACACTGGACGCTCGAAGACGCCAAGCGGCGCATGGGCTTTGCGATTCAGTGCGCGTACGCGTACGGGACCTCCGCCATGCGCACGCACTTGATGTCGGGTGAGGAGAGACAGAGCAAAATCGCCTGGGAAGCGTTCGGGAAGTTACGCGAGGAATGGAGAGGGAAAGTTGAGTTGCAAGGCGTGTCACTCTCGGTGTTGAGCTTTTTCCGCGACGAGACCAAGGCGCGCGCGCTGGCTCGCATGGTGAAATCTTATGGAGGTATACTTGGCGCCGCCGTGTCGTGTAGCGATGCAGGTGGTACACCACTGGATGTCCACACGACGTGCGGTGCCGATATGCCCAAGTTATTGGACGTCATTTTCTCTCTGGCGAAGGAATACAATTTGGATGTCGACTTTCATTGCGACGAGAACGGCAATGAATCCTCCAAAGGCTTGCTCCACATTTCTGAGGCCGTCATTCGAAACAATTTCAAAGGATCTGTGGTGTGCGGTCACTGCTGCAGTCTCGCAGTTCAGCCAAACGAACAGGCAAAGCGCATCATCGACGCCGCCCGCGAAGCGGGCGTCACCGTTGTTTCGCTTCCAATCGTTAACCAATGGCTTCAAAATCGTGATCCAACGAACGAAGCGACGCCAACGCGGCGAGGCGTTACTCGGGTGAAGGAGCTTGCCCGAGCTGGCGTGCCGGTGTGCCTTTCGAGTGATAATACGCGAGATCAATTTTTTCAATACGGTGACTGTGATATGCTCGAGGTATTTCGATCGAGCGTTTGCATCGCGCATCTCGATCGACCTTTTGGATCGTGGCCGTTGGCTTTAGCTGCGAACCCATCGCGCGCGATGCGACTTGGCGAAAAGTCGGGAATGATTGCTCCAGGAGCGAAGGCAAACTTTGTCTTGTTTCGCGCTAGGAATTACAGCGAGCTGTTTTCTAGATCGCAACATGATCGAGTCGTCATTCGTGATGGTGTCCGCATCGCTACTGCTTTACCAGATTATGAAGAGCTAGACTAACTTGGCTAACATATTACAATGATGAATCGTTCTTACTTTTGGCTATGTTGAATTGTAATCACTTGCTTTTTGTACCACACGTCGCTACACCAGCGCACTTAAAAGCTGAACCCTCGATTTGCAACTCTTCGACAATGACTTGACTTGGACTAATGCCCAGCTTTTCAAAATTTTTGATGAACTGAGGATTTTTAAGCCGACTAACGCGCTTGACATGAGGAGCACCTCGCAAGAGTGACTCTCCGGAAATCTTGACGCGCAACTCAACGCATCAAGGATATTGCACACGCACATAAAAGCGCTTCGTACAATCACCTCGGAGTCCGTATCAGAGATGAACGTTTCTTTCGCATCGGATGTGAGCGTCGAGGTGAGTTGAGTAAAGTGACGGCAAATTGTAAACGCCCGTTGTGGAGACTCACGAATGGCAAACACTGTAGCGTGTGATAAAACATCCAGTACCACAGCCGAGACTGGTATGCCAGCTGCGGTTATGCGTCGCATTTCGAGCAGTTTTGGCAAACCAATGCGTGATATGCGGTCAAACTCTGGTCCAGATGTGTTCGGCAAGACCGCTACGCATGCAACTAAGAGACTTTGACGAAATTTACTCAAATCGCTTTCACAGTCTTGAAAGTCTTGAAACGTCCGCAGCAACTCGAGCAGCATCCTATCGTTTGCATTCGCATTCGAGCGATAAAGCTTCAAAATATCTACAGTGATCGACGTCATGTCCTTTGAATCGAGCGAAGGGGGGCGCGGCGACGAGATTCTCTCCATGCGACCAAGACGCATGACGGGCTCTATCGCCAAGCGCGAGTCCCATTCTATAACGCTAGCGGCTACTTCGTCCGCAAGTCTGAGAGCAATTGCCATTTCTTTGCTAGGCGAAATTTTTGCAATAGATTCCAACAGCCCTTTGCTGATTTCACGAGCCAGCGATGTGGCTAAAATCTGAGTTGATGTCATTCGTTGCTTCCGTGACCATTCAATGACACGTGCCAATGCAAGGAGTACACCCTCGGGGAACGTGCGCTCAATGACCCTCACATCTACCTGTCCTTCGTTCATGGTTATTAGTTTCAAAATTCTCAGAGCAAAGTGGGCTCCATGAAACGGACCAGTAGCAGGGGAACTAAGTTGTACCGCAGTCAACATTGGAAGCACGATGAAGAGTAAACCGTCTTGCAACTCTAAGAGATGCATTTTGCCAGAATTGCTCCCAAAGAAGGCTTCACAGATATATTCGATGGAATCCATGGCTTTAATATTCGCAAAGTCATTCGGAAAATCCCGGAGCAAGTCGACGAATGCAACAAGCAAGCACGCCGGCGAGTTGCCGCAACGCTTCACCTTGACAAAACTTGGTACCAAGCGGAAAGTTTCGATAATGATTGCACCCTGGGACGAGTGTGCAACTGCTGTATGAATCAAACGACGATAAACGAGGTCTGGTGCGATGAGTATGGGCCACAGCAAATCATTCGCTAGATTCAACTTCATGCGATTGGTGACGCTTGTGCTTGCACTCGCTGTGATGCGGTTCAATGCGACAATGACATCGCGCTCTATGACTTTTGAATCAAAATCTTGTTGCGTGATGAGCATATTTCTGAAGAGATGAAACTCGTCGGAGCATAGCACTGTGGATATGATTTCTAAGACGTCATCTTTTGGAAAGCGAGATACCAATTTTTCTTTGGCTGTCTTTGGTTCTGTGCACGCCAACAGGTCTCGGAGAAACTTTTCCACCTGAGATGGTTCTGCAACCAGTGGCGATGAACATATCACGTCTACGCTGACGGTTGGTTCATCATCCGTCGTTCGTGATTGAGTTTTCCTCGCGGTTGGAGTGTATCCGGACGTAGAGAAAATTACCGTCAGTTGCTCAATTACCTCTGTTCTGGTTTCACTCGTAAACAAAGCCTTCGTCATCGTCTCTTTCGCTCGATCAGAAGCATGTAGCATCGCATTGTAGAACAAATCCTTCATTTCTAGCACTGTGATCAACTCTGCGAACATCGGCGTGGGTAGCGACCACTTGGCTCTTCGGCAGAACGGGTCAATTGTTTCTTGAATTGGCTCCCCATCACCGCCTATGAGCTTGGCGCACCACACACTGAACAACACCGCAAACACATGCTCTCGAGAGTCTTTTTCCCCTTTACTCGGGCGTCTGAGCACTCGACGTAAGCCTGGAACGACCACGGTGTCCAGCGCAGAGACGGCGTCCCCGAGTCCCTCACGTTGCTCGATGGCGTCAAACAGTGGGCCCATCGCCGCCTCGATCGCCACTCCTTCGTCATCATAGGATAACGAACGCAACGATTGTAGCGCTACTATAGTTGTGGACGCGTGCACTCCCGAGATCATCATCCAGTGCCGCGATTGAGACGCTTCAACAACTTGAGTGGCAAAATGTAGAACACGAGAATGCAGCACAGCGATAGCAATACGAAATCGACTGGCTTTAAGGCGTAGATGATAATATCATCATCGTACATGTGCCTTCTTCTCTTGCGCTTGTGCGAGCGCACACTCGATGTGCGCGTGCGAGTTTGTGGCTTCTTGGGGAGGTCGGTTACCGTGTAAAGTGAACGCCCTGACCGTTCTAATTAAATTACAACGCCGCCTTCTTAGCTGCTTTTGCTTTTTGATTGTGATGCTTGTGTGTAAAATCTTTTGCAGTCAGTCCTCTCGTTTGTCGTCCGCCAGACCCTCTTCCTCCGCGACCGGCACCCCCGTTTGCCCTGGGTTGTTCTTTGGCCGAAGCACTTGTCGACAATCCCCTTGGCGTGAAAGGTACCGCGCTTGTGCTCGGGGTGAATGCTGAATCGAACCGTGACTTATTTCCACCCGCACCGAGTCCTTCTATCTCGTTTCTTTTCGTTTTTTCTTGGGCCAGGGCGATCGTTGACGCTTCCTCTGCGCTATGCGCGAAGATTTTCTCGGCGCCGGCTTTGTGGGAGTGATAGACTTTGCCGTCGGCCACATAGAAGACACGCTTCGATGCGTTTGCACGTTCTTTGCGACCGTCTCCATCTTCTAATTCGTCCGTACCGAGCGTGACGTTCGCTACTTGCACTGGGAGATCGTCGAATGAATCATCGTATTCATCCTCGTATTCCAAATTGCGCGCTGCCTTCAGCACTCGCTTCTTATCTTCCACTGAAAGTTCGAGGTCAGCTTCCTTGTTCAATCTCTTGCCAACGGGTATACTGGGCTGAGGACGACTCCGCCAGGTCAACTTTGACGCGGGTGGCGGCCATCCCAGCTGTCTATCAAGCGACCGCAAATCAGGCGGAAGCGACTCCTCAAACAAATGCTGCACAATTGACTCAGCGTTGGGACCAAAATGGTCTACGCATGCCTTAAGAAACCCAATGCCGACATCGGGTAGGATGATTCTAACAGATTCAATCGTGTTCACGACCACTGGAGCCAGTCCTACGTACTTATCGCGCTCTGCATCCACGGGTTCTCCATCTCCTCCTCCTCCTCCTCCTCCTCCTCCTCCTCCATCTGCACTTCTCAGAAAGGAAATTGCCGCGCCTAAAGAACCTCTCACCGTATCTAAACTATCACTATCGCAAGTTGCCATGGACTGGAAGCTAGAAAGTACCATACTTCGGATCTTTTCGAGCGCACCTGTCAGATTCCCATCACGACGCAACCATTCTGCGGCTTCTGGATACACGGTGACGAGTGAAACAAGTGAAATAGCAACGTCGTGAAAGTATGACAGCGATTCACTCAACCCGTCTGGTGGGAGCTCGTTAGCTTCAGCCGCAGGAGTCACTCGCGCTGCCATATCTTTCAAGTTCTTTTCGATCATCAATCCAGTGCGCCCAAAATCGTCTTCGAGAGTCGGCAACAGTTTCACAGCATTTTCTAGCACTTCGTGCACTAGATCCCTGTTATCGCTTCCATAAATCACCGTCAAGTCAATCAATTTCGGTACGTCGATCAGGTTATGCTTTAAAACCGCCTGCCTCCGCTCTTCGAGAGTTAAGCAGCTTCGCTCTCGAGCGCCGTCATTCACCAGTCTGAGCATCGTGAGGAAGACCTTCCTTCCCAACTCGTCCTCCGTAACTGAAGTCGACGGTTCGGCCCCCCGACCTCGAGTTTCGAATGGCCGCGTTTTAAACTGCAAGTACGTGTCCAGACTCCTCCCGAGCCCTCGTCCGTTTCTCTGCACGTGCGCCCAAAACGCTTCACTCGTCTTTCGCAGCGCACTATCGAGGGCGTCCACTAGCGCTTGACACGCCTCCGTAGCGCGCTCGTCCAAAGGATCGTCGTCGCCGGGCAGATAGGAGATGTACGTCACCGTCGCTGGCGCGACGCGTGACGCGCGTGACATCCCACGCGTCCGACGGCGCGCCTCGAAGTATCGACGGACGCGAGTGCGCGCTGTAGGCGCGCACGCGCTCGCGGGCGAAGGCGGCACAGTCAGACGTGCGCGCTGCGTCCCGTCGAGGACGACATCCGCGCTAGAATTCATGGCCGACGAACTCGACGAGGTGATCGGGTTTTTGTCCGATAAGAACCCGGCCGTGCGAGAGCAGGCGGCGCACATCATCCAAGGCTTGACTGGAACGGATGACGGCGCAAAGTTACTGTGCGCTAAAGCCGACTCACTGGTGCCAAAACTGTTGCACGCGCTCGGCAAAGAAGGCGCAGAATCAAAGTATGCCGCGACAGCGCTGGTAAACTTGACGCACGACCCGGAGGTGATCGTCAAGGCTGTGAACAAGGGTGTCGTGGAGCGAGCCATGGACGGGCTTCGCGATGGCGACGGTGCACCGGTAGACCTCTTGCTGTCTATTTTAGCGAACGTGACGACGGCGGAGAGCGGTGTACACGTGATAAGTCAAGAGGGTAAGCCACTAGAAGGATTTTACGTGTCAAAGTTGATCCAACTCTTGTCCACCGGAAAGCCGGAGGAAGACTACGACCATGCCGCGTCAGTCTTGACAAACATCTCGCGCGACCCGATCGGTCGACGAGTCTTCTTAGATCCGAAGCGAGGATTGTTAGCATCAGTTGTTTCAATTATGAGTGAATCGAACGACCTCAGACGTGAGCGTGTCGCAGCGGCGTTGCGGAATTGCTGCATGGATGACATTCAGCGTAAAGCGCTTTTGGACTTTGTCAGCCCAGGTGCACAGGAGGCAGCAGGGGATGTCCTACGCGCGCTCCTTCGGCCGATCAGCGGGAAGCAGGTCGGAGCAGAATTATCTGATCATGTTCGTCAGGCCTGTGCGGAAGCGATCTACGCGTTGGCGAAAGACGAAGAAGGCCGGATGTGGCTTGGCAAGTTGGACGCTCCTCGGACTCTGCGAGACGGATACGAACTTGAGGAACACGCAGAAACTTGTGCTGCATTGGTTGCCGCCGGAGATTTGTTCCTGAAGCACGGCATGGTGCCCGAAGACCTTCAAGAAGGCTTGAATCAGCCGCAAGCCGTCGAAGTGATTGACGATGACGAAGCCGTGGTCATGATGGGACCAGGCGTTGGTGGTGGTGGATTTATTAGTGGCGTGGATTGATTTGTCAATTGAGTAAATCGTTCGCTCGCGTCGTTCGCAATTTTAAAGCGAGAATTCCGCGCAGATAATAGTGTATTAAAATCATATCGTATTCGTTGAAGCTCGCGTGGGTTAGTGACAGTATTGTGCGCGCCCCGTTTCGTACGTTGCGATGTAAATAATTAAATCAACTGCATCAAAGATGACGGCTTGTCAAAGCTCACAATGAAGTGGACGCGTGCGGATCGCGTGCTCATTTAAACGTGGTGTCGCGAATATCGATTGTGTGACGTTCGTGTGTTGTTTTGCATGCATCTAGCGCCTATCTAAGAGCGCACTCCTGGAGAGTATTTATTTAATAAATTAATTAATTTTGATCGTGACGTCGTTGTCGGCGTGTTTGTCTTGATTACTCAATAAAATTGCTCGCTTGGCCGTCCACTACATCGAGCGATCTGGACTGCCTGTTTGCGACACATGGATGTGCAAAACGGGTTACGGGTGAATTAATTTCAATTATTTTCTCCTTCTCGATAAAACACCGACAACGTCGTTGTCTATGGACGCTCTGGCCGGCCGTGCGCGAGCTCCATGCCTCTTGGATGCTCGTTGGTGCCGTACGTTTCGGAGTTTTGCGTCCCGGAAGCTTTGATTCGTTGCCACGCGTTACGTTGGCGAACGTTTGTATTAAATTTATTTATTACAAAGACGCACATTTCACTTTGTACGAAAATAACGAACGCGCTCGAGTAATTACCACGTAAGAACAATGAAAATGACCTTTCGGACGTCTCGTGCGCTTACGCTGCGTTTACATCGACTTCGTCGTCTCACGAGGGCGTGTTTTGCCGTCATTCGCGATTATTCGATAATTAATTACTTTTGTAATCTGTTGCATCGCGAAGCCAGAAACGATCAGTTCAATATCCCTTAACGAGCATCCCGCGAGATCGCAGTCGTGGTTGTGCGCGCGCTTACGAGTGATGGGTGATTAATGTCTGTATGCACACTTGAATTGAAAAGAACTACATAGCAACCAAGACACTGAGACAGGTTCGCAGGCACTTCTTCCTCAACGAACAATATTTCTCAATACATTATAGCCACACCATGAACCTACGCAGCCAGCGGCTTCTTCATGACGATGAGATACATCGGAGAGAAGATGCCGAGATCACCGCCTTTCTCGAGGTTGACCGCAGCCTTCAACAACATGGTGTGCACGGCTTGCGTCCCCTTGGGCGCGAAGCCGATGAACTCGAGCACGCCGGTGAGGACGTGCGTCAAGTACGCCGCCCGGCGAGCAGATTTCATGGCTTGTTGCCACGGAACGGCTCCAAGGGTGGCGCGATCAAAAGTAAACTGCACGTCGAAGCCCGCCGCCTTCGCGGCTTCAACGCAATCTTCGATGGTGCGCACTTCCGGCAGTGCGTTACCTTCAGCGATGCCATCGACGACGTCGACGTGAACCTTATTATTCGGGTCGTATTGATCGGTGCGCAACCACTCGTAGGACGCAAAGAGGGCACCCGGTTTGAGGACTTGGAACACTTGCTTGTACAAAGCAGTGGTGTTCGACGCGTGGCACGCGGCTTCAATGGCATACGCGCCGTCAAAGGATCGACCCTTGAACACCTTCGCGAGGTCCATGAAGTTACCTTGAACGATCTCCGTCAAATCTTCCAGGCCAGCCTGCTGGTTCAAAGTGTTGCAGCGGCCAACTTGGTACTCATTGATAGTGATACCAGTCACCTTACCGCCCGTGGCCTTGACGATGTTGCGCATCGGACCCCCAACGCCGCAGCCAAGGTCCAACACGTTCATCCCCGCCTTCAAACCAATGTTCTCCGCGATCGCTGTGCGTGTAAAACGGGTAAAGTCGCGTCAGTCGAATGCCTGCTTTTCACGGATATGCGTGTAGAACGCGTTCACGGATTCGAGACGAGTGATGCGCGCGAGACGAGCATGACGTACCGACTTCCTGGCGAATGATGGAGTCTTCAAAGCTCTCCCCCTTTTCGCGTGCGGCGAAGTGGAAGCTTTCGCCCCAACCGTACTCGTAAAAGTCGGTGATGAGGGAGTAAAACTTGTTCACGAAGTCCGGGGTGGACAAGATGCGCGATCCGACCCCCTTACCGTCTTCTTGGTCGAAGAACTCGTTGTAAGATTTTATCCCTTTGTCCACCATCGTCTTCGCCATCGCCCCGGTCTTCCCGCCGAACGAGCGCAGCGGGTTCTTGCGGAACCAAGACAACTTCACCGCGACGTAGATACCACCAGTCAGCGTCACCCCACCGACGATCATCTGGACTTTCTTGTCCTCGAGCGCGTCCATGACGCGCGCGGTAGCCATCTCGAGAGACCTTTGGCGCGAAAAGTCGAGCGC
Source organism: Ostreococcus lucimarinus CCE9901 (assembly GCF_000092065.1). Lineage (NCBI taxonomy): Eukaryota > Viridiplantae > Chlorophyta > Mamiellophyceae > Mamiellales > Bathycoccaceae > Ostreococcus > Ostreococcus sp. 'lucimarinus'. The sequence continues at coordinate 393,098 of NC_009362.1, forward strand.
GCAAGATGCGATCTCGCGCCGAACTCCGAAGCTTTACGAGCGCGGACGGCGCGTGGAGGGCGTGCGGACGTGCGAAGGGTGGCTATGGACTCCCTCGAGGACGGACGTTCGAACGAATCGAAGTCGTCGTGTGCGGCGGCGGTAATCTTTCGGAACGCCTCGTGACGTCTTCGCGGATACGAGCGCCGCCGCTGCGAATCCGAACCCGCCGCGGGCGCGACGAAAGGCCAGACGTCGTCGGGGGACTCGCGACGAGTCGTGATTCGATCGCGTCGCACGTTTTTTATCGATCATCCGCGTCAAAGGTGAAAGATCTATCATGGCTTTGAATACGGTAAAATTGACATCGGGGGAGATGCAGAGCCTCCCGCGGACATATCGACCTAGCCCTAGATCGCCAAGTTTCGGCGCTGAGCCCTGCGCAATCAGTCGTTGTGACGCCTCACACGGACCCATATCGACTTTCTCGACTTTCTCGACTTCTACGACGCCGACCGTCGCGCGCGATTTCGCGAAAGGGCTTATGCGATCTAACGTGGATGCGGTTCAGATGATGAGATCGCTGGAGTGGTGGATTAATGGATGAATGAATTGAAATGAGTCCTAGTATATATAAAAGCGTCGCGACGGGCGTCGGTGAGCTTTTACGGCTTGGTCGAAACCTTCACCATCGAAGCACGGATGAGGCTACTACCGATCTTATAGCCCTTTCTGAATTCTTCAATGATGGTATCTTCATCCATCTCGTCGTTCTCTTCCCGCATGATAGCCTCATGGTCGTTCGGGTCGAACGGTTCACCGACGCCCGCGACGACTTGGAGGCCTTGCGATGAAAGAATTTCCATCAACTGCTTGTGCATGTTTTGATATCCCGTCAATATCTTCTCCTCACCTTCGGTCGAACCCTTGATATTCTTCTCTGCGAGGTCAAAGTTATCGAGCACGGGCAAGAGAGCCTTGACAAAGTCCCCCTTGGCGCTGCTCGCGAGGTTCTCCTTTTCCTTGAGCGTTCGCTTGCGGAAGTTGTCGAAGTCTGCGTTCAAACGCAAGTATTGATCCTTCATCGCGGCCACTTGGTCTTCCATACCGACCATCTTTGCGTTTGCATCACCGATTTCTCCCTTGAGGGAGGCCACAAGCTCCGCTGCGTCGGCGTTATCGCCGACGACGACCTCGAGTCGACCGACGAGCGCGCTCAACGCGGTCTCCTCTTCTTCCGCACCTCCTGCGACTTCTTCGTCGTCCTCGACGACTTCAACTTCGGGCACTTCTTCTTCAGTCTCAACAGTTTCACCCTGCGCGGTGCGAGAACACGCGTTGTTTCGTCAGTCGTTCGTTCGTCCTCGTCGACCGATACCCTCGTCGCCCCGCTCCCTCGTCGCTCGCCCGTCTAATCCTCGATCCCTCGCGCGCCGTCGGCCTCGCGCGTCGCCCTCGAGTCTCGCCACGCGTCGTTCTATCGCACCTCTTCTTCCCCCGCGCGCGCGATGATCTTCATCGCTCGCGCCTCGCGCGTCGCCCCCGAAGGTGTCGAACACGCTCGAAGATTCATCTTCGCGCGCATCGTCGTCGTCGTCGTCGTCGCGCGGGCGCGCGCGCGCGCGGGCGCCGACGCGATCGAGATCGTGATCGCGGACATCCTCGGTGCGCCCGCGCGTCGGCTGCTCGACGGTTCGCGCGCGAACGAGTGGCGCGCGACGGGGTTTCCCTCGCCCTCGCGTCGTCGTCCACGCCGCACGCCGCGTCGCACCCTCGGTCGTCGTCGCCGAGACGACGCGACGACGACGGGCGATGCTCGATGACGGCGAACGACGCGCGATGACGCTCAGCACGCTCGCCGGACTCGCGACGACGCTCGGCGCGGTGGTGGCGGTGTGGAAGAAACCGGACGCGCGCGCGATGGCGTTCTTGCTCGGCGTCGCGATCGGAGTGATGACGTCGCTGTCGTTCGTGGAACTGTACGCGAAGAATGTCATCGAGCACGGGTTCTGGAGCGTCACCGCGGCGACGCTGGGGGGGGCGGGGACGTACGCGTGCGCGGCGCCGCTGTTGCCGAATCCAGAGACGCACCACGAGGCGAACGCGGGGACACCACCGAACGAACGAACGACGATGAACGCGACGTCGAAGAGCGACGATGAAAAGGATGCCATCGCCGCTGGAAGAGTGAGCAGGGCGCGGTTGTTGCGATTGGGGATTTTGATGGCGTTCGCGATGACGCTGCACAACTTGCCAGAGGGGTTCGCGGTGGCGTGCGCGTCGTATACGACGATTGGACCGACGATGGCGTTCGCGATCGGAATGCATAACGTCCCAGAGGGTATCATCATCGCTGCCCCGGTGTATGCAGCGACTGGAAGCCGAAGTCGAGCCATTCTTCTCGCCACCGCGAGCGGGTTGTCGGAACCAGTCGGGGCGCTCATCGCTTTGAAATTCATGAAACCGTACCTCACTCCAACGCGTTTGGAACATCTCCTCGCCGGCACTGGTGGGATTATGGTTGCTGTGTGTGCGCTTGAATTGTGGCCCGAGGCGAGAAAATGTGGAAATAGTGACAATATGTACCGTGGGGTCATCTTTGGCGCCGCTCTGATGATGCTCACGTTGTATCTCGGCGCGTAAAAAATCTGTTGTAGCTTTAGATTGCTCCAAACTCTATGTTGCTAGCGTTCTATAACAATCCTCGCAAGCTGATAACGTTACGAGTGCTTGGCGATAGCATCGACTCGCACCGCCCGTTTGTATTCCCAGTTTCTGGAATCCCGTGCGAAACAGCTCGCATCTTCTTTTCCGTGCTCGTATTCGCTCGATAGTTTTGCCATGACGTTCCATTACTGTCTAGTAGCGTGCCTCCCCACGCAGCGTCTTCCGTAGCCGTAGATAGAAGCTCAGCCACGCGTGTCTTCACTTGCGCTTTGCCGCTGCGGTGATCCAACTCTATCGGGCCTTTACTCTCGCGCTTCAGCGTGGCGATCCCCTGAAAAAAGAGAAACTTTTGCTCCGCATCAACGCTGCTGATGAGTGAGATACTATGCATCGAACCGGGGAACCCGACTCGCATATCGCGGAGATCTTCCTCAACGAGCACCCCAGCTTCGAAGAGTTGTCTGACAAACCGTTTCAGTACGACGCAGTGCTCCTTGAAGCGCTCGTATTCCAGAAGTCCCGCACGGTTAGTGATGAATGTGTTAAACTTCTGCTGAAGATCGAGTTGACCAGTTTTCTTTTGCAACTTTTGGAACCTCACTGGTCCGAGGTTTCTGAGCAGCCTTCGACGCTGGGCTTCGTTTCGAGCAGCGAGCATGCGCACTCCCAAATCCTCGATGGCGAACATGATAACTCGTCGAAAGCTCAGTGGGCTACAGCCAATACTGTACTTGCCCATGCTTTTGATCATATTTACGTACACGCTACAAAGCTGCGGATTCAATAGCATCTCTTCAAATCCAGAACAGAAAATGTGAGCCAGTACGTTTTCATGGTACACGCCGTACATGACCATCTGTTTCACCAGATTTTGAAAGATGTGTTCGTCCACCTTCAAGTTTGCAAAAGTTGAACCCATCATTACCACCTGGTTCTCATTCCACTTTGACAAAGACTCTTTCATGAGTTCATCAACGTTGGTGCGGTGTTTGTTCACCGGATGACCAAATGCTCCACTTCCACATACGTACAAATTCTCGCTCCCTCGAGCAACGACAAACGTGGATGATTTGGATGCGTAAACCTGCTCAGCTTTAACTTCATACATCGGATGTCGCTCGATCTCTTCTATTTCCGACTTCTTCAAGGCGAGACGATCGGTGACTGATAACGCTGGCTGTAACTTTTTCGGCGTAGTCGCCGTGGCGATTGACCCGTCGCCGAGTTGACCAAAGTCGTTTGATCCACAGACAAAAACGTCGCCAAGCGTTGTCAACATGACGGTGTGATTATCACCAGCTCCGATTTGAACGATGAAAACGTTCACCATAGTAGACACCAGTGTCACCAAACTTCGATCTACCGTGTCGCTCAATCCCAACTGTCCATCGGAACCGCGTCCGCAGACGTATACTCGACCCTTCTCTGTTAGCATTACTGTGTGCTCCTCTCCCCCGACGACCTGCACGACCTTGTGACGAACCTTTTCCAACGCCACACAGCTTTCGCTTACGTCTTTGAGAGCCGTCATCTCGTTGATGAACCTCTGTTCAAGCTGGACCGAGTCGAGATGGATTTCTTCCACGTCGACTCGTTCCGGAACACCGCCGACGAACTCGTCGTGCCCCATGCGTCTGGGAATGAAAATATTCGAAAAGTCACCGCATCCGAGCTGACCACAACTATTTGAGCCAAATCCATAAACGTAACCCGAATCGGTCACTACGAGTGTGTGATTGCTACCGCAAGCCACTGAAGACACGTTCATAAGAGTGACAGATTCCACGAGCTTTGGCTTGGCGTAGTTAACCCCATCTCCGTGACCGAGTTGACCGCAATCTCCAACGCCGAAAGTGTAAACTTGCCCTGAGCCCGTTGTTATGACCGTGTGTGCTGAGCCCGCGGCACAAGACACCACCTTCGTCGTGGCGTTGGTCATCCAGTACATCCACTTTGGTGTGTTGTGAATCCGATTCAAACCGCTCTCACCGTGGCCAGTGCAACCGCCTACATCTTCCCCCCACGTCAAGCACTCCTGTCCTGATGTCACCGCTACCGAGTATCGGCCGCCTGCGGCGACATCTACAGCCTTCGCTCCGTCAATGACGTCGAGCGCCACCGGAACGTCCTGAGACGTCGTCGTTCGAAGACCGAGTTGCGATGACTCATCGGATCCCATAACAAGTATCCGTCCGTCGTGATCAGTATACGTAGGAGCGATATGTTCCAGCGCCTCTGGGTTGGATTCAAGAAGAATAAGCGCATGATCGTCCCCACCAGATATTTTCTTCACCCGCGACCCCAATGGTAGACTGAACACAACTGGCTTGACGAACCGGTGCAAATGAGACGGCACTCCACGTAAGTTCTTCAATCGAGTCTCCATGTAAGCCACTCTCTCTTCGGACGTCGCATTGGCCTTACTCCCGCGATTACGAAATAAAATATTCATATATCCACCGACCGCAGGTTCACCGTCCGCGTCTACATCGTCGTCGGCTGCGTCGGTTGTTGTCAACGTTAAAGACGTCGCTGGTTCGTCCAAACGCGAGGCGCCTTTCTCCGCGAGCATCGCAACCGCAAGTTCTTCTTTCTCCACTTCGCGATCGGATCGTAATATTTCTACATCTTCTTCGTCATCGGACTCGCTCCATCTTAGCTCATCCACATCATCCGGGTTGCGGAACGCCCCCGTCTCGCGCTCGCGCCACTCGACGCGATGAATCGTCTCTACAAACTTTTGCTTTACTCGGTCCTCTTCGGTGTAACGAAGGACTGGAATACCCCAAGCGTTGATATTGACATCATCCCCATTGTTTGCGCCCGAGGGTTCCATCGCGTGACGCTCGCGTGCGGGGGCACGCGAGCGTTCGCGCCGGTTCGTTGGATGTCCCGCGGCTCTTCGAGTCGCGTACGAATCCCTCGCGCGCCGTCTACGACGGCGTCGTCAATCGTCGAACGCACGCGCGGTCGGCGATAACACTCCCTACGCGTCGTTTCCCGCCCCGCGGTGGGTGGACGGTGGACGGCCTTCGTGCGCACTGCCGCGTAATGCCGCGCCCGACGCGACGGCAAGTCCCCCTGTCCCTCGACGCCCTCGACGGGGTCGATCGACGGGGTCGATCGATACGATCGACCGAATGCTTCGACGCGATCGACGCGATCGATCGATCGGATACGATCGACGTCGATCGACGTGATCGATCGATCGAATGTTTGACGCGATCGACGTCGATCGATGCGATCGATCGATCGGATACGATCGACGTCGAACGACGTGATCGATCGATCGAATGCTTCGACGGGATCGACGTCGATCGACGCGATCGATGCGATCGAACGATCGAACGCGATCGAACGATCGGATGCGATCGACGGGATCGACCGAACTCGATCGATCGACGGCGCACCGTTCCCCTCGCGACGTTCGCGAAAGCGCGGCCGTCCAACCTCAGAGCGTCGATCGATCGACCTCGCGATCCGGACAAAGGAAATCGGGTGTTTGCCCTAGCCCTCCGAAAAGTACCGAACGCGCCGCCCTCTCTCACGCGCGGGGCGCGTGGCGTCGCACTTCATCGCGCGCGCTCGAAGACGACGGGGAACGATCATGGAGCTTCATCCGCACCCGACAATCCCGCAAAAGAAGCCCGTCTTGGTGTGCATCCTCGACGGTTGGGGAGAGAATGAATACGAGGACGAGCACAACGCCGTGCATGTGGCCAAGACGCCGACGATGGACGCGCTCAAGGCGAAAGGTCAATCGTTCTATCGCACCGTCCAGGCGCACGGTACGGCCGTTGGCCTGCCCACCGATGCGGACATGGGGAACTCCGAAGTCGGGCACAACGCCCTGGGCGCGGGGAAGGTGATCGCGCAGGGAGCGTCCCTGGTTGACATTGCGCTTGAGACAAAGAACATGTTTAGCGACGCCGGGTGGGGGTACATCAAGCCCGCGTTCGCGAACAATACGCTTCACGTGATTGGATTATTGAGTGATGGCGGTGTGCACTCGCGCACGGATCAAATATTTGGCTTGATGCGAGGCGCGCTCGCGGATGGGTGCAAAAAGTTGCGCCTGCACGTGCTCACCGACGGACGAGACGTTCCGGATGGTACATCGCACGAGTACATGGCAAAACTCGTCGCTGAACTCGACTCGTACACCGCGCAGGGATGTGATGCGAAGGTTGCTTCCGGTGGTGGACGCATGGCGGTGACCATGGATCGTTACGAAGCCGACTGGGGTATGGTTGAGCGGGGCTGGCGCGCGCACGTTTTGGGTGACGCCCCGCATAAGTTCAAGTGCCCGAAAGAAGCTTTGACGGAGCTTAAGAAGGATGGAGCCACCGACCAGTACGTTGCACCGTTTGTCATCGTTGGCGATGATGGCGAAGCGGTCGGTACGATCCAAGACGACGATGCCGTCGTCATCTGCAACTTCCGCGCAGATCGCGTTGTCGAAATTTCCAAGGCTTTCGAGTATGCAGACTTTGACTCGTTCGATCGCGTGCGATTTCCCAAGACAAAGTTTGTGGGACTGATGCAGTACGATGGCGACTTGAAGCTACCGGCGAACTATCTCGTTCCACCCCCGCTCATCGAGCGGACTTCTGGCGAATGGCTCGCGAAGAATGGATTGAAAACCTTCGCGTGCTCCGAAACTCAAAAGTTTGGTCATGTCACCTTCTTTTGGAACGGTAACCGCTCTGGGTACTTCAACGAAAATCTTGAAACATATGTCGAGATTCCGAGCGACAATGTGCCTTTTAACCAAGCGCCGTTGATGAAGGCTCGCGAAATCACCGCAGCCGGGAAGGAGGCGTTGCTCTCTGGGAAGTACGACGTCGTTCGGATCAACTACGCTAACCCTGATATGGTTGGTCACACCGGTGACATGGCGGCCACCGTTGCGGCTTGCGAAGAGTGCGATGCGTGCGTGAAGGAACTTCTCGACCTCGTGGAAGAGTTGGGTGGTATGTTCCTGGTCACCGCCGATCACGGCAACGCCGACGACATGGTGCAGCGCGACAAAAAGGGTGGCGCGTTGAAGGACGACAGCGGCGCACTCTTGGCTCTCACTTCGCACACTCTCGCTCCAGTTCCGGTCGCAATCGGTGGTCCGGCGTTGCCCACGGGTGTCAAGTTTCGCGACGATCTCCCAAAGGCTGGTCTCGCCAACGTCACGGCGACGTACATCAACCTCATGGGATACGAGGCGCCGGCTGAGATGGAGCCCAGTCTCATCGCGTGATCGCGACCCGCGGAGCTCTTTGCGACGCGTCTCCACGCGCACTCAAGGTGCTTAATCTCGAATCACCATTAATCAGTCCTCATGTCAACATCAGATTTTTTCTTTAGACGCACCGTCCCGGCGACGCGTCTGTCCGCACTCTGCGATGCGCGTCGACGGCGCTTCCTCGGCGTCCCTCGCGCGTGCGTCCGTCCCTCGCGTCGCGCGTGCGAGCACCGCTCGTTCGACAAGGCACCGCGCTCGTTCACATCGCGCGCGCGTCGTCGCCATGTCCACCACCGTCAAGTCTTGGGACGAACTTCGCGCGTCCCACACCGCGTCGACGTCGAGCTGCGTGAAACGGCTGACGGAAGACGCGCAGGCGCGCGCGCGCGGCGGTGGACCGGCGCATCAGGACAACGCGCTGCGATTGTTCGGCGCGCGCGAGGAGGACGTGCGGGTGACGTTTTATCGCGACCACGCGGGGGTGCGTGCTGAAGCGACGCGCCGTCGCGTCGGCGCCCCAGCGCGCCGCCCGAGCGCGCGGTTTGGATTTGGCGATTCGCGGCGAACGGAGAACGAAAGACTGACGCACGAACGCTCTCACTCGCGCAGTGGTGCCCGTACTGTCAAAAGCTTTGGATCATGCTCGAAGAAAAACAAATCCCGTACCGAGTGGAGAAGATCAACATGCGATCGTACGGCGATAAACCAAAGGCGTTTCTGGACAAGATTCCGAGCGGGCTGTTGCCGGTGGTGGAGATCGACGGGAATATGATCACGGAGAGTTTGGTCATCATGCAAATCCTCGAACGCGAGTTCCCGGAGCGACCGACGCTTCCCGAGGATAAGTTTGAGGCGGCGAACGTGCTTTTGAAGCTCGAACGTCAGTTGTTTTCGGATTGGTGCGGCCTCGTGTTTCGGCCCTCGATGCCGGGACCGCTGGGAGCGAGAGCGGGATTCGAAAAGACGTTGGACAAGGTCGACGAAGCGCTCGGCTCTACGGAAGGACCATGGTTTCTCGGGGGAGAAAGTCCAAGCATTGTGGACTTTCAGTACGTCTCGCACGTCGAGCGCATGAACGCGAGCGTTCTGTATTGGAAGGGACTGCAAATGCGCGGCACAAAGCGTTGGGCCAACATAGAAAGGTGGCTCCTCGCGTTTGAGGCGAGACCGACGTATCAGGCGACAAAGAGCGACTACTACACGCACATCATGGATATCCCACCTCAATATGGACCGGGATACGCCGATAAAAACGCCGCGGTGGACGAAGCTGTGGCGGTCATCGGCGGCGAAAAGAGTTGGCGATTACCGGTTTCTCTATCTGCTGACGGCTTGGAGCCGCTTCCGGAATCTATGAACCGAGGTGAAGAGGACGCAAAGCATGAAGCAGCGTATAAACTGATTGCAAACTCTGCAAATATCGTCAAGTTTGCTTGCAGAGGTATGGGCGAGCCAGGTCGCAAGCAGTTCGGTGCTCCGCTCGCGGATCCTTATGCGGTCCCGAATTTAAACTACGAAAGTCGCGTCGATGAATGCTTGCGAAAGGTGGCGCAGGCTCTGATCGAGGGTACCGCCGAGCCATCGGAACCAAGTTCGAATACAAGCTCGGAGGCGAAATCCGTTCGTAAATGTCTAGCATACCTGCGCGATCGCGTCGGGGTCCCGCGAGATATGAGCTATCCCGCGGCGATGCAACTCAGAGCGCACTTAAACTGGTGCGCCGACTCGCTTTAGATCGCTTGCTTAGTATTGATACAGAGATTTTTCTATGCGCTAATTCATCTACCATCTAATCGCTTCTCTCGCTCGATAGTTTCTCGCTCGAACTTCATCAATATATTCGTCGTTCGTCGCCCCGACGCGTCCCCGGGGGCCTGTTCCGAGTAATAGCAGCTCACCTTGGATGGAAATCCCGCGCTTCGCAAGATTCCCCCCACCATCCCCGCCGCGAATGCTCCGCAATTCAGATCGCCGTAATCTTTTGGCACGCTCACGAATCGATTCACGAGCAAGTCCCGATCGGACAGCAGGTACTCGTCGTCGTCGTACACCTCCAACGAATCCGCCGCGCGCCCGAACGCGTTTTTCCAAAACGAGCTCTGAATGAATTGCAATAGCGGTAACAACCGATTCTCCCGCTTCCCCGGCCCGCGCTCACGGAAACTCTGCGCCTCGTACATTCGCCGTCCCACGTCCGCGCCCGCGTCCTCGAGCGCGCGTTCGAGTTCGCTCGTATCCTTGGCGCGACTCTTGTGGTACTGGACGAGTTCGGAAAATAACAGCGCGTAGGCGCTCAGCGCGACGTCACGCTTGCCTCGAGTGAGGGTTTTGGGCGTCGTCGACGCATTCATCGTCGTCGACGCGCCTCGGTCGACGACGCGCGCGTCGAAGTCACGACACCACGCGTCGACGAGGACGCGGATTCGGATTTCAGCAAAAGTCTAGGGTACAGCGCGCGCGGGACACTCCGACGCGTCGCGGGTCTGTCCGATCGAGCTCGCGCGGCCGAGCGACGCGCGCGCAATCGCACAGACCCGTGCACGCGCGTCGCCCGCATCATGGGGGGCATACGAGGCAAGAGCGCGCGTAAGCGCGCCAAGATGGCGCAAAACTCGAAAACTTTCGACCGCATCTCGGGACGGTTTTACGACGAGAAAGTGGCCATGCCTTCGGGAAAGGTGAGCGAAGATGTGATGCTGAGCGCGCCGAAGTCGTTCAAGCGATTTCTCGCCGCCAAAGCCGCGGCAGAGTCGCGATCGAAGCGACGAGACCGCGTCGAAGACGACGATAGCGAAGAAGAAGAACCGGCGGCGGCCAAAGAGAGAGGCGAAGAAAAGGTCGATGACGTCGGCGAGGAGTCGTCGGAGGACGACAGGGGAGAGGCCACGAATAGAAATATCAGCGGAGAAGGAGCACTGACCTCAGTAGCGCCACTGGTGCGAGCACAACCCGATAAAGGGAACGCCACGCTGAGGGCGATGGATGAAAAAGCGGCGACGGCGGCGCGGGAGGCTGAGGCCGAGGCAAAGAAGAAAAAGAAGAAACATCTTTCTCTAAGAGAGCGGAAAAAACGGGATCGAGTGGCGTTGCGGGCGCAGAAAGAAGAAGAGGCAGAGTTCTTGCGAGGGGGTGGAAACACGGTGCGGTTTGGCGAAGTCGCCGAGGCGCCACCGACAATTACGCTCAAGCGAAAAAGCGGAGGAAAGGGGGAAAAGGAGGTTCCGATCGCGCAGAGTGGGCATAAAATAGTCGAAATTGCCGAAAATCAAACCGGAGGGAAGTCTAATAGGCAGTCGAAAATATTTGCCGACCTCTTGAGCGCTGCAAAAGGATCTTCGGCGAAGAGTAAGAAAAAGTCTGAGACACAAGGGCTCAAACGTACGGCGGATTTAGCGGCGTTGCGGGCGCAAGTGATCTCAGATTATCGTTCGATGAAGGGTCGCCCCATGAATAACGGGCGCAACGTCAAGCTCGCGAGTAACCCGACGAAACTTTTCCAGTCTGGCGCCGGGTCTCTGCAAGGCGTCGGGGGTATCAGCGCCGCGCAACTTCGCAAGGATCGTCGATGAGCCAGTTTAGTGGTATGTAGTAATAAGATTAGCATGACAAACCGTAAATTTAGTCGCAATTTAGTGAAGCTCTAGAAGAAATCTTGCAAGGCATCCATCACCAAGTCATTCTGTTGCAAGACTCTGACGGCGCCAACAGTCGCCTTCGCGCCAGCGATCGTCGTCACCATAGGAACCTTGAGGCCAACCGCGGTGCGACGGATCTCGCGACCATCCACCAAATCTTGAGCGTCACCAGACGAGGTGACAACCATCAAACCAATCTCACCGTTGCGGATCATGTCACCAATATGAGGGCGGCCCTCGTGGACCTTCTTCACCTTGGTAACGGGAACGCCCGCGTTTTCTAAGTGGCTCGCCGTACCGCCGGTCGAGAGGACCGTATATTTCATGGCGACGAGGTCACGCGCTATGTCAACTATGGCATCCTTATCACCATCACGGACGGAGATGAACACATTGCCAGAAGTTGGCAAACGTTGTCCAGCAGCGAGCTGCGCCTTGCAGTAGGCACGGCTGAAGTCCTTGTCGATGCCCATCACTTCACCGGTACTTCTCATCTCCGGACCGAGCAACGTGTCGGCGCCCGGGAACTTATCGAACGGAAGAACCGCTTCCTTGACGGCGACGTGGTTGAGCTTCACTTCTTCCGTGAAGCCGATTTCCTTCAACGTTTTTCCCGCCATCACCAAAGAGGCATACTTCGCCAATGGGTGACCGATCGCCTTAGCAACAAACGGCACCGTACGAGACGCACGAGGGTTTGCCTCAATAATATAAGGAGTGCCGTCCGGAGTCACGGCGTACTGAATGTTTATGAGACCAACAACTCCAAGTCGACGAGCAAGCTTAGGAGTCCATTCGCGGATAGTCGCCAAGGCAGATTCAGGGATGGTTTGGGTCGGCAAAGAGCACGCAGAGTCACCGGAGTGCACACCTGCCTGTTCGATATGTTCCATGATCCCACCAATGACAACGTTGCCTTCCATGTCGCACAGAGCATCGCAATCAATTTCCGTCGCGTTTTGGAGGTACTTGTCAACGAGGACGGGTCGTTCCGGATCAACTTCCACCGCAGTGTTGATGTATCGCTTCAAATCGGCAGTAGAACCAACGATTTCCATCGCACGACCACCAAGAACATAAGACGGGCGAACCATGACCGGGTAACCGAGTTTTTCAGCCACCTTCAGCGCCTCTTCCTCGGAGCGAGCGACGCCGCCCGGGGGTTGAAGGATTTCAAGTTCATCCAAAATATCGATCCAACGCTCACGATCTTCAGCCGCATCGATGGAGTCCGGAGGCGTACCCAAAATCTTCGTGAAGCCGTTACCGGACGCCGCCGGAATCGGGTTCGCGTTTAGCGCGGCCTCAAGCTTCGTGGCAAGGCTCAACGGAGTTTGGCCGCCGAACTGCACGATAATGCCTTCCGGACGCTCAGTCTCGCACACGTTCAAGACATCTTCCACCGTCAAAGGTTCAAAGTACAAGCGATCAGAAGTGTCGTAGTCCGTCGACACAGTTTCTGGGTTACTGTTGAGCATAATAGTCTCAAAGCCTGCATCGGCAAGCGCGAACGCGGCGTGGCAGCAGCAGTAATCGAACTCGATACCTTGGCCAATACGGTTCGGGCCACCACCCAAAATGAGAATCTTACGGTTGTTCGTCGGTTCGGCTTCATCATTTCCATCGTAGGAAGAGTACATATAAGGCGTGTCCGCTTGGAACTCCGCCGCGCAAGTATCGACGCGCTTCATCGACGGGACGCAGCCCTTGCCGGTGCGGGCCTTGCGGATAGTCATCTCATCCGTGCCAGGGAAAGCGACAGAGATTTGAGCGTCGCTGAAACCACGTCTCTTGACTTCAAGCCAATCGTTTTCGCTAAGTTCATCGATCGACTTGAGCGACTTTAACCAACACTCGGTTTCGTAAAGTTCACCGAGTTGGCGAACAAACCATGGGTCCATCGTCGTGAGGTTGATGATCTCCTTCTCCGTAAATCCAGCCAGGAACGCTTCGTGGATGGTCACAATTCTTTCAGGGTTCGGAATAGTAAGACCATCGCGAATGGCGGAGACATCACCTTGCATGAAGCCATCCTTCTTGCTGAGACCCCAACCAGAGAAGCCCGTCTCGAGAGAGCGGAACGCCTTTTGGAAGGACTCTTGCCAGGTGCGACCCATGGCCATCGCTTCACCGACGGACTTCATTTGAGTCGTGAGCACCGCCTTAGCACCCGGAAACTTCTCGAAAGCGAATCGAGGAATCTTAGTGATGACGTAATCGATCGACGGCTCAAACGACGCCGGCGTCTTGAGCGTAATATCGTTCGGGATGCCGTCGAGGGTGCAACCGACCGCAAGCTTTGCAGCCATCTTAGCGATCGGAAAACCAGTCGCCTTGGAAGCCAAAGCAGAAGATCTAGACACGCGCGGGTTCATCTCGATAATCATGACTTGACCATCGACTGGGTTGACAGCCATCTGCACGTTCGAACCACCGCACTCTACGCCGATCTCACGAATAATAGCAACCGAGGCATCGCGAAGACGCTGGTATTCCTTATCCGTGAGCGTCTCAGCCGGGGCAACAGTGATGGAATCACCGGTGTGCACGCCCATGGGATCGAAGTTTTCGATCGAGCACACGATGACGACGTTGTCGGCAAGATCACGCATCACCTCGAGCTCGTACTCCTTCCAGCCGAGCAAAGATTGCTCAATCAAAACTTGGCTCGTCGCAGACGCATCGAGACCACCCTTGACGATGTTTTCAAACTCAGCCATGTTATACGCGATACCACCCCCAGAACCGCCGAGAGTGAAAGCAGGACGGATGATGAGCGGCATGGTGCCGATGTCCGCCGCGATGGTTTGCGCCTGCGCCCACGTCTCGGCTGTGCCAGACTTGGGCGTGTTCAAGCCAATCTTGTCCATCGCATCCTTAAAAAGCTGACGATCTTCAGCCTTGTTGATAGCATCAAGCTTAGCACCGATCAACTCGACGTTGTACTTGGCCAAAATCCCGGACTCCGCGAGCGCCTTGGTCAAGTTGAGCGCGGTTTGCCCGCCCATCGTCGGCAACAAGGCGTCCGGCTTTTCGCGCGCGATGATTTGCTCAACGCTCTCCGGCGACATCGGCGTCACATACGTGCGACTCGCCGTCTCTGGATCCGTCATAATCGTCGCCGGGTTCGAGTTCACGAGCACGACTTCGTATCCTTCGGCGCGCAACGCCTTGCACGCCTGGGTCCCAGAGTAATCAAACTCGCACGCCTACCAAAGTTCAAACTCGCACCACCGTCAGTCTTTCCGCGCCCGTGTCGAGACGACGAACGAAACACAATTAATTCTCACTAAACCGTTCGCGCCAATCCCCCGAAGCGTCGCTACCCCGCGCGTCGCTCCCTCGCGATCGCCCCCGCCGCGGTTTGAATATTTAAAAACGCGCCCGCGCTCGCGTTCGCGATCACCCCCTCCCATCCCGCGCCGTTCGCCTCTCCTCCCTCCCCGAGCGCGTCATCGCGCGCGCGCACCTGTCCGATCACGATCGGTCCCGCGCCCAGGATCATGATCTTCTTCAAGTCGGTTCTCTTTTGGCTCTTCGTCGCCTGATCCCACGCTCGAAAAACCTCGCTCTCGCCACCCATCGCGCGCGCCGCGTTCGCGACGCCGCGTTTGAGCGCGTTCGGGCGCGCGTTTCCGCGACTCGCGCGTTTCTTCTCGCGCGTGATCGAGTTTTTCCGCGCGAACTCGCGTCGGAGCGCGACGCGCGCGGGGGCGAGCGCCATCGTCGCCATCGACGCGGCGGCGCGCAGTGCGGCGCGGCGATCGCGGCGGGGCGATCGCGGGACGCCTGGTGGCGTGCGCGACGATGGGGCACACCGTCGGCGAGTCACGAACCGTCGACGAGTCACGAACCGTCGACGAGTCACGAACCGTCGACGAGTCACGAACCGTCGGCGAGTCACGAACCGTCGGCGAGTCGGCGCGTCGTCCCCGCGGACGCCCGTCGCGCCGTCGGCCCGTCGCGCGCGGGGCGTCGCGCGCGCGCGACGCGCGCGCGATTCGTTCGCGGACGACGACGCGACGGCGCGACGCGCGACGCGCGAGGGGCGAACGTCGGACGCGTCGCCGGCGACGCGCGACGGACGACGATGGCGACGCGACGCGCGCGAGCGACGACGCGACAGCCGCGCGCGAAGGACGCCGCGGCGGACGCGGCGGACGCGCGCCGGGGGAAGGGCGCGGCGTCGACGCGGGAACCGCGACGGGCGGAGCTGCGCGCGGAGAAGGCGGCGCGATGGCCGATGTGCATGGCGATCGCGATCGAGAAGACGACGGTGGTGCGAGGGGTGGTCGTCGCGTGCGCGGCGGTGGCGCTGGCGGTGGCGCTGACGTTGATGGATTGGAGCGACGACGGGGCGGGGGCGTTTTTGAGAAAGATTC
Source organism: Ostreococcus lucimarinus CCE9901 (assembly GCF_000092065.1). Taxonomy (NCBI): domain Eukaryota; kingdom Viridiplantae; phylum Chlorophyta; class Mamiellophyceae; order Mamiellales; family Bathycoccaceae; genus Ostreococcus; species Ostreococcus sp. 'lucimarinus'. Next base: position 408,997 of record NC_009362.1, read on the forward strand.
GATGGGCTCTGAACCCGTTGAGCGTGTTCGTGGCGTGCGAACTTAACGTTCTCATCACCGCGTTCGTGGTGTTGTTTCCGGTGACGTACGCGCAGGCGGCGATCGACGAGCGAGAGGGAGTGGAGGAGAGCGACACGCTGCGGTTGTTAAAACTGCCAGCCATCGTCGCGGAGTTCGCGGTCGGGAGCAAGGTGGCGATCGCGCGCTTGGGGGACGTCATCGTCAGAGATTTTTCGCTCTTCATGGTCGTTTACTTGTCGTTCGCTGGGTATTGGCTCGCGTTGGATGGCGATCCGATCGATAGCGGCGTCGGCGCGTCGAGCGTGCACGAAATGGAGGGCGGCGTCTCCGTGCACTCGTTGGTGCAATAGATGGACGCCGAGCGTCGACGATGAGGATCTAGTCGTACCATTAGCGTTGTATGAGATGTAATTTTTCGCGCAAATCAGCACGCTCGATTAATCATCGGTCGATCGGGTCGGCGCCGTCGCCGCACAGCGCGACGCGGCGGCGAGCCGGTCGCGCGCATGCGCTGCGTCCTCGCATCGCAGCGCGCGAGTCAGACGGGGACATCAGTAACGCCATACCGCGTTCGTCGCACGCGCACCGCGTCTCGTATCCTCGCACGCTCGTCCTTCGGGTCCGTCGTCATGAGTTCTGGCGAACACGAAATCGTTCGCTCGGGGACGTGTTTTTGCGAACACGCCAAAGTCACGGTCACTGGATCCCCAGTGGCGGTGAGCATATGTCACTGCACGATCTGCCGCAAGCTCTGTGGGGCGCCGTTCTCCGCACAAGCGCTGTGTAAGGCGGAGCAAGTGAAGATCGAGCACGAGGGCGAACCGACGGCGACGGCTTCGAGCGCAAACGTTGATCGATGCCGGTGCGCAAAGTGTGGAAGCCCGATATACGCATCGTTGATGAAGGTACGACCGTAGATTGAAAATTAGAATTCGCCACCGTCATCGCGACGAAGCCGACTGACGCGCGTCGTCGCTTGAAAAACAGGGAAAAATGATCGCCGTACCGCTCTCCGTGCTCAATACGCGCGCGAGCGACGACTTGAAGCCGACGCATCACATGTACTACGGACAGAGAATCGTGGAATGCGCGGGGGATGGTTTGCCCAAATTTTTAAAATCCAAGGGCGAGCTCTGGACGCCCGAAAGCGACGCAATGATGTAACAACAAAGCCCAAGCCCCCGAGCCCACCCAAGCCAGAGCGAAGCGAAGCACGAAGCGACGCACCGCCGCCGTCATTCGACGCCGCTCCGCGCGCGCGCCGTCGGGAATTCGCGCGACGCGCACGGACAGAGCGCGGTAATCATGGGTGGGGGTTTAGGTACGTCGTTCGTCCGTCGTCGTTTCGTTCGTTCGTTCGCGTGCGGCCGCGTGGGTGCCGCTCGAAGACGTGAGAATCGTCTCAACTTTTGCGGCGACTGACCGCGCATTTTCGTTCGTTTGCGACAGCTTTTTTGCACAAGAAATCATGGCATACCGCGGGTATGGCGGTGCAGGAAGACGTGTGGAAGCGGGAGCAGCAGGCGGAGCACGAAAAACGACGGCTGGAGGAGATGAAGAAGGAAATTGAAGACGAGCGCAAGCAGGCGGAAATGAAAGCGGAGGCGGTTGCGTCGGGTCACGTGATGAAACCAACGCAAGAACGCTTGGAATTCATGTATAAAGGACGCGTTGGGGAAGCTGCTCCGGCTCCAGTATCTGTAGACGAGCGCGTGATTGGTAAGAAGCGGTTCGAGCTCGCGGTGGAGGAAGGGGCCAACTTGGCGGCGCAGGCAGAGGAGAGGCAGGAAGAGGCGCACTCGAAGAACGAAGCCTGGAACAGACTGAATGCCGATCCGTTGTTAGTGATGAAGCAGCGCGAGTTGCAGTCAAAGCAGTACATCACGAATAATCCGGTGAAAATGGCACAATTGAAGGATGAAAGCCGGGCTGAGAAGGAGCGGAGGCGAGCAAAAAAGGAGGCAAGACGAGACAAAAAGCGTTCGAGCAAACGCGATAAACGCAGTAGAAAATGCGACTCAAGCTCGGAGTCGAGATCTCGCAGTAGAAGTCCGAAGAGAGAGCGTCGTAGACATCGTTCGCGCTCGCCACGTCACCGTAGTAGGCGCTCGCGATCCCGTTCTCGGTCTCGCAGCAGAAGCCCGAGGCGGTCAGACAGGCGAAGTAGAGACGATCGCGACCGACGTGATCGACGCGATTTACGAGACAGCCGTGGCTATGACGACAAGTACGATCGTAAGAGGCACCGTGATGGAATTGCTCGCGACGATGCGCACGCACAAGATGCGTCAAAAGGATTCGGGTTGACGTATGCCCATGAAACAGCCGAGGATGCGGCGGCTATTCGGCGAGGCAAACGATCAAAATGGCGCGAAGAAGAGGCAAAACGCGCGGCAGAGCGCGCACCAGAGCCGGAATGGCGAGGTGGAAACAACGCTGGTCATAGAACGGGAAGATTGACCGCTGAAGAAAAAGCCGCGCGACTAGCCGCAATGTCGGCGGATGCTTCAGCGCACGACGAGGCGAGGATTTCAAAACTGCGCAAGAACGTCGGAGAATTAGGTGAAGAGATGAGTTTCGTGGAGGAAGCGGCGCGAGGACCCGATAGACACCATTCAGATGCGCCTGCGTTCATCGCGAAAGCGCGTTCATCCGTGTATGGCGAGCCGTCGTCAAGACGTTAGTGCGTTAGCGAGCGAGGAGCACTTGTAATTTTCATGGGATTTTAGGTTGTTATTGAGAGTTGCGTGGTGCGGTCCGCTGAAAAATGCACCCTAACTCGTTCTATGTTATTGATCTACGGTAGGTCTTGTGAATGAGACGTTCGATTTCCAAGCAGCAATCATTGTACACGTTCGATGTCTCAGGCATGCGAAACTCCGAGGGAAGAATCAGAGAAAAAATTTTAGTACATGGCGTTCGTCGGAACTTGTTGATCGAAATTCGGAACGGCCAGCTCATCGTCCATCATGCCGTCCATGGCAGCCCAATTCTCCGAGAATATGTCTCCCCAGAAATTGTTCTCATCCGCCGTGGATTTCTCCATGTGCTTGCGACCCTCCTCCTCGCCGAGCAAGCCTGTCATGAAGTTCTCGAACACTCCCGGCGCCAAATCATCGATTGACGGCACGGTTGCGTCTTCAGAAGGCACAGATGCCTTCTGTTGTCTGTTGTACTTTCTCTGTGATGGTAAAAAACCGTAAAAAATAGTCAGTCTCTGAGTTCTCATTCGCCGCCTCATATGGACAAGTGAAGATAAACGACGCACCTTTCTCCCAACCTCCTCTTGCTCAAACTGCGGCACCGTGTGCTCGGCGGCGCTATCACTCGGAGACATTCTTGTCCCAGCTTCTTCACCCGCGCCCATCGCCTCGAGCTCGACTCTGGTGTTCGCGAACAAAAATCTCTGATGCTTCCTGGACGTCGCGTTCGCCTCGTGAATGCTCACGTCGCACACGCGGCACAAAAACGCCCGGTCCTCGTGACAAATCACGTACGCCGGATTCATTTGGCACACATCGCACGAAAGTTCGTCCGAGCCATTCCCACTCGCTTGTCTCAATCCGACGCGTTGCGTCGTCGATCGTCCACTGCCGCGCTTCGCCGTTTGCCTGTTCGCTCGAAATAATCACCGCGGTCAGTCCAAGGCTCGTTGTGCGGCGGTAATCCAGCGCCACGCGCCGCGCTGATTATCCGCGCTTTTCCATCGCCGCGCATCGCCGTTCGCGTCGGATTCGCGCGCGGACGGTGGAGAGAATTTACGCGCATCGATCGCCCCGCGCGCGCGTCCACGCCCGCGCGCGCGCGCGCCGCGACGCGCGCGCCAACCCTCACCCAACCCATGGGTGCCTCGCGACCGCGGCGTTCGAATCCGCGACGCATCGCGCGCGTGCGCACCTCGTATCGCACCGCGCGCACGCGCACAGCGCGACGCCGGTTTGGGATTCCACGCGCACGACCGCCGCAGGGGCTTCCGCGCACGTTCCGCACATCACGTCCGGCATGACGCGCGAAAGATCGTTCGAAGTCGTCCGCGGACGGCTTTGCGTGTGCCGAAGTGCCGCGCGCGGTCGCGCGGCGTCGCGTCGCGTCCCGCGCGCGCTTCGTCGAGTCATGATCGGTCGATCGACCCACTCGAAAACCCACACTGAATCCGATCCCAAACGAGCGGCCGACGCGTTCCCGCGCGTTAGCGTTGATGGATAAGAATATACAGGGGGGACACGCGTTGAGTCACGATCGGCCGAACGACGCGCGGGAAAAAACTTTTTCCAAAAAAGGCGGCGCGAGGTCGTTAAATACGCGGGAAAAAGACGTTGGACTGTTGGAAAAGCGAAGCGCGACGGCGCGGTCGGTCGGTCGGTTGGGAGGGCGGCCGTCGTTGCAGAGACAAGGTTCTATCTACGCCTCGAGCGCGCGCTCGAGGTCTTTGCTCGCGGCGTGGGCGATAACTTCGGGGAATAAGCTCACGATGAAGGCCTCCAAGGCGACGAAACCGATGTGACGACAGCACGTCGGGCTTTGGAGCAAGGAGTAGACGTCGAGCGCCGCTCTCGCGCTCGCGCGCGTTCCCATGATGGTTTGCACGGTTTCGTTCGTGAAGACGCCGAGCAAAGCTTGTCGAGCGGTTTCTGCTTCACGTGCCAAGCGAGCTGGGGTGTCTGGGGGATACGGCGACTCGGGCCAAACGACGCGACGAATCCACGAGAGCGCGCGCGCCATGGAACCGGCGCTGCGAAAGTCACGGAAACGCTTGCTAATCGATCGCTCGATGGAGAAAAAAAACTCAATTGTCTGACGCACCAAAGAAACGAGTGCGCGTCGCATCATCGGTTTCGAGCGCAACGTGAAGACGCACTCAAAGAGGTCGAGCACGGGTCCGTTCATGCAACTCTCAACCTCAGCCACGAAGGCGTCTTCGTCCTCGCCATCGCCGTTCGTCTCGGAAGCGCTCTCGCTTCGCGTCGTCTTCGACGTCGGCTCAATGGATGATGAGTTCACACTCGGTACCGTGGGTGTGGGTTCTTTGTACATGGACGACATCCGAGTGTGTCGCGGAGGCTTTTTTGAGCCAAGCGTCGGCGCTTCACCTGGCGCTCTATCTTCGTCAACAGTCTCCCCACCGCCCATTAAATCACTCGTTGAGTTCGAAACCATCGTTGCCATGCCCTCCATTGCTTCTGTCATGGTTTTCATGAGCTCGGGGGCGATGCTCCCACGGTCGGGATCGTAAATTCCTGGCCGCGCGTCTAAAAACGTAAACAGCTCGCTACTCTCCGCGAGACTTTTGCTCGCCAGGATCGATTTCATGTACGTATCGAGTGCCTTTCTACGAGTTTCCATGAAAACACCGCTCAGAGATGTCCTTATCCACGATTTACTCGGGAACTCTAAACCGTTCGTGGCTTCTCTGTCGACGTCGCGAAGGCGTCGATGAAGCGTTTCAAAATTACGAAACCGCCGAGGGACAACCCAAGTTTGATCTTCGTTCGTGTTCACAGTCACCAGATACACGGCATATGACGAACTTCCAGAACCCACGATCTCCGCACCCGTGATGCGAGCGGAGAGTTTGAAGTCTGAGTACAACCCTGTCAACGCTGCGTCGATGCTATCGCTCGCCGTTCGACTGTGAGTCGCCAACGCATTTGTCTCAGAACGTCGTTCAGAGACATTTGCCGAGTCATCAACAACCGTCGTGCCTTCAGATTCTATCGACAACATATCCTTGACTTCCTCTTCGTCGTAATCGACGTTTGTACCTGTCAAGTACAGAACACCTCGATTCGCCCATCTCGGCTCGGCGAATCGAAGAAGAGGCCTGAGCAATGAAACGACGATGAGTTCGCGCACGAGTGCGGTCGTGAGACCCGAAGCGAATTCACCATCCATCAAAGCATCCGACATCACCAAAGATAGGGCTCGAAGCGCGCGTGTGGTCTCGATTTCGCCACTCACCGCCGGGTGAAGCTCTCCTTGCTTTCGCAAGACGCACGCCAATACGTCCTCCGCGTCTTCCGCGCAAAGCTTCCGGAATTCGGACTCACCCACCTCCTCGCGAGCACTACGATACGATTCTAAACTCTGCGACAGCACGTCTGGAATTTCTCTCAACGCAAAAGACACCAGGTCCATCTCTCGCGCTCGTCGAGCTAGCTCTGCGAACGCACCATCGAGTATTATTCGAATCGCATTCGGGACGTCCAAGTCATCCGTCATCGACTCGTACCACAACGAAACCACGTACTCCGTTATAATCTTTTCTCTCACTTCCCCCCACGCCGCAAAAACCTCCGGATAATCGCTCAAGAGTTCCTCCACCGACGCCTTAATATTCCTCGTCGCCGCCGCCTCGCGCGTCTCGTCGCCGCGCGTCGCCGCGCCCCAGCGCCTCTCCCTCCTGGATGACCGTCGTTCGCCACCCCTCGCGAGCGCGCTCGCGACCACGACGCACACCGCCGTCACGACGCTCGCCACGGGCGCGTTTCCCAGCGTCGATCGCGACGTTTTCGCCAGCGCGTGCGCGACCAGCGTCGTCATCGCGAGCGCGACGCCGAGCACCATCCTCAACTCGCGCGTCGTCTTCACGCCCAATCGCGCGCGCAGGACGCGCGCGACGCCATCGATCGCGTCGCGGGGCATCGCGTCGTCGCGCGTCGCGCGTCGCGCGTCACCGCGTCGCGCGGTGACGACGCTCGTCGGCACAATCCGTCGCGTCGCGTCGTCCGCGTCGCGAGCGCGAACGAACACGACGGAGCGGAACATGGCGAGCGACGGCCGTGGGGCGGCGATCACGCAAGCGAAACTGGTGCGCGAGCGACGCGCGGGCGCGCTGACGCGACGACGCGCGCGCGTCGTCGGCGCGACGCGTTTTTCTCGACGTGAGATTCCGCCAACGACCTCGACTGACGACTGCTTGCGGCTCGCGACGACGCGCACAGGTGCTCCTGGGGGACATGGGGGCTGGGAAGTCATCGCTAGTGCTGAGATTCGTCAAAGGTCAGTTTCACGAGTACCAAGAGAGCACGATCGGGGCGGCGTTCTTGACTCAGACGGTGTGCGCGGACGATCGAACGATCAAGTTTGAAATCTGGGATACCGCCGGACAAGAGCGATATCACTCGCTCGCGCCGATGTATTACCGCGGTGCGGCGGCGGCGATCATCGTGTACGACATTCAAAGCCAGTCGAGCTTCGCGCGAGCGAAGAGTTGGGTGCGGGAATTGCAAAAGCAAGGAAACGCCGCGCTCGTCATGGCGCTGGCGGGGAATAAGTGTGACATGGAGGAGAAACGAGAGGTCGAGCGAGAGGAAGCGGAGGCGTACGCGTCGGAGAATGGGTTATTCTTCATGGAAACGTCCGCGAAGGAGGCGTTGAACGTCACTGAATTGTTCCATGAAATCGCGGTGAAGTTGCCAAAGGCGCCCACGCCGACGAATGGGCCGGGGGTGGTGTTGACGAATCAGAATCGTACGCCGCAGAAGAGCCAGTGCTGTTGAAAAAGAAAGCGACAGAAATTCTTTAGCGCTCGTTCGTCTCCGCGCGCGCGACGACGACGACAACGAGTCGCCAACTTTGTAAGAACGTTGTGTACAAATTCATCTTCTATCGCTATCGTTCGAGCCCGAACGTTCTACTTTTTCCCTCTCTTCGCCCCTGCCTTCTTTTCTCCGCCGTCGAGCTTTCCCTTCAACGCCTCTGCGAATTCCCTATACACGTTCGCTTTTCCTTTCACCGTCTACGCGTGACGTTCGAACCGTCGCCGATGCCGTCAGTCGTTCGCGCTCGACAATCAAAAGCTCACAAAATCGTCCTACGATCGCGCTCGCGTTCGCGCGCACCTCGTTCACCGTCCCCGCGGCGAGTATCTGATTGATCATGAACCCCATCGGTTTCTTTCCCTGATCCACGTCGCGCAAGAGCTCGACGGGGATCTCCACGTCGTCGCATTTTTCTGCCGCCTCGCGCAGCGCCGGGAGCGTCTGCGCAAAGTCTTCAATCTTCTCGATCACTCGCTCGTCGCTCGGCGCGCCGAGTTCGATGATTTTCTCGAGTTGGTGCAGTTCCCATATCGCTTTCTCCAGCGCTTGCCCGAGGGCGGACGGCGCGGGCGCGGCGGACATCGCTCGCGCGTCGCGAAGTGCGCACGGCACGCCGCGCCCGTCCGCAGTGCTCGACGCGCTCGACGCGCTCGACGCATGGGCTCGAACGCGCAGCGCGGTGCGCTCTGGCGCGAACACCGCGCCGTGGAGGCGGCGACGATCGCGGCGATGCGCGCGCGCGGCGTGCGCGACGTGCCGTGGAGCTCCGCGAAGCGCATGCTCGCGGTGCTGTGCGTCAGCGCGATTTACACGTCGTGGATCCTGTCCCCGGTCGTGTCCGCGGTGGCGGTGATTTTGATACCGTCGTTGCGAGCGTACGTCGGGTGTTATCTCTTCGCGTCGTACGCGCTCGGGGTGCGTGTGCCCATGAATGGGCTTTATAAATTCTTTTGCGGGCTCGAGTGCGGAGAAGAAAATGGATGGGAACTCGTCGTCGAGGACGCGACGGCGGGCGAGAAAGAGATTGATTGCTCTAAGCGCGCGTATTTGTTCGCCGCGCACCCGCACGGGTTATTCGCGTCTGGTTGCGTGGGGAATATCGTATTGAGCGACGCGGCGTTGAGGCGATTCCGAGCGCGGCACGTTAGATTCTTCATCAACAACTTGCTCATAAGCGTGTTTCCGATCATCAAAGATGTGCTGTCGTCGCTTGGGTTCTTACCATGCACAGCAAAAATGATGCGACGGGTTTTAGGGCGTGGGGAGACTGGGATGATTGTTGTTGGCGGCGTTCAAGAGGTGGTGCTGACGGGCAACGTCGACGTCGAAGAGCTATACTTGAAGAATTGTTTCGGATTCGTCAAGGTAGCCATCCAAGTCGGAACGCCCTTAGTGCCAGTATACACGTTTGGCGAGTCTCTGGCTACTGGTCCGGATTGGGTGCCGTTTCGTGAGATACGAAAACGCCTGAGCTATAAATTTGTATTTCCGTTCCGCTCGCTCGGCATCGTCCATCGTTGGGGATTCTGCTTTCCGCGAGGCAAGCTCACGACAGTGGTGGGACCACCTATTGAAGTTAAGCAGAACGATAGACCGTCGCGCGAGGAAGTGGCTGCGGTGCATGCGCAGTATTGTAAGTCGCTTTTGGCACTCATTGAACGAAACAAAGCCGCCGCGGGATACCCAACCCAGGTGACAAGATTGGTATAGCTCGCGCGTAGACGAGAATTAGACTGTATCGTAGAACTATTCATTACAAGCAACACGCCCGTTCCTCGGCGCACACCGCTCTCTTTGTCTCATCTAAATTGTCTATTCTCGCTGACGCGGCGTGCATTTTATGATGTCGTCGACGCGAATGATCATTTCAGCCGCTTCGGTGGCCGAAAGAAGGACTTGCTGCTTGACACGGAAGCACTCGACCACGCCACACTGTTGCATGTCACCGACTTCGCCCGTCAAGATGTTGATACCGGTGTTCTTCTTCCCCGCAGCGTGCGCGGCGCGCATTTGCGATACGAGCTCAGAACTATCCAAGCCGCCGTTGTCGCAGATGATGGTCGGGATAGCGCGCAAAGCCTTGGCAAAGCACTCCATCGCTAACGATCTCTTCCCTGGCGTTTTCGCTGCGAGCTCTTCCACGGCTTTGGACATGATCATCTCCGAGCAACCGCCGCCGTAAATGACTCTGCTGTCCTTCACCGTCGACGTCAAGACGCACAGGGCGTCGTGCAACGAGCGTTCAGCCTCACCTAAGATATGCTCTGACGCCCCTCGAAGAACGATCGTACACGCCTCACCCTTGGCAACGCCGCTGAATCGAATCAAGCGATCCTCACCGATCATTACCTCCTCAATCAAGTCGCAGGAGCCGAGCTGAACGTCCTCTGGGTTGTCAAACGTCGAGCAAATATCGCCACCCGTGACCAAGGCCAGGCGTTCGATGCCGTCAAAGTCGGCGTGTTCGATCGCAGCCACGCCCGCTTCGGTGAAGATTTGTTCGGGGTAGTTGTAAATCAATTGACGGTTGATGAAGCAGTTGATGCCGTAGCCGATGATTTTTTCGCACTTGCGCTTCATCTTCTCGCGCTCCGCCTGTTCAATCTCCGCAACCTTGGTCATGGAGTCCACTCGCACGCGCGCACCGTAAATTTTAATTTTATCCGTATCCATGGGCGTGTTGGCGATCAAAATCTTCGCGTTTTCGATTCTCTTCGGTTGTCCGACGCCAAAACGCTTGTCCAAGATGAATCCTTCGTCTAAAAACGAATCCTTCAAGCTTCCACCCGGTTTCTGAATGATTTGAATCATCTCTAGGTCTCCTGACCCTTTCAATCGCAGCACCGCATCCACAGCGAGCTTGGCGAAGTGTTCCTTGTCGTTCGTCAAGATTTTCGAACTCAGCGTAGTCTTCGCGATGTTGGTCAAGTCTTGCCTGAATCTCGCCTCGTCCCCGGCGTTATCGCTCGCCGCGCGCTCCAGCGCCGCCTTCGCCGCCTCGCACGCCTCTCTAAACCCTTGAATAATCGTCATCGGGTGCACGTGTTGATTCACCAACTGTTCCGCCTGTCTCAAAAGTTCGCTCGCGAACACCACCACCGACGTCGTCCCGTCCCCGACCTCGTCGTCTTGCGCCTTTGAGATGTCCACCAGCACCTTCGCCGCCGGGTTATCGACGTATATCGACTTCAAGATCGTCGCTCCATCGTTCGTCACCGTCACGTTCCGTCCTCTCTGCACGCTCTGCAGGATCTTATCCATCCCCTTCGGCCCGAGCGTTGACTTCACCAAGTCCCCGATCGCCATCGCGCCGACGAAGGATGCCAGGCGCGCGTGTTCGCCCTTTTCCTCGCTCGCGCCCTCGCGCAGGACCGACGCGTCGGCGTTTCCCGCCGCGGTCGCCATCGCGTCTTCGTCTTCGTCGCCGTCTCGGTCTCGCGCGCGTCCCGTCCGTCGTCGTCTGCCGCGTCGCGCGCGGGGCGCGTCGTCAATCGAATCAATCGCGCAAAGCGACCGCGTCGACGACCGCGCGCGGGTTGACCCGACCGGCGAGTCGCCGCTCTATTCGTACTAGGGTTTAGGGTTTAGGTTATTTAGGTGAGACGATCGAGCCGCATTCATTCATAGGCTCGATCGTGGCCCGAAATACGACGCCCCCCGCGGGCGTCGTCGCGCGCGCGCGACGGCCGCGCGCGCGACGCGCCGACGCGTCGCCCGCGGGCGCGACATCGAACGACGCGACGGGACGCGACCGGGCGCGACGGGACGACCGGCGAGCGCGTAAAGGCGAGCGAGATCGTCGACGCGTCGAGCGCGGACGTCGACGTCGGAAGACGCGACGCGACGCGACGCGAACGAAGCGATCGAGCGAACGATTCGCGTCGCGACGCATTTGACGATTCTTGTTCCCCCGGGACGCGCGAGGGGGGCGCGCAAGGGGAGAAAATCATGAAGGAGGCGGCGAAGCGCGCGAAAACGACGGCGATGAAGGCGGCGAGACGACCGAGGAGCGCGGCGCGGGCGATGGCGGTGGCGGCGACGATGGGGGGGGAGGGAGGGGGGGGGACGGAGCTGCGGGCGTTCGTGGCGGCGTGCGCGAACGCGCTGGGGCGAAGGGACGAGGACGTGGGGGCGAGGATCGCGGCGACGCTGGAGGCGAATTGGTTCACGACGCCGATGGATTTGGCGAGATTGAGCGTGGAGGAGGCGCGAGCGATGGCGGTGCCGATGAAACTGGTGGATGAGTTTAAGCGCGCGCTGGACGGCGCGCGCGGGTTCGCGGCGAGCGGCGCGAGCGCGACGACGACGACGACGGAGAAAAACGACGAGGGAGAAACGGCGCTCGATTTAGGACTCGAGCCGTTGGCGTCGGAGACGGCGGCGACTACGATGAAGACGATGGTGTCGTCGAGCGGACGCATGGCGTTGAAGATGCGCACCGGTTTATCCGCCGAGTCGACGCGAGTGACGAGTCGACCTGTCGGATTACCGAATTATCGCATACCGTTGGAGGAATGCGGAAGCGATTTGAAGAAACAGTTCAAGGCTTTGCGCAAATTCCTTACCGTCCGTAGGCTTGGGCCTCAAGAATGCATTCTCGCTGGGGTGACGGCGGAAAAGTACGAAGACGTTTTGCGAGGCGCCTTGGGATGGTTGTGCGCGGAGAAAAACATGAAACCTTCGAAAGTCACGCTCCTCGACTTATTCCCGAGTATTGACGCGGAGAGTGCCAATGGAGCTTTTGAATACGTCACTTGGCTGAACGATGAGCGACAGACGTCGGCAAATTACGAGCTTCTCGTCACTCGCTCGTGCATCGCGGCGGTGAAATTCTTGTACGGCAATTTGAGCAAGGCGCAACCGGGCGAGGGCGAAGCGAAACCGTACCATGACTTGCCGGTGATGAAAGAATTACGTCGTATGGCGAAAGACGCTAAAGCTCGATCAGCCAAGGCGCCTAGCGTGAGCGATGAGCGTCTGAAATGGCTCGAATGGGATGAGTACTTGACGCTCGTGCAACGATTGAAGAGCGAGTGCACGGCGAAGAATTGTCTGGGACAATCTCGCTCGGCGAGCGCCGTGGCGTGGAGTGTGCAGAAGTATTTAATTTTTGGCGTTCTGTCGTGTGTGCCCGATCGTCAGCGAACTCTACGCGAGCTACGAGTCGGGAAGACGCTGTTCAAAGAGGGCGATAAGTGGGTCATTCGCCACAAAGAAACCGATTATAAAACGGGCAAGGACTACGGGGTGCGACCACCGCTCGTAATCGCTCCGCATCTATATCCGACGCTCGAGACATTCATCGAAACGCACCGCAAAGAGCTCAATCCGAACCACGATTTCCTTTTCACTCGCAAGAATGGTGAGCAGTTTGACGGACAGGGGATTTATCGGCTCTTTACGACGACGGCGATGCGTCTCACCGGCAAGCGGACGAACCCGCACTTGATTCGAGACATGGTGGTGACGCACTTACGAGGGACGGACGCGTCCGAGCGACAGTTAGAGGCGCTAGCAATCTATATGGGTCACTCACTTCAGATGCAAAAGTCGACGTACGACAGACGATCTGTCGAGCAAAAAGTTGCGCCGGCGGTGGATCTGTTAGATTCGCTCAACGCAAAGATGAGACTCTAGACTATACCTCGCTAATTCTACTCTTCTACTAGCTACATGTGATTCCTAGGTTCCAAAAACGCAATTCTCCTGGCTGCTCCTGTTCTTCTTCGTCTTCGGACTCGTACAAACACAACAGTTCGTGTAAATCATCACGCCAAGTGTACGCGCTCGAATACCACGAGTGCTTATCGGAACGACACCGCTTCCGAGGAAGCCGTCTCCGAGTCGATGAACGGTCATCACATCTACCGTCAGTATCGACTGGTCGATCGCTCGGGAGTTCGCGCGTCCACGCGTAGTCGCCGCAATTTTTGCACGTGCTTCGACAAAACGAGCGCAATGCGCGTTGTGTTTTCGTCGCATCCGACGCCATGAACGTGCGATACGCGGCGTTGAAACTCTTCGACACGCACGCGAGCGCGCATCGAGTTCTATGATCATCGCACTTCCCCAAAATTTCAATGAGCAAGTCTTCGTGGAACACGTCCAAACTCCCGTTCCCGTCGCTCGGCTCCCGTCGCTTCCGCTGCGCGCGCGTCCACTCGATTTCGCACCGCTTCCAATCGCTCCTCAATTGTTTGTACTTCGTCCCAACCGACGCCCGCGCGCACAACGGCGACAACTGCTCCAGAATATCCCTCACCAGCTTCACGCACAACGAGGACGCGAGCACGCTCCGCTCCGCCACCGCGAGCGCGTCCTCGACCATCGCCACCGCGCGCCTCACCGCCGCGAGCGCGCTCTCGAGCGCTTTTCCACTCGGTTTCCACGGCGTGCGCTTCACCCCTCGCGTCGTCGTCGTCGTCGTGCGCCGGTGACGATTTCCCACGAGCAACGCGCGCAACTCTGCGAGCGCCTGCACGCGCTCGCGCGGCGTCATCGACGGCGCGATCGCGGCGAGCACGCGCGCATCGATCACCTTCGCCCGTTCGTCGCCGTGCGCGGTCGTCATCGCGCCGCGCGACGCGACAGAGTGTCGTCACTCTGCGGCGCGTCCGTCCCGTCGCGCGTTCGCCATGCGACTCTCCGACGGCGTCGTCGACGCGCGGAGCGACACGGTGACGAAACCGACGGCGCGCATGAGGGAAGCGATGGCGCGCGCCGAGGTCGGGGACGACGTCCTCGGCGACGATCGCACGGTGAAGGCGCTCGAACGTAAAATGGCGGAGATGTTTGGATTCGAGGCGGCGGTGTTCACGCCGAGCGGAACCATGGCGAATTTGCTCGCCATCGCCACGTGGTGCGACGAGCGAGGGAGCGAAGCGATCATCGGAGATAAGTCGCACGTGCACCTGTACGAACAGGGCGGGATGTCGTCGCTGATGGGGGTGCATTCGAGAACGCTCAAGAATCGCGAAGACGGGACGCTCGCGCTGGAGGATATACGAGCCGCGATACGCACCGTGAGCGACGATCACTTCCCAGTGACGAAGGTTGTGACGCTGGAGAACACGCAGAATAAGTGTGGGGGGAAGGTACTGCCGGTGGAGTACGTTCGGGAGGTTGGGGCGTTGTGCGCGGCGCACGGGGTGAAGTTGCACATGGACGGGGCGAGAATTTGGAACGCGTTGGCGGCGAGCATCGATCACGTTCGCATCGATCACATCTTACAAGGGTGTGATTCGGCGAGTATCTGCTTGAGCAAAGCCATCGGCGCCCCCGTTGGGAGCGTGTTACTCGGCGATGAGGCGTTTGTTCGAAAGGCGAAGCGGTTGCGCAAAGCGTTGGGCGGTTCGATGCGACAAGTCGGCGTCTTAGCCGCTGCGGCTTTAGAGGCGATCGATGAAGTATTCCCGAAGATAGCAGAAGATCACGAGCGCGCGAGGGCTTTCGCGAACGCGCTACAAGGCGCGACTGGTCTCGAATGCGCAACGCCGGAGTCGAACCTCGTTCTCGTGCGAAGCACCATTCCCGGCATCACTTCCGAGATGTTGATGCGGGAATTGGAGATGAGCCACGGTGTGTTGGTTTTACCAACGAATCAAGACACCATTCGCGTCGCTTTTCACCATCAAATCACGGATGCGGGCGTTGAACGTCTGGTCAGTGGCTTTCGTGAAAGCGTGCTCGAACTCGCTCGCGACCCAAAGCTGAACGAAATTATGATGTCTGACGGTATGTAATGAATAGTTAGAGATCTGTATTACGAATCTGCAAAGAATTTTCTATGGGAAGTATCGCGTCGGCGTGGGTTTGGGTTTGGCCGGCGCTTGTTTGCTCTTCGGCGTCCACTCGCATGCGCTCGGCTCTGCCGCGTGCGCCTTCTTCTTTCCACCGGGCTTCCACTCGCACGCGGATCCCTGTGCGACGGCTCCATGCGCCGCCTTATGCTCGGCACGGTGCTTGATCTGCGTCTCGAGTGCCACACGGACGTTTTCATCCAAAACATGAGCCATTTTGCACATCTTCAGGAGCTCGTACGGTTCATCTTCAATCGGTCGATCGCGGTCCGCCGCAACCACGCATATGAAACCAAAAGGCTCCGTCGTGCCTGCCTTGCACCGAAGCTGGTGCGTATCACCCGGTGCGGTATACCCGACGTCACCCACCCCAAGATGGTAAGACTCCAGACCGAGCTGGATTTCGCCTTCCCCTCGAAGCACTACGACGACGTGTTCGTGTTGGTGGTGCTCGAGCGTCGTCCATCCACCCGGGGCAACTTCAAAGTAACGCACGTGGAAAACTGGACTCTCTCCTCGCTTTCCGATGAGTTCGATGCGTGAACACTCCTTGAAACTCGCCCCATCCATCTTGTACATTTCCTGCGGTACGCGCTCCCACTGAAACTCTCCCTTCTTTCTATTGAGTACCTTGCTATGATTTCCGTCTAGCGGCCCCTCAGACGCGTGTTTAGTTCCATTTCTCTTCGCCTCGGCGTCCATCAGGCTCTTCACGAGCGTCGTCAGCTCGTCAACCTTAGACTCGAGCGCATAATTCTTCTCTTTAAGCGCGCTCATTTGAGCAACGGCTTCAGGGTCAAGGCCCACCGTCCACGGCGTCGACGGCGGCGCAGCCGGATACGTGCCGTGCGGAGTCAGAGGGTATGGGCTATGTGCACTCGAACTCTCGTCTACGAGTTTCAATCTGGGTCGCATGCCGCTTCCCGGGGTGAAAAGTCCGTTGCTGTAGTGCGTTGGCACGTGATAGCTGCCAGGTTGTGATTCTCGAGGCCCGTAGATGTCGGTGCGACCCGCCATAGTCAGGATGTGCCTCGCATTCGCCGTCAAGTCCGAGCTATGGCTGTATAGTGATCCACCGACGAGGAGTAAAACATCTTGACCGTACGTCTCCATCATCACTTTAACCTTGTCGAGCGTCATGCCGCCGCCCGGACTCGGTAAGATTGACGGGTGGTGCGCCAAGACTCGCCTGGCACCGTGAACAATGTCTTTGCACTCTTCAACACTGAAGCCAAACCGCCCGCCAAAGTTTGGGAAAATAGTCGCATCTGCACCAGCCAATCGCGGTAGCAACCCGAGCAGGACGCCATGAGCAAATCCGCGAATGGTGTTTTGGCTTCCGCCGCCGAGCATGGCGCCGAGAATAGCGGGGTGCGCGATGATGGGAAGCCCAAAATCGGGATCTTCTGCCAGCGCTCGCATGCTATCCAAACCCGTGATTCCTGGAATCATCAACACCGCCCCAGCACCCGCGGCCTTGGCGAACTTGGCGCGCTGTACGACCAAGTGCGCCGGAGCGTTGATGCACGGCGCGTAGATGCACCGCCGTCCCGTCTCCGCGTTCGCCCGTTTCACCGCCGCCGCACACGCCCGCACGCGCTCCTCATACGGGGCGTACCGTTGATTCGCCAATCCATGATCATCCTTTATGATGTCAATTCCCCCCTTCGCGAACGCGTACGCCATTTCCGCAAGTTTCTCGCTCGGCGTCCCCATCGGCTTGAGCGCCGTCATCACAATGGGTCCGCGTTCGACCCCGAGCAATTTCCTCAGCCCCTTCGCCCCGAACCTCGCTCCCGCGAACTTCCCTAGCATCGCATCCGAAAGTTCCACGTCTCGCACCATCACCCGTTCCTTTATGCTCGTGTTCCCGAAGATGACGTTCACCAGCTGCGGCAACTCGCCGCCCGCGCAGTCGTCGGCGTACCGCACCTTGGCCCTGTACACGTCCCCACTCGCGCCTTTCCCGCGCGCGTCCACCCCCGAAGCGCACCGCTCGATCGACACGCATTTTCCCACGACGTGCTCGTTGATCCACGTCCCCGGCGGGACGAGCGCTTCGGGTAACTCGACGGTTTGCTCGAGACACAGCGCGTCGACGATCTGTCGCGCCTCCGCGTTCGACGTCGCGTCGACGTCGTACGTGACGTGAAAGCACGACGACGCGCCGTCGCGCGTTAACGAAGGCGTCGCCGGGGCGTCGCGTGGCATGACGCGCGTCGTGCGCGTCGCGCGACGCGCAGTGACGATCGCGGCGAGGTTTCCCGCAGAACGCGACGACGACGTTCAGCGCGCGTCCATCGAGCGCGGCATGCCGACGCGCGCGAAGAAGAAGCGCGCGATCGACGACGACGACGACGCGTCGTCGTCCGCGATCGACGACGACGCGACGGGGGCGAACGAGGAAGAGGAGGCGGTGGTGGCGATGATGATGAATTCGCTGCAGCCGAATCCGAAGACGAAAACGACAGTCGCGCCGACGCCGAACGCGAGCGGAGGGAAGAAGAGCGATGATAAAATGACGGAGATTTACCTGGAGCTCGCCGCGCGGTTCGTGTTGAACGCGCCGCCGAGCGAAATCGAGGATTTCAATCGATTGATGTTTCTCATAGAGCAGGCGCACTGGTATTACATCGACTTTACGTGCGAACAAGACGCGTCTTTGAGCGCGAGCATGGGTTTAAACGAGTTCGCCAAGGGGATGATCAGCAGCGTGGAGACGCTGAAGTCGCGAATCCCTGGATTTAAGAATAATTTCGAGAAGTTTAAGTCGTATAAGTTTGCAATCCCGACGTGCGGCGCGGTGCTGTTGAATCCGACTATGGATAAATGTTTGATGGTTAGAGGGTGGGGCAGTCAGAATAAGTCGTTAGGATTTCCCAAAGGGAAGATGGATGCTAATGAGACCGAGGCAGAGTGCGCGGCGAGAGAGGTTGAGGAGGAGATCGGGGTGGACATTCGACAGTTCATAGTGGAGGAGGACAAGGTGGTGTTTATGCGAAAGCGGAAACCATCCGACAAGTTGGGTCAAAAGAACACGCTGTACTTGATTCAGGGGATCTCCGAAGAGACAAAATTCTTGACGCACACGCGAAAAGAAATATCGGACATCGTGTGGAACCCTCTCTGGATCTTTGATCAGCCCGAAGAAGCGTTGAAAAAGTTCAAAAACAAGTATGGGCAAATCTACCCGGCTTTACGGGACATCATGGCGTGGGTGAAGCAGAACAAGAAAAAGCACCCGAAGCCGCGAACGAATCAAGTAGCGGCGCCGCAATCGCCCGCCGCGGGACGCGCGGCGCCGATGTCTCTAGAAGATCTCGAAAACGAGCTCATGTCTGGATACGACGACGAACCCGAGGACGACGAGCCCGCCAAGCCGCACAAGGCGTTCGAGGCGTTGACGAATTTCAAGTTCAACAAAGCACGTATCCTTCAGCCTTTCGTGCGTGGATGAGGAGGGATTCGCGTTGCTTTTGTACAGTACGCTGTAATTGATTCAAAACCTTCACCACACGTCGTCTCGTTGAGCGTCGCGCGCACAGCCTCAGACGCCGGTGCGCTGGCGTCAAACATGTCCGACTTTGGGACGGAAGAGCTAAGTGCCCGCGGCGTTTGCGCGCAAGCTCGGCCGTTCTCGTACTTCGACGCGTTCGTGAAGACGTTCAGCGACGCGTACGACCGCGAAAGTAACCCAGACGGTTACATAAACCTTGCCGTGGCACAAAACAACTTGACGGTTGATTTGTTGCACGACAGATTTAATGACGCCCTCAAAGAGCTTTCACCGTCGACGACGGCGCAGTACGACGACATGAAAGGTAGCCACGCGATGCGATGCGCGATGGCGAGACACATGACCCGCAGGGTCGTCGCGGACGACTCCGTGGAAGCAGTGCGCGCGGAAGATTTGGTGCTGTCGAGCGGTGCGGGGGCGGTCATTGAAAATTTGGTGTTTTGCGTGTGCAATGAGGGCGATGGCGTGTTCATTCCGTCACCGTACTACCCCGCGTTTCCGAACGATTTGCGGGCACGATTAGGGGTGCAAACGGTGCCTGTGAGCTCGACTCGGTCGAGTGCGTCGCGCGGACAAGTTTGCTTGCCACAGGTTGGCGCGGATTATGACCAGGCCGCGCGCGGACAAGTTTGCTTGCCACAGGTTGGCGCGGATTATGACCAGGCCGCGCGCCGGCGAAATATCGAGGAGCGAAAGGATCTACATATGAAGATGATTTTGTTGTCGAATCCGAGCAATCCGCAGGGGATTATTTACTCGAGAGAGGACATGGAAGAGACCATTGTGTGGGCGGTGTCGCAGAAACTCCACGTCATTTCCGATGAAATTTATGCGTGTTCAATCTTTGGCGAAGGAGGGCACGCCTTTGTGAGCGCGATCAGCATCGTGGAAAAACTGATCAAGGACGCACTCGATCGCGGTGACGCAGAATTCGCGCAAAATTGCAGGGATTACGTGCATGTTGTATACGGAATGTCCAAAGATTTCTGCGCAAGTGGTTACCGAGTCGGCGCGCTTTGGACTCAAAACGCCGGCATCCACAGAGCTTTGGATAATGTATCTTATTTTTGCGCAATTCCTGGACCAATGCAGCACGCTCTTGCGATCGTGCTCAATGACGACGAATTTCTCGACGGTTTCTTTGAGGAGAATCGTAAGAGGCTGCGCAAGCAATACGCCACGGTGGCGGAGAGGATCGATGCCTCAGTCATCGAAATCGTCCCTACTAGCGGCATGTTCGTGTACTTTAACCTTCGAAAATACTTACCAGAGATACAGCCCACGTACGAGGACGAGCACAGGCTCTGGAATCATATATATACCGAGGCCAAAGTGGTGCTCACTCCTGGCAAAGACTGCGCGAGCGATGAGCCGGGATGGTTCCGAATGTGCTTCGCCGCCGTCCCCGAACACACCTTGCGTCAGGCCATCGAACGCATCCGCGCTGCATTTGAGACCATACGCGATTCTTCTAGATGTTAATAGGTTTTGTGGTAAATTTGAGTTGCATCGCTAGCTTGAAAGTTGACGCCAACGCTCCTTTGTAGATGTCCCAATTGCCCTGCGGCGCGAACGCCACAGCATCGCGCGTCGATGTTAGTAACCGATCTCGCGTTCGCTCGTACGTCTCAAACGATGCATCACAACCGTCATCGCGCGCGATCCGGACGCTCGACGCGCTCAACGACGACGAATCGCGCGCGAACGCGCACGACGGTCCGGTCGGCGGCTCGAGCGCATTATCAAGACGGCGACGCGCACGCGGCGTCGCAGGAGGGTTACTACAGGTTCCCGGTGATCCGTGGTAACGAGTTGTTCTTCGTGTGCGAAGACGACGTGTACGCGACCACGATCTCGGGGCTCGATAAACGCGAGAGCGGCGCGGAGACGACGCCGCCGCGACGGCTGACGCAGGCGCACGGCGCGGTGCAGCGGTTAGTCGTCTCTCCCGATGGATCACGCGTCGCGTTCGCGTGCGCAGAGGATGGATACACCGAAATATACGTCGTGGACGCGCGTGGAGGTCCTATGAAACAGTTGACACACATGGGGGCTTCGTACGCGCGGGCGTGCTGCTTTTCAGAGGATGGTCGACGGGTGTACTTTACGTCGAGCGGGGCGACGGCGGAACCGAATGGAGACGAGCTTTGGGTGGTGGACTGCGATGGTGGAGCGCCAATGAGAATGAACCTCGGTCCAGTGCATGATTTCGACGTGCGCAACGTGAACGGGAAAGAATTGGTTGTCCTCGGTCGTAATACTGAAGACACGGCGACGAAACACTGGGACGGATACGCGGGCGGCGCCGGTGGAGAGATTTGGTATGGGACCTTAGATAATTTGCTGCGACTTGACTTGCGTCTTCCAAACGAGCGTTTGTTGCGAAATGTTGGCAACGTGTCGTGGTTTGACGACGAGCACGTCGCGTTCACGGAAGCGGGCGGGCGTTCGACAGCGTTCAAGGCTAAAATTGATACCAATGAATTCAACACTCGCATCGTAGATTGTCAAGGATTCAGTGACTCCACAGCAGACAACGAAGACATTAAGTACTTTCCCGTGCGTCATCTGAGCATTGATGTCAGTAGGCAAAGAATCGTGTACACCAGAGGCGGGGATGTATTCGTGGCAGAAGTTGTAGGTGGCGAACATAAGTCACCTATAAGGTTGCCTATTGAGTGGCGTGGACCTCGTACACAGCTTGCAAAACGATTTGTTCACGCGGATGATTGGATCGAAGACTGGGATTTACACCCAGAAGGCTTGACGATGATGGTTCTTGTTCGCGGCCAACCGTTCACGATGGGCATCTGGGATGGACCGGTGTTGAGTTATCCGCCAGCGACGAAACTGCGATCACCCCAAAGCTCAGTGATAGCACCACTGGCGTCTCTTGCACAAAAGAGTCAAGCGCGTGTCCGGCATGGGGCTTACTTGTACGACGGTGAACGTCTCGTTTTTGTATCGGACGCCAGTGGTGAGGAGGACATTGAAGTGCATTGGGAAGAAGCTGAGCGACCGGCAAAACGATTAGGATTGCATCACGAGTTGCTTGGAAGAGTAGAACGCCTGATACCTAGTCCAGAGGCGCCATTGGTGGCGATCGTGAACCACAGAAACTCACTGTTGATAGTCAACGTTGAAACTGGGGAAATGCGAACGGCTGACACGTCGAGTGAAGTGGACGGAATCGACGATTTGACGTGGAGTCCTTGCGGGAATTGGCTCGCTTACACGTACTACTTAAACAACGAAAGATCCTGTATTCGCATTCTCGATGTTCGGAACGGAAAGGTGTTCGATGCCACAAACCCTGTGCTCGGAGATCACTCACCTGCGTGGGATCCCGACGGCAAATATCTGTACTTTTTAGGATCTCGAGAACTCGAACCGGTGTACGATGCCGCCACGTTTGGCTTAAATTTTCCAACTGTTGAACGCCCTCATTTGATCATACTGCAAAAGGATTTACGTAATCCACTTCTCAAGGAGCTCAGACCGCCGTACGATACGGAATCGTCGTCTGGCTCTGACTATGACTCTGAAACAGATAGTGATGTGGGAAGAAAGATGGATAAACGAGGCAATGGAAGGGACTACATGCCTCGCAAGAAGCCAGTTGTGGATAAGGATGATGATGGCAGCGACTGGTCAACTGTGGATGGAGACAGTGATGACCAAATCTTGTCGAGCGGCGACGAGGATGACGATTACGAATCAGACGCGTCATATTACCATGAAGACGCGCCCCCTGCGATTGAGATTCACATCGATGGCTTGACAGAAAGGGTAGTTGCGCTCCCAATGCCGATATCACGTTATGATTGCCTTTGCGGTCTTGAAGACGGACGATTTATGGTTGTTGAATACCCTCCGAGTCGCGGCTCTCCCGGAAGCGTTGGTTTGGACTACTCGTCCGATGAAGATGATGACGGTTTGGGTTCCCTTATTTCTTACAGTATCCGAGATTTGCGTCGAAGTATCTTAATACACGGTGGCGTGAGCGAAGTGTCACTGTCGATGGATCGCAAATGCATGGTTGTGGAAAAAGAGTCGGATGGATTCCTAGAGCTTCGCGTTTACAAAGCTGGCGTGCGGCCGGAGGAAGAAGGGAGCGACAGCGAAGAATTGGATCAAATGCGGTGCGATCGTAGGACTGGCTTGGTGAATCTAGATGGTCGCATTCGTGTACTAGTTGATCCTGCGAGAGAGTGGGCACAGATGCTCGGGGAAGTGTATCGTCGTCTTCGCGACGACCTCTGGACTGAGAAAATTTGGAATGAAACGATTGGCGATGACTGGGAAGTCATGTTTGAGGAGTATGTGAAAGTGCTTCCAAAAGTGAGTACGCGGACCGAGTTTGGGGATTTATTGCGTGAAATTGCCGCTGGCGTTTGTTACTCGCACGTGGCTATCACGTCTGGTGATCCTGGACGCTCCCATCGCAGACACTCTGCTGGGTATCTCGGCGCTGACTTCACTTGGGACGGCAAAGTCGGCGGTTATCGCATCTTGAACATCGTGAAGGGTGACATATGGGACGACATGCGAGGTGGTGTGCTCAGCAAACCGGGCGTCAATATCCACGAGGGTGACATACTTCTCTCGATCGATAGAGTACCGCTCACCGAAGATGTTCCGCCGGCTGCGTTGTTGATTGAGAAGGGTGGCGTTGAAGTTCTGTTGACGGTCAAAATTGATAGCGACGGCAAAGGTGGTATTGACGAAGCGCTCGACAGACTCATGCTGAAAAAACAAAAGAACAAGAAAAAGGACAAGAGAGATGACAACGCACCGAAGAAAGGTGATGTCATCCCGGTGCGTGTCCGAGCCATGCACTCTGAAATCGATGCGAGGTATCGCGATATGATTCAGAAGCGCACGGAGCGAGTCCACAGCCTGAGCGATGGCGTCGTCGGCTACTTGCACATTCCAGACATGGAAAGCACAGGGTACTCCGAATTTTGGCGTCACTATGCGTCTGAAGTTCGCAAGGGAAGCTTGATTCTCGACTTGCGAGGTAACACAGGCGGACACATTAGTGAATTGTTGCTCGCTAAGCTCTCGCAGCGCGCATTGGCTTGGGACATCCCGCGACGCGGCGAGGTGCAAGTTTATCCATCCAACACGCCTGGCCCGCTCGTGATGCTGGTCGATCAACGCACAGGCTCTGATGCTGAGCTCATGGCGGAATCTTTCAGAAAACTAGGTTTAGGACGAGTCGTTGGGATGCGCACTTGGGGTGGTTTGCTCGCCATCAACGGCGTCGCCGAACTCATCGATGGGTCCGAGTTGAGTTTGCCTTCACAAAATGTGCTCCTTGTCGACGAGGCGAAGGGCGTAGACGCGAGATCCGACGCGACACAAGCGTACACGAACGCGGTGGAAAACCGCGGCGTCATTCCGGACGTCACAGTTGACATATCTCCCGCTGAATATTCTCGCCGCGAGGACCCGCAGCTCGACACCGCCGTGCGCGAGGCGTTGCAGTTACTCAAAGACACCGGCGCCGCCGGCGTCGCGACCTACCTTCGCAAGATCCGCGAGGACGAGACAACGGCCGCTGAATTAGAACGCAAACTGACGCGCAAACCTTGGTCGTTTTCCACGTGGGCGCCGCTTCCGCCGACCAAGGAGGAAGAAGAGAAGCAACTTCGAGCCAAGCGCCGCGCCGGGCGAAATAATATCCCGCGCCCGTGACACCCTTGTAAAAATCATCGCTCACGCGCGCGCGCGCACGATTTCATTCTATTTATTATTCGCATTAAAACACTCGCGCCCGCGACTCTCCGTCTCTCTCTAGCTCTGAACCCAATAATCCCGTCCCGCGTTTGTCCCGCGCGCAATCAAATCGCCCCCCCGTCCTCCGCCAAGAACGGGTTCGCGATCTCCTCCATCGAGTCCAGCGCCGACACCACCATCACGCTCGTCCCTCTGCACACCAACAGCCCGAGCGCCCTGGTCTCGTCCGAGATCTTCAGCGCGTCCTCCGCGTCCCTGAGATGTTCGATCGCCTCGTCGAGGACGAGATTCAGCAGCTGATCGTACCCTTTGAGCGTCCCCGTGACCTCGCGACCGCCGCTGAGCTTGACGCGCACGCCGCGATCGATGAACCGCGCGAGGTCCAGCACCGTCTCCTTCGGCGGCATCGCGACGCGTCGTCGAGTGCCGCGCCGCGCCCGCGCGGGCGTTCGGAAAAGGCGCGCCCGCGCGTCCGCCGACGGCACACCGCGCCGGTCGACGGCGCGCGCGCATGTCCATCGCGTTTCGAGCGCGAACGTCGAGCGCGGTCGTCGGCGTCGCCTGCGCGCTGTGCGCGGCGTCGCACGTGCGAGTCGTCGACGCGCGGACGGCGCGGGACGTGTTCGGGACGGCGCGAGACGCCTCGACGTCGAGCGAGACGCCGGGCGAGCGCGGGGAGGCGATCCTCGGCCGGGCGGCGCGAAGGGAGATCGGGCGCGCGTGGAACGCGGCGATCGACGGCGCGTTCGGGGCGGGCGTGAGAGCGCTGAGCGAGCGAAAGTTGTGAGGGACGCGTTTTCGGACGATGGCGCTCGCGGCGCGCGCGACGATCGGCGCGACGCGGTGGACGAACGAGCGGACGATGACGAGTCGCGGACGCGCGCGCGCGAGCGATCGTCGCGCGCGGGGCGCGGTGGTGG
Source organism: Ostreococcus lucimarinus CCE9901 (assembly GCF_000092065.1). Taxonomy (NCBI): domain Eukaryota; kingdom Viridiplantae; phylum Chlorophyta; class Mamiellophyceae; order Mamiellales; family Bathycoccaceae; genus Ostreococcus; species Ostreococcus sp. 'lucimarinus'. The sequence continues at coordinate 434,537 of NC_009362.1, forward strand.
CTTCGGGGAAGATTGATTTCACGGACGCTGGGTGTTTCGAGCTGCCGTACGCGCCGGTGGCGGAGGCGTTGCTTCCGGAGGGGCCGTGGAAGGTTGTCGAAGGCGGCGTGTGCGCGGCGAAGGGATTTAAAGTCGCGGGATATAAGGCGGGATTGCGCGCCAAGGGCACGCGCGCCGACTGCGCGCTCATCGTCGCGGACGAAGACGCGACGTGCGCGGGGATTTTTACGACAAACATCATGTGCGCCGCGCCGGTGACGTACTGTAAGAAACAGTTGGCGGGGAAACCGACGGCGCGAGCGCTGTTGATCAACGCTGCACAAGCGAACGCCGCAACAGGTGATCAGGGCGCTGCGGACGCGCAAGCGACCGCGGAGGAGTTGTCGAAATCCCTCGGCGTCGCCGAGGAGGACATTTTACTCATGTCCACGGGCGTCATTGGCAAGCGAATTAAGCTGGACAAACTCATGCCAGCGATTCCGATTTTGTCCGCGAACGTGGAAAGTAGTACTGCGGCGGCAAACGCGGCGGCGACCGCGATATGCACCACCGATCTCGTGCGAAAGACGGTCGCGATTGAAGTGCAAATTGGCGGTAAAACCGTTTGCATGGGCGGCATGGCCAAGGGGAGCGGGATGATTCATCCAAATATGGCGACCATGCTCGGCGTAGTGACGTGCGATGCGGACGTGACGCCCGAAGTTTGGCGTAACATCACCTCCCGCGCCGGGGCGGCGTCTTTCAATCAAATCTCCGTCGATGGCGATACGAGCACGAACGATTCTTTGGTGTGTTTCGCCAGTGGCAAAGCCGGCAACGCCAAAATCACGAGCGTCGATTCTGCCGAAGGCAAGCTTCTCGAACAAGCACTCACCGCGGTCTGCCGCGGTCTCGCCAAAGCCATCGCTTGGGACGGTGAAGGTGCGACGTGTTTGATCGAGTGCAACGTCTCTGGAGCCGCAGACGACGAAGACGCGCGCGTCATTGCGCGTTCCGTCGTCTGTTCCTCGCTCGCTAAGGCAGCCATCTTCGGACACGATCCAAACTGGGGGCGATTGGCTTGCGCTGCGGGGTACGCCGCGCCGGTGAAGAACAGATTCGATCAAAATGATCTCAAGCTCTCACTCGGCCCGCACCAGCTCATGGATAAAGGTCAACCGCTCGATTTCGACGCCGTCGCCGCCAGCCGATACCTCAAGGAAGTCACCGGCGTTCACGGCACGTGCGTCGTCGACATCTCCGTCGGCAACGGATCTGGCCGAGGCCAAGCCTGGGGCTGCGACTTATCGTACGATTACGTCAAAATCAACGCCGAATACACGACGTAGGTAGCATCGTTCGTTCACGACTCGCTCGTGACAGTTTTTAATCCAAAGCCGAAACGATTTTTGAGCTCGTCGCTCTCGCACTGCACGCGTCCGAGCCGCTCGCGACCGCACCATTACGCGTCGCGATCGCGTTCGCGCGCGCGATGGCGCCTAGGCCGCGGGCGACGATCACTTTCTACAACGAGCGATGCCAAATCGCGTCCGCGAGCGACGTCGGCGACGCGTCGTCGTCTAAACGTGGCGCTTCGCGCGGCGGCTCGCTCATCCCGCTGCCACTGCTCGAACGACGTCCGGGCGCTTCCAGAGCGACGCTGCGGTACGCATGCGTGGACGGCAAGCTGCGCGTGATGCGATTGAACGAGTACGACGACGCCGAACGCGGGAACGGAGGGCAAAGGATGGACAAGGCGCTGCGGGACGCCGCGCGACGGTGCGTCGAACGCGCGCAGCACGCGTTGCTTCCGGAACCGTCGAGCGTGACGAACGATTACTGGGAGTACGCCAAGTTTAGGTTCGCGCAACGCATCGCGTCAAGCTGTATTTCGGTGTTCGCGACGCAGCAAATGCTCACGGCGGTCGGATTGGGGGCGAGTCGCACGCTGCCGGCGGCGGCGGCGGTGAACTGGGTATTGAAGGATGGTTTAGGACGTTTGGGGAAACTCTCGGTGGCGGCAAACTTTGGGAGAACGTTCGATAGTGACGTGAAACGGTTCCGATTCACATCGAGCGTCGTATACGACGCGAGCTCGTTCATAGAGATTATCACTCCGTACTTTCCGCAGCACTTCTTACCCTTGGCGACGGTGGCAAACATTGGAAAGTCAGTCGGTATCACCACGGCGAACGTCGTTCGCGCGCCCATACAGAGAACATTCATTCTGGAGGAAAACTTGGCCGAAGTCGCGGCGAAGACGAGCGCACAGCAAGTATTGGCGGATAACATCGGCTTGGCTCTTGCTGTCGGCGCCGCCAAGGCGGTTTCCAAAGTCGCCACAGTGAGACCCGAGATTCGACGCGCGTTGCCCGTCTTCGCGTTCGGGCCTCTTGCCGCGCTCGACTTGATTTGCATCTACAAGGAACTCAAAGCGGTCCAGCTGCGAACCATCAATAAGGAGCGCGCTGAGATCATCGCCGAGGCTTTCGTGAAGGAACGCGAAATTCCGAGCAGAGCACACGTCGCTGACGCCGAAAGGTTATTTATACCGGCTCGCTTGGATAAATCCAACCTGCCATTATCCGTAACTTCTATTGGCGAGGCGTGCCCCACGCCAAAGTCGCTCATCAACGCTCTGTCGAGTAAAAAAGGACGCGGCGCGGCGCGACCATACATCTTAGCGTATGAACCTGGTGCGTCAAAAAAGCGCGTCATCCTGAACGGGCGAAGGATCAGCGCTCCGAAGCAGCGAGCGAACGGAAGGCAAAAGAATGGAAGGAAGTTCAGATTCCCTTGGCACCGCAAGCGAACGGGTCTGAAAGGTCGTGCTTTACTCGCTTTGAGTGACAAAGCTTCAAGTAAGGATGTCTTGTGTGCAATTCTTCAGGTCGCGCACATGCGTTCGTTGCCTTATCGACCAGACTTGACCGCCGATGAGGCTTACGTGTGGGCTCTACAGGAATCCGAAACCTTAGCCAGGCGCGACATTGACGGATTCACCGCTGATTTGAGCAAACAAGGCTGGAATCACGAGCGCATACTTCTCAGTTCAGCCGAGCGTGCGCCGTACTCTGTCAACAATGTGCCAGCGCTTCTCGACGCACTCCGCGCGAGCGAGCGCGATTCTTAGCAATAGAGTTGTAGTAAACTTTTGAAACGATTCGAAACGCGTTGGATTCGAAGCGCAGTAACGTGCATCTACTTCGCTTCCTGTCCGCGAGTTTGCGTGTGGTTCGATTCGCGCCGTTCGCCTCGGCCGACACCAGACCATGGCGCCAAATGACGAAGCCGTGCGCGAGGCTGCGAAAGCCGAGTGTCTCGACGCCGCCTTCTGGGGTGGCGTGCGCGGTGCGACGTACGGTCTCGCCGCGTCTGTTCCGACCGTATTCGCGTTGAACCATCAGTTTCTCACCATCCGTCGCTTGACGGTTTCGGCGAAGACGGCGCTCATCGTCAGCCCGTTCTTCCTCGGGTTCTTTTTGAACAGTGAGTTAGAGCTTCATAGATGCGTGTTGAAACAGCGCGGGATCGAGCACTGATCTGTTCGGGGCTCGCTTGAAGGTGATGTCGCAGATGACGAGTGAGACGCCTGGGACGTCGAGCGTTGTAGAGTTTTATAGAGTGGGATATGACCTTAGAATGTGTAACAAAAACTACTAATTCGTGATTTAATTCGGCACCAAGTCGAGACCAGGTCTAGCGCACCCGCCGAGGAACGGATCGTCGAACGTAAAGTCGAACGCCGGGTGGTGGAATCGAACGCCACCGAGTTTCGGGCTCGGTTCGATGTCGTCGAGAAGTACTTTTTGCTTGTTCGTTAATCTGAACGTGCGAGCCTTCAAACATTCCGCGAGTGCGACCGGTGAAGTGGCATTAATGATGCACGGCACACCGCGCTGAATGGACCAACGCGTGAGCAGAGCTTCGGCGCTCTGAGGGTTCTTGGCGTCGGCGCACGCTTCGACGAGCTTGGCGTGCTTGGTGAGTTGCTCGTCACCGTTTGCGAGCGAAGTATGGGCGACGACCGTGAGACCATATCGTCGACAGACGCCGACAAGCTTGCGCTGCGCCAAAAGTGGGTGTAACTCGACCTCATTGACCGCAGGTTTTACGGTACAGTGCTTCATCAAACGCTCCACCGCGGGCACCGAAAAGTTGGCGACGCCGAGCGCTTTCACTTTGCCAGCCGCCACGCAATTCTCCATCGCGGTCCACGTCGCTTCCAAACTTCCTTCGGAGTCCACTTCGGTGGTTCCAGCCTTGTGCTGCACCGGCCACTCGATGGAGAACAAATCCAAATAATCCGTTCCCAACGCGGCGAGAATCGTCGCGAGCGCGCCTTCAACGTTAGCGTGCTCGTCGGGGCGCAACTTGGCACTGACGAACACGCTCTCGCGCGCGCCGTGCGCAGCAATCGCCTTACCAGCTTCAGTGAGCGCCGCATCGTTCGAAGATCCGCATCGAACGTGCTTGACCCCATTCTCCAATCCAAATTTCGCCGCGCTCGAATCGCACCCCACCGTCGGCAGTCGTCCGCCGCCGACTACCGGCACATCCTTCGCCTCTTTCGCCGCATCGAACACATCCTCCTCGGGTTCCTTGACGTAATACGGCGTTCCAGGCGCAGGCTTATTCGGATCACCTCTCGGCGCCGGTCCATCCCACACCGCCGTCGGGCGTCGCTGCGCGCCCCAGTTTTGCCCCGGCGGCGCCGACGCCCCTCCGCCTCGTCCCATCGCTTCCATCTGCGCTCGCGTCGGCGGATACGCCGGCAGCGTGGGATTATATCCATTCACGTATCCGCTCACGCTGTACCCACCGTACGCGGGCGCTCGCGCGTTCGCGTTCGCGTCGTGTCCCGAGTTTGCGTTTCGGGACGATGGACAAAAAGCCCACGACTTTTGCGCGCTTCCCGCGCCGTGGCCGGCGAATTCCTTCTTCATGAACCGCTCCAGCGGTTGACATCCATCGCTCGCCATCGCGCGCGTCGTCGCTCGCGGTGTCGAGCGCGAGATTCGGCGAAAGTCGTCGAGTGACGCGCCGGTCGCGTCGTGACGTCGGGAGTGACGTCAGATTTAGAGAGGAGGCGGCGCGCGCGGTCCGACGAAGAGATCTCGCGCGATGCGCGCGAGCGACGGACGGTAAAGGATGCGAGTGATGGTGGATGATTAAAATCGTCACGGTTACGATGACTAGTCCTCGATTTCGACGGTTTCGTCGTTGATTTGGTTGAGGTACAAATCGTAGTAGCGACCGGCGTTTTCTAAGTCGCCGAGCTCGGTGTAGAGATCCGCGATGGCGCCGAGGGCATCCATGTCCCCAGTGTTGTCGTCTAACTGCTGCGAAATGTTTAACACTTCCTTTAAGTCGGCGATGGCGCCGACGCGGTCGCCGAGCTGACGCTTGGCGGCACCGAGACCTCGCGTAGCGCGGCGCACAGAGACCAAGTCACCGGTGACGCGCGCCAACATCAAAGACTTCTTAAATGCATTCAATGCGGCCGCGAATTCGTCGGCCCGCAAAAGCTTACGTCCCTCACGAAGAGCAAGCTTGAGCTCTTTCATGTCTTCCGACAGCGTGTCCCAGTCGTCTACGCTGGACATCGTGGCCGCGGCGGCTTTTGCCGCGCCCCCCCTGGCAGCTTCCAAAACCGACGCGTCGGTGCCCATGGAAGCTCTCGACGTCGACATCAAACTCGCGTTAATCTTACGCAGCTTATCGTTCAACATCGTAATCTCCTCCTTCTTCTGATTCGCGGAAATCCCGCTCGCCACCGCACCCGCTAAAGCAACAAACTCTGTGATGCCGACGATGTCGATGCCAAACGGCGTCACGCACAGCGTCTTCCCCGCCAGCACTTGTTGTCTCGACTGCGCCTCACTCTCCTCCCGGAACTTGTTCAACTCTTCTTGCGCTTCACCTTCCTTCTCCCGTCTCAATTCCAACGCCTTCGCCTCCTCCGCTCGCAATTCACGATACAACGCGTCGATGCGTTCGCGCGACTTCGCCTCCTCCTCCAGGCGTTTGGCCAAGAGTTCCTCCCCTGGTCCTTTCACCGCGCGCGCCGCGTCCGCGCCGAGCGTCATCGCCCCGAGCGTCACCGACGCGCTCAGGAGCGCCATCCGTCGTCCGCGTCGAGTTTCGTCGACGTTCGCGTCGTCTCTCGCCGTCGCCGTCGTCGTCGTCGTTTGGATCTTTTGCGTCTTTTGCGTCGTCGACGCGCGCACGACGGCGCTCAGCGACGCGCGCGAGGTGGCGAACATGGCGATGCGCGCGCGTTAGTTGACGGACGTCGTCGTCGCGCGCGGCGGACGCGCGTGCGCTCTGAAGTCGCGCGCGTGCGCGATAAAGTGACGTACGCGGGCGGCGCCTTTGGATAAAGCTCGGCGCGCGCGGGACGGGACGACGGGACGGGTCGCGTTTGGTCGCTTGTGTTGTATTCATGAATTGGTGGGGAGCGCGCGAAGGCACACGCGCGATGCCGCGATTAAATGCTACCGGGCTCGGCTCAGGCGTCGTCGCGAGACTTGCGAAGAGCCTCGAGCTCGCTCTCGATGGCCTCGCTCACGGGACGGCCCTCGGGGAGGGCACCCTTGGAGCTGGCGCCGGGGAGGGATTTCTTCAAAGCTGCGAGTTCGTCGTCGACGCCGCCAGCCTCCAAAGCCTTGAACTGGGCCTCGAGGTTGTCGGGAGCGGCGAACACGCCCATGGCTTCGGCCTCAGCCTCCATGCCGAGCACCTTTTCTTCCATGCGCTCGAACGCGCCGAGCGCGGACGACGTCGACACTCCGCTCACCATATCGCTCACCGCTTTGTTCGTCTTCGCGCTCGCCGCGCGCGCCTTCAACGTATCCTTCTTACTCTTCGCCTCCGCCATCTTGCCCTCGAGCAAGCGCGTATTCGCGATCAATTTATCCACCGCTTCGCTCTGCGCGTCCAGGTTCGCCTTCATCGATTCGGCGTTCTCCGCGTACGACTTTCGTCTCGTCAGCGCTTCTCTCGCCAGGTCCTCGTCGCCTTTCTCCATCGCCAACTGCGCGCGCTTATACCAATCATCAGCCGCCTTCGTCGCCGCGTTATACTTCGTCTCAAGCTGTTTCTGCGACGCCATCACCTGCGCCGTCGCCTGCCGCATCTTGATCAAATCCCCCTGCATCTCATTCACCGTCTGATCGAGAATCTTCTCCGGGTCTTCCGCCGCCGTGATCAGCGAGTTGGCGTACGACGAGATCACGCGCGTGAACCGGCTGAACAGGTTCGCGCGCGTCACCACGGCGCCTCGCGCGCGACGCGGCGCGCGCGCGGCGCACGAGATCGCACGATCTCGACGACGAAGCGTCGACGCGCCGTCTCGAAACGACGACGCCGTCAGCGCGGACGCGCGCGGCGCGGCGCGCGCGAGCGACATGGCGCGATGCGATGCGATGCGATGCGATGCGCGCCGTCGCGTGCGCGCGGTGCGTCGCGCTCGGATTCGCGCGCGGCGGAGTGCGGGCGCGGACGACGGCACAGCGCGGCGCGCGCGGCGATGAGCGCGCGACAGCTTCGCGCGGCGCGGCGTCGCGAGGACGCGATCGCGGGCGTCGACGACGACGCGTCGGGGGCGGAGAGCGAGGACGCGGGCGCGGGCGCGGCGACGCGGGCGGGGAATCCGTTCGCCGCGCTGTTGGGCGACGAGGACGAGGACGAGGACGAGGACGAGGACGACGAGACGCGGGCGGCGGCGGAACCGACGCGGGAACCGACGCGGGAACCGACGAAGAAGGCGCGGAGGCGCGGAGGGAAGAAACGGGCGGGCAAGAGGGACGGCGGGGGGAGCGATGATGAATTTGACGCGCTCGTGCGAGAGGTGACGGGGCTGGACGTGTCGTCGGCGGCGGCGGAGAACGCGACGGTGAGTCGAGGGAAGAGCGGCGCGAAGGCGGCGTCGAGTTTGCTGTGCGTCGATATGCGCAATATGAAGGCGGAGGATGAGCTTAAACGCATATTCGGTGGTAAAGTCATCAGCGCCGTGGAGGCGGAGGAGGTCGGTAGGCTAGGAGGGAGGACGGCGGCGTTTCGAGCAAAGCTGCAGCGGCGGTGCACGTTTAGCGCGTATCGCGACCAGTGGTCGACGTATCGAAGTGGGGGGTTGTATATGGTGACTTCTGGCGTCGTCGATGCCGAATCTGGGATGTCTGACTTCTCTTTCGCTTGGAAAGATGACTACGCGCAGGCAAACTTTGACTTTGAAATCGCCGTCGGTTCGCACGACCCCAACCGGTTATTTAGTTTGTTGAACCACTATCCGTGGCACTTAGAAACGCTGTTGCGGATATCCGAGCTCTATCATTACAGCGGACAAGCGCAAGAAAGCTCGGAAATTCTCGAAAGATGTTTGTACGCGTGCGAAAGAGCTTGGCATCCGAATTTCACCGCCGCGGCTTCGAGTGGGCTTGCGCACTTGGATGCGTCGCAACCTGAAAACAAACCGATGTTCGAGGCACTGTTTCGGCACGTCATCGCGCTCACTCGTCGTGGATGTCACAAAACTGCGTTGGAATGCGCGAAACTATGCCTCGGATTGGACCACACTGACCCGAAAGGCATGCTACACATGATTTCGTACTTTGCACTCCGAAGCGGGGAAGAAGAGTGGTTGCTCAGATTTGTCGAAGATTTCGGGCACAAGCGTTGGGTCGGTGGGAAATGGGAATTGCATGGTAGCTTGCTCAACTTCCCAGACTTTGCATACAGCAAAGCCATGGCTCTGTACACCATCGCCGACGACATCAAAGTCGCTGATGCCGAGCTGTTGAAGGCGATGCTTACATATCCGTATGCCCTCACCGCGACACTCATGCGTCTCGAAGCCGCCGTCTCGAGCGACAAAGATTGGAAAGAAATCCTCGCGCATGAGCATTTCGATTTTTCCAACTGCGCGCTCGACTCCAGAAGTCTCGAACACGTGAGCGACATTTTCGCCACCCGCCACCATCTACTTTGGCGTCCAGATCCCATCTTACATTGGGCCAAGCGCGTCGCTCGCAGCGCTATCCAGCTCGTGGATTCCATGAAGCCCTCAGACATGATTGACGGACTGACGGCTGCCGAATTCGTGACGATTTCCCTTCAAAACTGGCCCGCGAGTGAAGAAAATGATTTCACCCATCTCGTAGACGACGATTTCACCGACGTCGTCAAGCGCGCCCTTCCCGAGGACGATCCCTTGGCTGCGCGCGGACCAAACGACCCGGATCATTTCTCCGACGACGACGACGGGGACGAATTTTAGCTTTTAGCCTAGCGTTCATTCATTCGTGCTGCAAACCGTCGCGTCGATATTTCAACCGAGTCGACGTTGAAACCCTCAAGTGGTCCGCCGCATTCGCCGACGCCCGCGACATGTTCGCCGCCGCGAACGTCACCGCGGTCGCCGCGATGCGAAGCGCGCTCCCTGCGTCGTCTTCCGCGTCGTCGTGCGCCCGCATCGCGCGCGCGCACCCCGCGCTGGGTTCGTCGTCGAGCGCCTTCGCGTCGCCGATGCCAATCGGCGCGACGCCGCGCCCCGCGCGCGCGACCGCGGGACGCGTGCGCGTCACCGTGCGCGCGAAAGCATCGGATGGTGATCGACGCGCGAAGACCGGAGATGAGAAAGGGAAGAAGACGAAGACGAAGACGAAGACGAAGTCGACGACGGGGAAGAGGGAAGGTTCGAGCGGGACGAAGAAGAAGTCATCGAAGGCTCGAACGCCCAAGGGAACGCCGTTCGTCGAAAAGAAGAGGATAGCGGTGAAAGACACGTATGTGAGCCCGATCGGGGAGCTGGAGAGAAAGCTTCCGGGGCGCGGGGTGTGGTTTCGTAAGGGGAACGCCACGACGCAGGATGCGCGCCCGGACGGATTGGGAGCGAGCTCGAAGCCTTTGCTCACGCCGGGGACACAAGCGTGGTACAAGGAGTGGAAGAGACAGAGAAAGATTGACATTCAAAATAAAGCTAGCAGAGAGTTGCGAAAGACGGCGCGGAAACCGGTGGAGGATTATGCGAAACCCGGGCAAGCGGCGGGCAAACCCTTGAGCATCGACGAGCTCAAGTACACAGCGCTGGGGCGGGCGAAGATACAATCGGCACGCCAGCATATTGCGTACAACCGTTTTGTCCACAGCATCTTGAATGAAGAAATCAAGGAGCTTTACGTGAGCGTGGATGCAGTGGCGAGGTACGCTATCGTGTACAAGGATGGGCGAATAGCGTATTGTCAAGTGGCGCCGCACAACACTGAGGTTTACAATCTGACGCAAAGCGTCGGATTAGAAATCAACCCAACGATGGCAGAAGCATCGAGCCATACGTTGGCAGCCGTTGGCGATCGCGGGGCGCAGATTCGGACGTTTATTGCTGGTTACGGTGTTCCTTCGTTAGGCGTTTTCTTCATATGGGCCATCGTCTTTTACATGCAACGTTTCAGAGGTGACTGGGAAGATCGTCAAAAGATTCTCGAGCTCGAGCGCGCTGAAGAGGCGCAGAGGCAAGCCGAAAAGGGCGATCCGCGTATCAACGCTTTGGTGGAAATGTTACAGAAGATGGATGAGAATGATCCGCGACGCGACCAAGTCAAGCGCGAGATTCGCAACCGCAAGTCTGCTATCGCGCGTGCGAACGGCGATAAGAAGGATGCGGCGGCGAAGGCGGCCGATGGAGACCAAATGGGTGCCGCGAATGCGTTCATGCGAGTTGGCGTCAAGGTAGTTAAGAAGAAGGAAGTTGAGGAGGAAGAGTTGAGTTCGGACGAAGAAGACGAAGTTGAGGCTTTGATAGACCCAGCCAAAGCTAAGGCTAAGAACAAAGGCCCGAAGAAAGGTCGTGTGAACACCAAGATGAAACTTCGCGACGAAAGCGAAGTCGTGAAGTTTGACGACGTCGCGGGTATCGGCACGGCGAAGGTTGAACTTCAAGAAGTTGTCGATTTCTTCTTGCAGCCGGAAAAATTCAAAGAGAGCGGTAGCAAGGTTCCGAAGGGTGTCTTATTGACGGGTCCGCCGGGCTGTGGTAAAACGCTTCTTGCGCGAGCCGTCGCAGGCGAAGCAGGTGCTACTTTCTTCTCCTTGGCGGCTTCTGAATTCGTGGAGATGTTTGTCGGTGTTGGTGCGGCTCGCGTGCGCGATTTGTTCCAACAAGCCAAAAAGCAATCGCCCTCGATCATTTTCATCGATGAGCTAGATGCAGTCGGTCGACCTAGAGGCGGCGGTGGCTCGGGTAACGATGAACGCGACCAGACGTTAAACCAGCTGCTCGTGGAGCTGGATGGTTTTGGTAGTGACACGCAAATTGTGTGCATTGCAGCGACGAACAGAGTTGACGTTCTCGACAAGGCGCTCATTCGCCCGGGACGTTTCGACCGCAAAATCGTCATCCCGAAGCCCGATTACACCGGCCGTAAAGAAATTTTACAAGTTCACTGCAAAGGTAAACCGGTCGATTCGAATATTGATTGGAATGCGCTCTCTGGAGAAACGGAGGGCTTCAGCGGAGCAGCCCTCGCATCGGTCGTGAATCTCGCCGCTCTTCAGGCGGCGAAAAGTTCGCGGGAGTTGGTGACAATGGACGATTTTCAAACTGCGCTTGAGATGGAGACGTTAGGCAAGGTTTTACCACAAGGTCTCGGTGAGGAAAACGAGAAGCGTTTGGCGCTCATCCATTCCGCGGCGGCGGTTGCGTATCGTTGTTTGTGCAATGACATGGGTGACATTTCTTTTGTCACGATCGTGGCTCGAGAAAGCAACGCCGAAGGTCAATTGGCTCTCGCTGAAAACCCCGTAGCACTGCGTCCTGGAGCGTTTACCAAGGGTTTCATGAGACGTCACTTGCGCGCGTGTTTCGTCCCATCCATCGCTGAGGAGGTCTTCTACGGTTTCGACAACTGCACGAAGGTTACTGCGCCTTACACCGGTCGTGCGCGAGAAATCGCGAACTTCTTCGTTCACAATGCAGCGATGAGTGATGAAAATAGCGAGTTTATGTACTATCCTACTGGCAACGTCATTGAAGTGACTGACTTCTTGCGTGCTGAACGCGAAGAATACCGACTTCCATCGACAACGGATGATCGTTACGCCCGAGCAGATGAAGAGGTGCGCCGTTTGATGGAGAGACAATACGCCGCGGCGAGGCGTTTCGTCGAAAAACAAAAAGACGCCATCGATGCTCTAGCGAAGGTAGTTATGGAGAAGAAGACTGTGCAGGCGGAAGAGGTTAAGGCGATCATCGACAAGCACGCTATCATGCCTTACGACGACGAAGAATTTCCGAGCGCGTTTGCGACGGACCGCAAGCTTCTTAAAGATTGGAACGGTACGAAGCCGGCCGATTACATGGTCGGTGGCTTAGCTCCCACTAGTGATTCTGATTAATACAATCCTATTGATTGATTCAAGACTTACACATAACTAATAACTAATAATCCGACGTGGAAAGCCCAAGCGCGTCGCACACGCTTCGCATGTCGCTCGGCATCTTTGCCTGAAACGTAAGCGATTCACCTGTTTCTGGATGCTTGAGCTCGAGATTGAACGCGTGAAGAGCTTGTCTTCGAATACTCAAAGCCCCACCCCAATCGTCGTACGGTTCTCGCGCGTCTCGACTGTCCGGAGGCGTCAGTTGGTGCATCTGCGTCGGATTTTCAGAGTTGCACGCGGCGAGTTGCGCCGCACTCCAAACCATTTTCGGTTTTTCTTCATCGCTTTGCGCACTCCATCGCAAGTGCGGCCCATACAGCGCATCGGATACAATAGGCAAGCCTGCATGCGCCAAGTGCACGCGAATCTGATGCGTTCGACCTGTCAGCGGCGTCACGCGAACGAGCGCGGCGACGGCGGCCGGCGGAGCTCGCGGCGACGCTGTCATAGGCGACACCCCTTTTGGCGTCGTCATCGCGGCCACGCTTTCGTCCTTGATATCGAACAGCGAAGTACTCGCACGAGCGATGATTTCGCACGTCGTTCTCGCGTCTTTTCCTTCTCCGCTGAAATCAACCGTGCGCGCTTCCTGCACGATTCCGTGGTCACCGATGGGCGCGTCTACGATGAAGCTGTCGCCGCAATCAGGCGGCACGACACCCACAGACACGGCCAGGTACGTCTTCTTCGCCGTCTTCTCTTGAAACTGTCCCGCTACATTCGCCACCAAGTGCTGCTTCTTCACGAACACGGCCACGCCCGAGGTGTCCATATCGAGTCTATGCACGATGTACGGCGTCGCCCCGTCCATATGGTGCAACGCCCGCGACAACAACGAATTCCCCTCAAATCTATGATTCGGATGAAACCTCAGATTCGGCGGTTTATTCACCACCAAAAACTCATCATTCTCAAACACCACGTCCAACGGCGTCTCGTCTCGCACCAATTCAATCGCTAAACTCGCCCTCCGCAGCGTCGTCTTCACTCGCGCCGTCGGCACCCCCAGCGCCTCCGCGCACGCCTCCGCCGTCATTCGCTCCCCATCTCCCGCTTCCCGTCGTCGATAGCACATCCGCTTCACCTCCGCCGCGAACGCATCGTTCGCTCTCGTCGCTATCTCCAACGCTTCGATCGCGCACGCGTTCGCGTCTCGTCCATCCGTCGCCGTCCACGTCTTCGCCGGCACCGCCGCGAGCGCGTCCCTCGCGCACTTCCCCAGGTGCGTCCGCAGCGCGTTCGACCGCACCGCCGTCCCGCACGCCGGGCACGTCAACCGCACCGACGCGAAGCGCGCCGCGCGTCGTCGCCGCGTTCGATTCATCCCTCGCGCGCCGTCGCTCGCGCCGTCGCTCGCGCCGTCGCTCGCGCCGTCGTCCGACGCCGCGCCGTCGTCCGTCGTCGTCGCGCGCCGCGCGACGCGCGCGAGTCCCAGTCCGCGGTCGTCCGCGAGCGACGGCATCGCGCGTCGCTCGCGCGCGCGCTGATTCGCGACCGCGCGCGCGAGCGACGTCGCGAGGCGCATCCGCGCGCGCGTCAGTGCCGCCCGAGCGCGCCGACGTCGCGAATCGCGCGCCGCAGTCGCGCGCGCGCGCCGACGCGCGCGACGAACGACGGCGCGACGCGTCGCGGAGCGAATCCGCGCGAGGCGTCGACGCGATGGCGCGCGACGGCGACGCCGGCGCGACGCGCGCGAGGAACGAAGGCGAACGCGAAGGCGAACGCGAAAAGGAAAACGAAGCGTCGACGTCGGCGTCGCGCGGTGCGCGCGACGAGGACCCGGACGTGAAGCAGAAGTTCGTCACGCTCGAGCGCGTCGTCAGCGGCGCGCTCGCGGGCGGGATGTCGCGCGTCGCGACGGCGCCGATCGACCGGGTGAAGCTGCTGTTTCAGGTGGACAGCGCGAGCGCGGGATTCACGCTGCGGAGCGGGACGGCGATGGCGCGAGACATCGCGCGAAACGAGGGATTTTTTGCGCTCTGGCGGGGATGCCACGCGGCGGTGGTGCGGATACTGCCGTACAGCGCGACGACGTTCGGGACGTTTAACGCGTACAACGCGGCGCTGGCGGCGGCGTTCGACGTGCGGGCGGATAACGACGCGGTGGGGAAACACAAGGGAGAGGACGAGCGGTCGCCGCCGGTGGGAGATGTGCGGACGAGATTCGTCGCGGGGGCGCTCGCGGGGGCGACGGCGACGGTGCTGACGTATCCGTTGGATTTGTTGCACGCGAGACTGGCGGCGCACTCGTCGAGGCACCCGGCGCCGAACATCTCGGGTATGTTCGGGAGCGCGGGGTATTTGTACGACGTGATGACCAAAGGGGGGGCAAGGAGTTTGTATAACGGGCTCACGCCGACGTTGGTGGGGATAGTTCCGTACGGGGGGATTAGTTTTGCGACGTTTGAAACGTTGAAATCGATGTACGTCAACCACGCGACGAAGGACATGAGCGTCGTGCGCGAGGACGAGTTCGAGATGCCCGTGCATTTGAAGCTCATGGCTGGTGGATTCGCAGGGGTGGCGGCGCAGACTGCGACGTATCCGTTGCACATCGTTCGACGCCGGATGCAGGTTCACATTAGCGAGGGTGCGTCGGCGCCGCTGTACACGAGCGTATGGGCCGGACTGCGTACGATTTACGCGACGGAGGGATTTAGAAATGGACTGTTCAAAGGAGTCACGTTGACTTGGGTGAAAGGCCCGTTCGCGGCGGCGATTGGATTCACCGCTAACGATATACTCTTTCAAAGAGTAGGACCAACGTTTCGGCATGCGGTGCTGGACGAAGATCCGCCAGAGACGCACGTGCCGGTGATTTGGCACGAGCGCAAATCCATCACCGCGCTGGAGACTTTGTTCAGCGGCGCGATCGCCGGGGCGGTGGCGAAATCCGTGGTGGCGCCAGCTGATCGAGTGAAGATTATTTACCAAGTGGACGCACAGAAGCAATTTACGCTCAACGCGGCGTTGCGCACGGCGAGGCAAATCATACAAACCGAAGGCGTCCCAGCTTTGTGGCGCGGCAACGGCGTGCAGATGATTCGTGTCATGCCGTACGCGGGCGTGAGCTTTTTGGCGTTTCCCAAGTACGACGCGTACATGAACAAATTTACAAATCTTCAGCTGCCGTCGCTTCTCGGCATTGATCCAGTCGAAAACGAGGATCAACTTCGAATATTCTCAAGATTCTGCGCCGGCGCCGCCGCCGGTGCGACGGCGACCACGATGACGTACCCATTAGACATGTTGCGCGCACGATTCGCCGCTACTGGACCGGCGGCTAAGGGGCCACTTGCGGACCTTGCCTCGCTCGTACGTTCGCGCGGCGTGCTGAGCCTGTACAGCGGCTTATCGCCTACGCTCATCGGCATTATCCCGTACGGCGGGATATCGTTTGCCACGTTTGAGACGTTGAAAGCGATGCACATTAAGCAAGCGATCAAGCGTGCCGAATCGATAGGTGAAGAAATATCGAGTACGGCCACACTACCGGTTTCTGTACGTCTGTTTTACGGCGGCACAGCGGGGTTGCTCGCGCAAAGCATCACGTACCCGCTCGACGTCGTACGACGTCGAGTGCAAGTGCTCGGAAAAACTGGCATGAGTACGAGAGAGGCGATCATCAATATCGCACGAACGGAAGGTGTGCGCGGGCTGTATAAAGGCCTCACGATGAATTGGGTGAAAGGACCATTGAGCGTCGCGGTTTCTTTCGCGGTGAACGACGCGATTAAATCGCGCATAAGTGAAATGCACGCCAACGAGGACGAAGATTAGACGCTGCTAGCTATAGCTGTGCTACAAATTCACTATTGTTTAGACTAATTCACTTCGTGACCGACCGGAGCGTATCGCTGCTCGGAGAGAAGCTTTTTCAACCTGTCCTCCACCGCGCGCGCCTTGTGCTCGTCGCCAGCCTTTCGTTCGAGATTGAGCCACAGTTCGAGGAGCGGGATGTGCGGCGGCGCGCGCGATGCCCCTTTTTCGATGACTGCAATCGAATTCCGCGACGCAGCTTTGTCGTCTTCGCCGCACGAAAGCTCGAACAGAGCCCACTGCAGCCACAGAGAGGCGCTGCGTGGATGCGCGGAACATCCTTGCTTGAATAACTCTCGCGCCGATTCGTGATTGTTTGTCTCCGCCTCCAAAGTGGCTAGAGCCTGATAGATGAAATATTGTCCATTATTCACGCCGTAGCGAATTCCATCTTTGAATACCTTGCGCGCGGCGCCGACACTGTTCACACGCTTCTCCCATTGCCCCCACTGCAACCAAGTCGCGGCGTCGGTGCGATCTTCAGCGGTGGCGGCGATGAACAGTTTACGCGTCGCCTCCTCGCCCCCGGCACGCTTTTCTAGCAAAGCCCACAGTCGGAGGTGTGCGGCGCGCTCACGACGAGTACTCAGATGCCGCGGAACGGAATCGCCTTGGACAAACAGCTGGCGAGCACGACCGTGCTTGCCGCCGTGCAATTCCGCCGCCGCGGCCGCGGTGATGCACGGCAAGTTGGCGCGACCTGAAGCAAAAGATCCACGTTCAAAAGCCGCTATGGCGCCTTGAAAATCACCAGATTCCTGAAGTGTAGTTCCGAGTGCGTGCCACACGTGCGCGTTGTTTTGAAACCGCTCGCTTAAACGATGGAGTCGTCTCGTTGCCTCCTCGACGTCGCCGTTGAGTTTCAGCGCCATGGCGTAGGCGTGCTCGAGTCGCATTTCGCCCGGATTCGCCTTTAAACCCGCAGTCAAGACATCGAGTTGCCGACGGTTCGACACGCTGTTCCGTCTTGCGCTCATCACCACCCCACCGCGATGCGAATTACCGCGCGCGATATCCTTCTCGAGTTCGCTCCACTTCAACCACGCCGCGACGTTCTTCTTGTCGTACGCGCACGCGCGCTCAAACATTCCTCTCGACTTGGATACGGCGATATCGAGCGCATCGGCGGAGTCTTCGCTCTCACGCAACGCGATTTGCCCCTCTATGTCCCCCCAGGACGTGAACAACGCCGAAGCCATCGAGCGAGCTCGCCTTGTCTTCGAGTCGTTCGTCTGGCGCAACTCTTCCGCCGACTTGCAAAACGCCGCCCCGCGCTCGAGCAATTTCCTCGCCGCATCGCTCTGCCCGCGACTCATTTCAAACGACGCCCACGCGGTATAATTCGCAACGTGCGTTTCGCACAAGTCCACCGACTTGGCGAAGAGCTCTCGCGCGAGCTTGGGATTCCTTTCCTTTGCCTCCAACCGAGCCCACGAGTGCGCCGCCACGGCGGCGCTCGCCGGCGCTCCCTCTCCCGCGCTCAACGCGCTCTTATAGCACTTTCTCGCCTTATCAACGCGACCATGCTTCAGTTCGTGATTCCCGAGCGCCACCCACGCGTCGCAAACCGCCCTCGCGTCTCCGTTCGCCGTCGTCGTCGCCTCTCGCAGCAACGCCCTCGCGTTCGCGTCCCCGTCCCGCGTCCCCGTTCCCGATTCCGCCGTCGCCCACGCGCACAGCACGACGCACCCAACCTTACCGTCACCCACGCTCTCGCGATGTCTTCGCATGATCGCCCGTCCCTCATCGACGTCACCGGCTTTAAAGCACGCCGTCGTCGCCGCGCTCGCGACCGCCGCGTCCGCCGGCTTCGCCCTCGCGCTCGCCGTCCCTTCCCGCGCCGCCGCGTCGCGTCGTCCCGCGCGCGTCAGCGCGTGTATCTCTCTCGCGCGCATCGTCGCTCGGCTCGTCGTCGTCGCGTCGTCGCCCATCGCGTCGTCGTCGCGCGCCTCGCGCGTCGCCGCGTCCACGTCGAATTCGCGACGCACCGCGCGCGTCGTCGTCGCGCGCGCGCCGCGCGTCGCCGCGGAGGCGCGCGACGACGCGCGGCGCGTCGTCGACGACGTCCCGCGCCGCGCCGTCGCGCCCGCGCGCGCGCCGAGCGCCATGGCGCGTCCGTCTGTGGCGTTATCCACTTCGACGTCGGGCGGGATAGCGCGCCGCGCCGCGCGTCGCGTCGCGCGCGTCGCGAGACGACGCGCGGACGTCGACGATGACGCCACGCGTCGCGCGCGCCGCGCGTCACGGCGCGCGCGCGCGCGCGCGCGCGACGGTGGACGCGCGACGCGGACGGGGCGCGGCTTCGGGACGCGCGCGCGCGACGACGCGCGACGACGACGCGGACGCGACGGCGCGCGCGCGACGAGACGCGTTTTGGGAGACGTTTTGGGAGACGCTGGACGCGCAGCGAGGGAAGGCGCCGTTCATGAAGGCGCGGACGGCGCCGGGACGACGCGGCGGGGAGGCGGCGCCGGCGAGCGGCGGCGAGACGACGACGACGGAGACGACGGAGACGACGAGAGGGGAGGCGACGACGGACGAGGCGATGGTTTCGTCGACGTCGACGTCGACGTCGTTTTGGGGACGGTGCACGATCGGGGGGTTGGTGCTGGCGGTGCTGATGACGCTGAGCGCGAGCTCGCTGACGCACTGGCCGACGGTGGCGTTCGCGTTCGCGAATCCGACGACGTTCGCGATCAACCCGAGCGCGGCGGACGCCGAGGCGAAGATCGCCGTGGTGCTCGAAATAGGGCGGAGGTTGGCTAAACCGTGCGTGCGGTATCTCGCGGCGTGGTTCGCGTTGCGATCGAGGTGGCGTTTGATGTGGGCGACGTTCGCGGCGTCGTGCGCGATTTCTGGCGTAACGTTCGCGTAGCTCGGCGAGCGTCGTTGAGTGTGTAGATGGTGTAGTGTTAATAGTTCGATCGCGCGGCTATCGCACGGCTAAGGTAAAATCCTGAGAGATGGAAAGATTCGGGCGCCTGATGTCCATCGCCTCGCCGTGTCGCGCGACGACGTCGAACGTGTCGCCAGTCGTCGAGCACGTCGCCGATTTCGCCGCGGCGGACGATCCGTACACCGAAACGCGCTCGATGAGCGTTTCATCGACGAAAGATTTGACGTTTCCTGCGCCGCCATCGGCGTCAGAGGCCGCCGATACGACGAAGTGCCCGTTTTTGAAGGACAGCGAGCGACGCGCAAACGCCGAGCTCTTCGACGCCTCGTACTCGTAGCTCTTACCGTCGTCGGCGTAGTACGAGCCTCTCGCCTCGCCGTTCGCGTCGAGCGCGACGACGATGGTCAATGGGTCACCCTTCATCGCTGTCGAGCTTCGCCGAGCTCTGTCCTTTCGCACGAAAATAGCACCACCTCTAAGGAACACCGGAACGTCGCTGAGCTCGACGGAGACGTCGAACGTCTTCGGTCCGACGTGTCGCGCGCCCGATCGTTTTTCGTACCAAACGCCAGCCGGAAGGTACACCGAGACGGATTTCGCGCCTTGCTTCAACACTGGCTGCACTAAAATTGCCGAACCGAGCATGAATGAATCTTGAATCTTGAACACGTTCTCATCCGTTGGGAATTCGTACCAAAGCGGACGCAACACGGGCGCGCCCGTTCGGTGCGACTCTTCAAACAAGGTGTAAATGTAAGGCAGGAGCGCGTATCGCTCGCGAATCGCTTGACGAATGATTGCCGTGCTCTCGTCACCGAACAACCAAGGCTCGCGGCGCTTCGTCTCCAAATGCGCGTGTCCACGAAAGAAAGGATAGTAAGTGCCGACTTGGTACCACCGCGTCATGAGCTCAGCGTCGGGATTGCCAAAAAATCCTCCGACGTCGGCGCCGCTAAACGTCAACCCGCTCACGCCGAGCGTGAGCACCATCGGTAAGCTCACGGCGAGGTGTCGCCAATCAGCGGTGTTATCACCGGTCCAAATCGGTCCGATGCGTTGCGTCCCGGCGAAAAAGGCGCGCGAGAGGACAAAAGGACGATCGCCGTCGTTTCTTCGCTTGATGCCCTCCGCGGTGGCCATGTGGTAGTACATGCCGAAAGCGTTGTGCACTTCGCGATGCTCGACGCCGCCGTGATGAATCAAGTCTTTTTGCATCGTAATTTCGGGACCGTTGAACACGGACGGCTCGTTCATATCGTTCCAAATGTACAAGTCTTTCGTCGATCCTTTGTAGGAGTCCAAAGAAAACTTGCTCGCCCACCACTCGCGAACGTCTGGATTCGTGACGTCCAAGTACGTCGAACTTCCCGGCCAGCACCACCCGTCAAAATCCGTCGTGCCGTCGTTCTTCTTGACGTAAAACCCTTTATCCTTTGCCTCTTTATAGACGGGATAATTATTGTCGATTTTTACGTGCGGATCCACGATGGTGACCATCTTTCGTCCGCGACTGGCGATGTCGTTGATCATGCGTTCGGGCGTGGGGAACGGACCGTTGTCCCACGTCATGTACCGCTTCCCATCGGTGTGTTCGATGTCGAGCCAAAGCACGTCATACGGTATGTCATTTGCGTCGAAACCGGCGTCGACTTCCTTGACGTCGTTCTCGTCGCGATAGTTCCATCGGCACTGATGATAGCCGAGCGAAAATAACGGTGGCATCGACGTCGTGCCCGTCAGCGCCGTGTATTGCTTCAACACATCCGCGGGGGTATCGCCGGGGAGAATGAAAACATCCATCGCGCCGCTCTCGGCCATCCACTTCGTGTGCACGCCGTTAGCGCCGTCGACGTTGACATCCACGTACATCTCGCTCGGGTTGTGAAAGTAAGCGCCAGCCGTAGTCGATTTGCCGTCGCGGACCCCGTGCGCGGTGAGCATCGGAATCGATCCGTAAAGCCCGAACGCGCTATCATCGAGGTACTCGAACACGTCGAGGTTGTACAATCTGTAAGGTTCCCCGAGCGTGGTTTCATTCACCGACGAATCGACCGAAGATCGACCGAACCAACTCTTACCGCTCTCGTACTTTCGCGTCGATTTCAGGCTGAGCGACGTCGCGCGTTCGGGAAGCCCGTACGCGTCGCTCGCGCTCGGAAACGTCAGGTCGAACGCCACCGCCGTGGGTCCATTCTTGCGCGTATCCGTGTGCCCGTTAAACGTCTCCGCCCAATCCTCCGACGACCCGTCGCCTCCCGTCTCGAACGCGAACTCGCCTCGCGCGTTAAAAATCGCCGCCGGCGTCGTCGCCTCCCGCGCGTACACCTCCACTTTGAACGGATCCGCGTAAATCTTCGCCCGCGCCCCCGTCTCTTCGAACTCCACCTCCACGCTCGTCTCGCTCCTTCCCACCACGCGCGCCCGCGCCCTCGCGTCGTCCTCGAATTCCGTCTCCCTCGTCAGCACCTCCCGCGCCGCGAATCGCGCCCGCTCGCCTCTTTCGTCCACCCGCACGCGCACCGCGCCCGTTTTCATCCCCTCCACCGAACCCACCAGCGACGCACTTCCCTCATCGCCGCGCACGACGTCGAACTCGACCGCCCTCGCGTCGCGCTCGCGCGCGCGCGCGTCTTCGATCCTCGCGCCTCGCGCGTCTCGCGCGTCTCGCCCTCGCGCGCAAAACGAGCTCGTCGCGCACGTCTTGAAATCGTTCGCTTTGAGCGCGTCCGTTCGCGTCGCGAGGACGACGATCGTCGTCAGCGCCAGCGCGAGCGTCGTCGGCGCCGTCTTCCGCGCGCGTCGCGACGCGATCCGTCGTCGCATCTTTCGCGCGCGTCCGTCGGGCGATCGCGCGCGATGCGTCGCGCGCGCGTCGCCGAGCGCGCGCGATCCCGGCGCGGACGCGATGCGGCGACGTCGTCGTCCGCGCGCGTCGGCTCGCGCGCGATCGCGCGCGGCGGTGTGCGACGCGACGCGCGATTCGAGCGCGGCGCCGACACACCTCGACGCGCGCGATCGATGACGGCGACGCCCGACCGCGACGCGCGGCGCGAGCGACGATCGAACGACGCGGACGACGACGCGGGACGCGCGACGGCGCGCGACGGCGCGGACGGCGCGCAGGCGACGATGAAAACCCCGCTCACGCGCACGGTGGGATTCGCGATCAACGCCGGCGCGCGCGACGGGACGGAAGACGCGAGCGGACGATGGGACGGAGGGGTCGCCATGGAACTGCGCGCGATGCGGAGCGGCGAGAAAACGGGCGCGGCGGCGCGAGAGGACGGCGTGGGGACGGGGATGGCGATTCCGCGAGGCGGCGGCGCGCGGGGCGAGGGCGACGACGACGCGGGACGCGCGAGTCGATCGCCGGTGATGATTCTGCCGATGAGGGGACGAGGAGGGACGCAGGGAGGACTCGAGGGGGAGTTCGCGAGCAAGGCGAGGGTAGAGGTCGGGACGGGGTCGGACGCGCGCGACGCGGCGGCGGCGGCGGCGACGGGGGAAGAGGCGGAGGAGAAGAAGAAGAAGAAGAGCGAGTCCGCGGGAGCGGGGCGAGAGATACCGCCGCCGAAACCGAAGATGAGTAAGGCGGAGCGACGGGCGCTGCAAGAGTCGCAGCGCGCGGCGAAGGCGGCGGCGAAAGCGGGCGAAGGCGGCGCGCAGGGCGGCGCGGGAGCGAAGAAATCGAGCGGCGGCGGCGCGAACGCCGAGGGTGGTGCGGTGAGCGGAAGCGCGGGGGGCGGTGCGAGCGGTGAAGCGAGCGGTGCGGTCGGCGCGAATGAGGAGAAGAAGAAGAAGGCGGCTTCGACGAGCGCCTCCGTCGGTCTTCTCAGGAACGGGGTCTCGCACTTGCGCGGAACGGCGAAGGATTACGTCCCGAGCGTCGTCGCGCATCCCGCGGTGGAGCGATTGGCGCTGAACTACGCGCGCGGAAAGACAAAGGGCGCTCGCGAGCGCGTGAGCGCGTTGTTGCGCGTGTTGCGCGTCGTGGTTGAGAATTTCGAGGCCCCGGTCGACGCCACGTACGCGCTGTCGCTGACGCACCATCTGAATCAAGTCGTGCACACGTTGGATAAGGCTCGTCCGATGGGGATCGCGATGGGGAACGCCGTTCGGTCGTTGAAGACGCACTTGGCGCGCTTGTCTCGAGACGAAAACCAAGGCTTGTGCAACGACGGTTGCAAGCAGAAGACGTTGATGCACATCGACTACTTCATCAAAGAAAAACTGGACGGCGCGTTGGAATCGATCGTGCGCGCGGGAGTGAAGAATATTGAAGACGGAGACGTCATCGTGACGCACGGTGCGTCGCACGCGGTGCGCGAGATTCTGTTGCGCGCGCACGAAGCTGGCGTCAAGTTCACCGTCACCGTCGTCGATAGCCGTCCGTCGAGCGAAGGCGCGGGTATTTTAAGCGACTTGTGCGCTCAGGGTATCGATTGCGTGTTCACCGCGCTCAACGGCTTGAGTTACGCGATGCAACACGCGACCAAGGTGCTCATCGGCGCCGCGGCGTGCCTTAGCAACGGTGTGGTGGTGTCTCGCATAGGTTCCAGCGCCGTGGCGCACGCCGCGTTAGAGCAAGGCGTGCCAGTCTTCGTCGCCGCCGAGACGTGCAAGTTCCACGAGCGCGTGCAATTCGACGCGTTCGCCTTCAACGAGATCGGTGCCGCGGAGAGCATCTCGCGCGTCGACGCCGTCGACGGAGTCCTCGCCTCTGCGGCAAATTTGCCGAACCTCTCCATCATCAACCTCACCTACGACGTCGTCCCCGCAAAGTGCGTGCGGTCGATCATTTGCGAAGCCGGCGAAATCGCGCCGGCGGACGTGCCGTGCTACACGCTCGCGCACTGATTTCACGAACAAGCCGACCGTCGGACGACGCGCGCATAGAAGAATAGCCATCGAATTCCATTCCATTCCAATCCAACGTTTCGTTCCGACTCGCGGCCGGCTGAAGGAGATTCAAACCGAATCCAACTGTCGCGCCCGACGTCACTCGCGCGCGCGATGCCGCGACCGTCTGCGCCCGCCGCGCCGCGAATGCGCGACGCACGAAGTTTACGCGACGCGTTCGCGTCCACGAGCGGCTTTCGCGCGCGCGGCGTCGCCACCGCGGACGTTTTCACGGTCGCTCAGGAATGGCTTCGAAATCACAACTACGTCGAATACTTGCGAGCGAGCGCGCTGCTGTCGCCATCGAGCGATCGCATGGATGCCGACGCCACGCCGTTCGACGCCGTGCTCCGCGCGGCGACCGGGGCGGCGCCGAACTTGGTGAACCAAGACGCGCTCGGGGACTGGGCGGAAGAGTTTGCGGTTTGTCACAACGACGTCGAGTTTGATCGGCGATGGAACGATTTAACGAGTGGGAACACCGGCGCGTTGGCTGGACCAGATCGACAAGTCGGTGGACTTCCGGGACACGTGGTGGTGACGACGAGAGATGCGGTTTGGGGGAAGTCTAACGTCGGCGCGCTCGCGTTGAGTGGATCGGAGGAGGAAAAACGCGAAGCGGTAAAGTTTTTGTTGAGGATGCGCGAGGCGGCGATGACGTACGCGCGATCGAGAGGATGGACGACGTTGGGATTGTATTTTAGATTCTTTGGATGCGAGCCAGTTGGGGAAGAAGAGCGAGGGATCATACGTTTGCACGTGGTGAATCTCGCGCGCGCAGGGCCGCGATTGAGAAGAACGGCGAAGGTGAATTTACCCATCGATGACGTGATCGAAGCGCTCGGTGGCGCTCGTGCGTCACGGCGTGGTGCCGTGTTGATCGTTTCACCTACGCTTAGTACGACTTCAATAACTCCTTTACGACGAGCGGTTGAGGAGGACTCGCATCGTAGTGACGACGACGAGATTGAAGTCGTCATTAAACGAGTCGTCGCCGCCGCCGCCGCCGCACCACCGATCGAAATCCAGATTCCCAACAAATTGAGACAACAGTATGAAAACGTATCGTCAAACAAATCTAAAATTCGAATGGCAGTTCGAGATGCGAGCGAGGAATCTGGGTTCAAGAGTCTCGACGACGCTCAAGATGAATTTTTCCGAGACGTCTCATGGCTGTCGAAGTACAAGTCACTCAGCTCACCCGCCCGTGTCCAGCTCGCCCTTAGCGAAATTCAACTTAGCAATTAAGATAGTCGCGACGAAGCTATAGTTTTGTTTACGATGATACCGGTAGAACCTTGTATTAAAGATTGGACGTTTTTTTAGTGGACCAACACGTTCTATGCACAGTAGCAGGATCAACACGTTCCTATGTAGGATCAACACGGCGCATCTAAATAGTATACAACATGCGCGTAAGAGTGTTCAAACGTTTCACGCGACGACAAGAGACCGAACGCCAAAGCACAGAGCGACGCTCGCGAGAGTAGTCCAGACGTAAACGAAGAACTTTCGGATTTCGGTGAAAGCTCCTTCTCGCTTCCATAAAGATTTTGCCAACAGCGGAGGCAAAATACCCCACAAAATGATGACGACCACAGCTCCAGAGAATTTGAGCGCGGAAAAGTACACGTCGGGGCCTTTACAGGCGAAAAGTAGCGAGGGAAGCAGGGTAAGCGCAATCACGGACTTTGAATGACTCACCGTCTTTTTCTTCAAGGCGTCGGCGCAAAACCGACTCAACGCCAAGTAGCCCCCGATGAGCGTTGAGATCGACGCCGCGATCGCGACAGAAGCGGTCGCTCCACCCAAAATACCGCCACTTTCCAACATTGCTTGCGCTAAGTCCGCGGTTCCAGCCCAAGCGCCACTCTGAGCGAGCGAAACGACGAGCCAACAAGTGTACATTGCGAGGGGGACCGAGGTGCCGAGCAAAATCACGCGCCTGATACGTTCTCTGTCACCTCTGAGCATGTCAACTAACGTCGGCAAGCACTCTCCATACGTGTATAGTTGTACCAAACCGGGGAGTGCCGGCACTGCCGCGGCGAAGTTCATGAAAGTGAGCTTGCTAGGCGTCAAATTCGTCACTCCAAAGACGCAAATCGCCGCAAACGACATAAAAATACCAACGGTCGCATACGCGTTCACCTTGGCCGCTTTGTTTGAAAACGACACGTATCCAACAATCGCCGCGGTCACGGCCGCACCGAAAACGTGCGACACCGCGCCACCGCTAAAAAAACTCGCCAACGACCCGCACTTTGCGAGCTGACTCACCAGGGTGCAGTTCATCATCACAAAGAACGACACCGCGACGATGCTACCCCAACTCTTTCCGAGATAATCCGATGTTACGCTCAACAAACTTACCGCTCGACCGTTCGACCGCGCCCACGTGTGCATGAGCGTCTCGGACACCAACAGTCCGCTCGCCGCGAGCACCGCCCACGCGCCGCACGATATCAAAACCGCCGGCACGAACCCCGCGGGCGCGGCAAAGTACGGCATCGCCAAGAATCCACCCCCGACGGTCGTTCCGACGACTAGCATGATGGCTTCGAAGTCGCTCGCGCGTTCTGCGTGCAATTCCAACGGACACGACTCCGCCTCGTCGGTGGAGCCCCGCGCGAAGCGCGTCGCCCCGTCCCCCCAGGCCATGTCTTCGTAATACTGCTCATCCAGCCCGCTCGATCGCTCCGCCGCGCGCGAGCGCGTGCCCCACGCGTTCGTTCGCACCGCGCGCCTTCGCGTCGACGCGTCGGCGCGCGCGCGTCCGTTCACCGCGGCGAGGGCTCGTTGCGATAACGCTATCATCGCGATTCACGCAATAATTCCGCGCCGACGCGAGAGATGCGCGATCGCGCGGCGCGCCCGCGCGCGACGATCGTCTCTTCGAGCTCGCGCGCGCCGCGTCGCGCGCGAGACGCGTCGAGTTGTGCGGCGCGCGGTGAGCGCTCGGGGCGGTTGAGTCGCCTCGTCAGCGGAGCGCGCGACTCGGCGACGGAACGAGACGACGACGCGAACGATCTAGGAGTTTGGTTTCGTTCGCACGCTATCGAACGAAGCTACGTGGACGCGCGCGCTACCTGCGCCTGACCTCGGTGTTCCATCTGTGCTGCGCGGCGGAGGTGGACGCGGTGAACGCCTGGCCGCCCGAGTCTAAGCGCCGAAGCGCCCCGCACGCCTCGCACTTCTCCACCGCCTTCGGATTGAGCTGCTTCCCAGCGCACTTATAGCTCTGACACGGCCACCAACCGTGCTTTTTCTTGTCTTCTTGCTCGGCCTTCTCCTCCGGCGGCGTCGCGTGCACCGTGCCCTTGGTGTGACTCTGCGAGGCGACGTACGCGCGATACTGTTCGAGCGTCATCGCCGCCGACGTCGGCGGCGGTGGCAGCGGTTCCTTCGGCGTGGTGATTTGTGCCTCTGTGTCGTGCGGTGCCATCGCGGTCGACGCCGCTTCCATCGGCGCGTTCGCGCGCGTCGCCGTCCCGGCCGCCGCCTCGTCGTCCCGTCGCCGCGCTCGCCCATCCTCGCGCTCGCGCTCGCTCATGCTCGACCTCGACCTCGACCTCGACCGTCGTCGACGTCGTTTATCTCTCTTTTCCTTCTTCTCCTTTTTTCGCCGTCGCTCTTTTCGCCGTCGTCGTCGCTCGCGCGAGCTCGAGCTCGAGCTCGAGCTCCGACTTCGACTTCGCCGTCGCCGTCTCGCGCCGCTTCGACTTCGCGACGCGCTTCGACTTCGCGACCGTCCGTCGCGACTTCGTCGTCGTCGTCGCGCGCCGTCGCGTCGCGCGTCGCGCGCGTCGTCGTCGTCGTCGTCGTCGTCGTCGCGTCGTCGTCCCATCGCTTTTCGCCTCCCGGTGTGACGTCACACGCACGCGCGCGATCGCGCGCGACGACCGCGCGCTCGGACGACGCGCGCGATGTCTCATTCTATCGCTTCGACGCGCGCGCGCGCCGTCGTCGCGTCGCGCGCCGCCGCGCGACGCGCGAATGCGCGAATTCGGATAACGACGCCGCCGCCGACGCGTCGCGCGGACGTCGCGCGCGGAGGCGTGCGCGCGCGCGCGGCGAAGCGAGGCCGCGGCGGTGGAGCGCCGACGGCGGAGGCGATGTACGTCGACATCGATCTCGTGAACGTCGGCCTGGAGGGGGAGATGTGGAAGCTGGACCAAGTCGCGGAGGCGATTCGCCGAGGCGAGGTCGGCGCGATCCCGACGGACACGAAGTACGCCTTCGTCGCCGATCTCACGAACGCGGATGCGGTGCAGAAGTTGTATGATATCAAAGACGCCGGGCTGAACAAACCGCTGAGCATACTGTGCCGAGGATTCGCAGATATAGACGCGTACACCACCGGGTTTCCTAACAACCCGAAACCTGGCGCGACGTTGCCGTTCAAGTTGGCGAAACAGTGCCTGCCGGGGCCGTATACGTTTATCTTACCCGCGTCGAAGGAGTTGCCGAAGGTGTGTCTGGTGGATAAATCGACGAAGGATAAGGCGAGGCAGTGCAAGAGTAGGAAGACGGTGGGCGTGCGCATTCCCGCGTGCGAGGTCACGCGAGCGCTGCTCGATCTCCTCGACGCGCCGTTGATGTGCTCGACCGTGCCCGAGTGCGACGACGAACCGGCGGTGATTCATGACACGTACTTACCGCGAGGTCTGGGGTTTATCGTGGACATCGGTGAGCGTCAAATGGCGGCGGCGTCTACGGTGGTGGATTTGTCCGCGGGCGAGCCGCGCGTGTTGCGCCGCGGCGCGGGCGATCCCGATCTCTGGGCCAGCGGTGACGACGCGAGCGAAAGCGTCGAAAACGATCCCGACGCCGCGTGGGGTTTCGCGTAGACGCGCCTGCCGCTGTATATTTGATTGATTCGCGACGACGTTGTAACAAGAGTGACATTTTTCCTTCCAACCGACTTCACAAGTCGCGCGCATGTTCGCCGTCCTCGCCCCGAGCGACGCCGAGGACGACGCCGAGGACGACGACGCGATACGCGTCGATCGCGGTCACCCTTCCCGGGCCTCGAGCGACGACGACGACGACGCGTCTACGTCTTCCTCTTCGTCAGGCGCGGACCAAGACGGAGAACCATCGGCGACGCTCACGTGGCGCTGGAGCACCGGACGCGCAGATGACGACGACGGAAGATGGCGAACAAATCATTCGTCGTCGACGCGAAGCGCGAGCGCGCGCGCGCGCGCGCTGATGCCGGGGGAGAAGAAGATGTTGAAGAAATTGCACGTGGCGGCGACGCGCGCGACGCGAGCGCGACGGGACGGGTTCGACGCCAACGATGCGAGGCGAGAGATGGAGCGCGTCGTTCGCGAGGGTAAATCATTGACGATCGTGTGTAGTAAACGCGCGTGCGTGGCGAGAGGTCAAGGGAGAGTGATACGCGCGTTGGCGGCGGCGCTCGGGACGACGTTCCGACCGACGCGAGCGGGCAAACGCGCGGCTTTTGTCATCGAACGCGTCGATGGGACGAGCGATGTTCCGCCGGTGGTGAGCGAGGAGCTTTTGAAATCGCTATGTGCGGAGCCGATGACGCGAGACGAGTATTTGATGAGCGACGAACGCAGAGCGCGTTTAGAGAAGCGCGCGGAAGCGTCGCGCAGAGCGAACAAAGGCAAAAAGAAGAAAGATCGCGGGCGACGATGGAACCGTAAAAGTGACGAGGAAGACACAACGCGCGATATCGTAGAATTTACTCGCGCGACGGAGGACGAGGCGACGTTCGATGAGGACGCCGCGAGGCGCGCGCCGTCGCCTTTATCGGGAGCGTTCGCCGCGTTCGAGGCGCACACGCGCGGCATCGGCAGTCGCTTGCTCACCGCGATGGGGTTCACGCGAGGTTCGGGTTTAGGTCGAGATAATCAAGGCATCGCCGAGGCACCGCGCGCGGAGTCGAGAGCGAAGCGCGCCGGTCTCGGCGCCGAGTGAGAGCGAAGCGCGCCGGGTCTCGGCGCCGGCGCGCCGCGGTTAAAAGTAATGTAAATAATAGTCTTGTACATCGCACAGCTCGTCCGCGCGCGCGAACGCTGTTTTAGGCCTATTCGCCCTACCCTATCATCTCTCTCGCTCACACCGTGAACGATTCCCCACACCCGCACTGCGCCTTGCTGTTTGGATTCTCAAACACGAATTCGCTCCTCAATCGATCGCTCACGTAATCCATCTTCGTCCCGATGATGCTCATCAGCGCGTTCGGCTCGACGATTATTTTCACCCCATCCTCCGTCGTCACGAGTTCATCAAACTTCTTCCGTTCGCTCTCGTCCGCGTAATTCATCGTGTACGTCATCCCGTTGCACCCCCGCGTCTTCACCCCAATCTTCAAGTACTCCTTCTGCCTCGCGTCCAACAGCGCCTTGATCCTTCGCGACGCCTCGGGCGTGACCTCCATCGCCTGTCGCTTCCCCTTCCTCGCCTCGACCGCCGTCGTCGCCGTCGTCGCCGTCGCCGTCGTCGTCGTCGTCGACGTGCCCTCGCGCGTCGCGCGCGCCGTTCGCGCCGCGTCCGCCGCGCACATCCCGCGCGTCCCGCGCGCGCGCGCCGCCGTCGACGCCGACGCGATCGCGCGCTCGATCGCGCGTCGCATCGCGTCGACGGTGGCGCGTCGCCGAGTGCGCGCGCGCGACGTCGACGCGCGCGCGGGGGCGCCTCGTGTCCGTGTGTGATTCCACGCGCGCTCGTATCATAAATCACCACACAGCGCGCGATGGGCGCGGAATACGAGCGATGGATCGCGTTCGAATATTCGGACACACGGGTATGTACAAACAGTCATACTTTGCGCCAGGGGACCGAACGCCCCCGCGCGCCCGCGCGCGCGCGTCACTGCGTCGCGCGATGGCGCTCACGGACGCGACGAACGCCGCGTCCGCGCCGACGAGCGCGGTGAAGATGAATCACCTGCGCGCGAGGTGCGCGACGCGACCGACATCGCGCCGCGCCGACGCGACGCGCCGCGACGACGCGACGACGCGACGCGACGCGAACGCCGACTGACGACGGTTTGCCTTCGCGATTCGATTCGTCGCGCGCGCAGGATGGAAAACTTGCGTCGACAGAGCCTGAGCGACGGACCGCTGAGCGCGCGGAAGGCGACGAATCCGTCGAGCGTCAGGCGCGCGTCGCGGAGCGGGCGACCGTCGATCGGTGCGCGATGCGATGCGATGCGAGGCGACGCGACCGAGGCGATAAACGGCCGTTGGGGGAACGATGGGAAAGGATTCGGATTCGAGCGCCGCGCGCGCGCGCGTCGCGAGTGGACGCGTCGAGACGTCGGGCGACGACGACGATGAAATGGTTCGATCGTCCAGGACGCGCGCGCGGGACGGGCGACCGTGGGGCGGTGGTGGGAGGGATCGACGAATGCGCGCGCGCGAGAGGCGGGACACTGACGACGGCGGTTTTAAACGCGCGAACGAACGCAGGCGGGAACGATGATACGATTCTGTTCAACGATGGGATGAAGTCGCAGGTGCAAGCGGTGGCGAGGAAGATTTACGATGAGTCTCCGGCGATGGAAAACGCGACGAGGTGCCTATCGTGGCGACCGACGGTGAAGAAGAAGGCGGACCCGGAGGGCTTCGTGGCGGAGCTCACGATGCACATTAAGAGTCAAAAGGAGACGCTCAAGCAGTTGCTGCAGCACAAGGATGAGATGACGGCGGAGTGTCAAGAAATCGAGCGTTCGTATAAGGCGGCCGTGGAAGAGGCTGCGGTGAACGGGAACGGGCAAACGGTTACCGTGCCGGCGACGGCGGCGGAGATGGCCGACTTGAAAGCGGAACGCGAACGGTTGGCCAAGCAAAAGGAGGATCACATGGCGCACTTGAACAAGGTTCAGGAGGCCGAGGAAGAACTTCAGCGCAAAATCGACGCTTTGAACGAGGAACGATCGAAGATTCGCGAAGAAGAGCACGCACGAGTCATGACTGCGCTCTCAAAGAAGATTGCCGACGCCGAGGCGCGCGTCCAAGCGGCCAACGACGCCGAGGCTTCGCTCGCGAGTGAGCAAGAGAAGATGATGCAGCTTCGACAAATGGAGAACGTCAGTGCGGCTCAAGCCGGTGCGGCGGCGGCGGAAGCAAAGGTTGAAGCCGATCAAGCGAAGGAGCAGACGCAGATTGCTCAGCAAGAGCTCGCGGCGGCCAAGGCGTTGCTCGAAAACGCCACGGCGCAGCACGCCGACTTTCAGAGCTCGTACAAAGAGGAGAAGGCGCAGTGGGAAGCCGAGCTCGCGAAGTTGAAGCATTCTGAAGATTCTCTCAAGAACGAACTCTCGGCGCAATTATCCAAGCTCGAGGGCGTCACGGCGCAGTACAACCAGCTCGCGTCTGAGGCGGCGACGCAGAACGAACGCGCTCAAGCGGACATCGAAAAGATTGTCACCGCGATGACTGCTGAAAAGGAGAAGGCTCTCAGTGATCTCGAAGACACTCTCTCACGCGAAAAAAGTGAGGAAGTCAACAACCTCGAACGTGACTTCCGCGCGCGCCTCGAGCAAGAGATGAACACGTTCAAGTCTGAAAGCAAGGAGGATATGCAGCAACGCATTGTGCACCTCAACTCTCTCTTGGCTGAGCAAAAGACCAACAACGAGATGACTCTCGCCGCGTTCAAGTCAGAAGCGAGCGCCAAGGAAGCTCACGTGAAGGCTGAGTTCCAAGCTGCCCTCAAGGATGCCGAGCACAGAGCCGAGCTCGCCGCTGCAAAGGCTTCGAGCGCGCTTGAAAGTCTTCACTCGACGCTCGAGCAAGTCAAGCAGTCTGCGCAAGAAGAGTTGACCCGTGTTAAGCAAGAGGCTCAACGCGCGCTCGCCGAACAAGCGAAGAAAATGCAAGAGGCACACGCGTTGGACAAGGCCAAAGCGCTCGAGGCGCAGCAGCAAGAACTCCAGTCCAAGCTTCTCAGCGAGCGCGACTCCGCGCTCACGGGCTCTCACGACGCACACGAAGCCGCGATGTCCGAGCTCGAGATCCGAGTTCGCCAAGAGTGCGCTGAAAACTTTTCGAATGAACTCAAACACGAAAAGGAGCGCACGATCGCGCAGCTCGAACAAGCCAAGTCCGAGCTCTTCGCGAGCAAGGAGGAGGCGCTTCAAGCGCAACGAGTAGAATTGACGCAGCAAGCGGCTGGCGAGCGCGAAGCTGCGATCCAGGCTCTCAAGGAAGCTCACGAGGAGACAATGACTGAACTCTCAAATAACTTGAAGGCTGAACTCGAGCAAGCACGTTCGGTTGCGTTTACTGGCGGCAAGTCGTCGCGTAGTGACGCGGAGATCAAGGCGCAGATGGAAGCCGAGAAGCAAAGCGCACTTGTCATGGCGAGCGAGAAGCACGCGGAGGTGATGTCGCGCAAGATTCAAGAGCTCACGGAAAAGCTCGCGACTGATAAACACAACGCCGTTTCCGCGCTGGAGCGCGAAAAGTACGAGTTGATCAGAAAGCACGAAGCTGAAAAGGCGTCCATGCTCGCTGAGCTCAAGGCGTCTCTGCAGAACAACGCGTCAGAACAATTCGAAGCCATCAAGGCCCGCGCTCTCGAAGAACAACGTCAGAAGCTTACGATCGAGAAGCAAGTCGCGCTGGATAATCTCAAAGCTGAGCTTAATGCTGTCAAGGAAGTCGCCGTTGCGCAAGCAAAGGCGGAAGCTGCGGCGGCGGGTAGCATCGACTCGAGCAAGTCTTACAAGTCTGCGATTGAGAACCTTCGAGACACGCTCGAAAACGAAAAACAAGAGGCATTGGCGCTGCAAGCCGCCAAACTGTGCAACGCAGCCGCTGCGGAGAAAGAGCACGCGATGACTGAACTCCGATCGCAGCTTCAAGCCGCAGCGTCGCGCGAGAAGCAAGAGCTCATTACAGAACTTCAAACCTTTGGTGGATCTGCTCGAACGAAGGAAACAGTTGAATTGGAACAAAAAGCACAACGTGTGCTCATGGAAGCCAATGAACGCGAGTCAAAGTTGCACGCAGAAATCACGAGGCTCAGACTCGAGAAGGAGGAGGCGCGTCGCCAGGCGACAAGCACGAACTTGGCTCCGATGCCTGCCAAGGCCGATGGCGTCTCTGTCGATCGTATGAAGGTCACGATCGCGAATTTGGAGGCCAAGGTGCGTAGTCTCGAACGCAATGGCGGTAAGCAAGGCGAAGCCACGAAGATGCAAGCGGAGATGGAGCAATTACGCAAGGAGGCCACCTTGGCGACCCGACGCGCGCAGCAAGTCAAGGACGAGCACGTCGCGTCTTTCGATCGCGTGAGAGAGCTCGAGTCTCAACTCCTGCAGGCGGACGAAATGCGACGCGAAATGCACAACATGATCCAGGAATTGCGTGGAAACGTTCGTGTTATCGCTCGAGTTCGTCCCTTGTTGCCAGGTGAAGATAGCGTCGTCGACGTCCCGGATGTCGACAAGCAGACTCTCGCCGTGTCCATTCCGGAGCTTGACCCGAGATTGTTCAACTTTGATCGCGTGTTCAACGGTCATTCAAGCCAAGATGAAGTGTTCGAGGAAGTTTCCGAGCTCGTTCAATCCGCTCTCGATGGTTACAAGGTGTGCTTGTTTTCGTACGGTCAAACTGGCGCCGGTAAGACGTACACAATGTTGGGTCAAGGTGAGGGCGAGCGTCGCGGTATCGTTCCCAGAGCGGTCGCCAAGGTGCTTGAACAAGCCGAGGCTCTTCGATCAAAGGGCTACGAATACACCATGGAGGCGAGTTACGTGGAGATTTACAACGAGCAGATTCGCGATTTGCTGTGCCCGGGCTCCACGCACAGCGAACGTCACAACGTGGTCAACGCTCCAGAGGGTGGATGCCCTACGGTGACCGGTGTCGTGCGCGAAGAGGTAACATCTGTGTACGAAGCGACTAGCTTAGTGCGCCGTGCCATGAAGGCGCGGGAAGTGGCGGAAACGGAGATGAACGCAAACTCGTCCCGCTCGCACACGTTGTTCCTGTTGTACATCACCGGCGTGCACCAAGCGACGGGTCAAACCCTCACGGGTTGCCTCAACCTTGTTGACTTAGCCGGTTCTGAGCGAACAAAGAGGAGTGGAGCTCGTGGGCAGCGAATGACAGAAGCCTGCGCCATCAACAAGAGCTTGTCCTGTTTGGGAGACGTGTTCGCCGCCGTCGGGAGGGGCGACAAGCACATTCCCTACCGCAATAGTAAGCTTACGTACCTGCTTGCGCCCTGCTTAGGGGGCGAAGGCAAGACATTGATGGTAGTGAACATAGCTCCAGACTTGGACAGCGCCGAGGAGTCGATGTGCTCGCTCAGGTTTGCGTCCACCGTGAACCAAGTGGAATTAGGAAACGGCAAAAAAGCCAAGCGCAACATCGCGCATAACTTTGCTCACTTGACCAACGGAGGCGCGGAGGCTCCCGCGCCGGCTGGGGCGAACACTAGATCGCGGCGGGTATCAGCGAACGCACTCGCGAGCAGAGATAACTCTATGTACGACAGGCGATCGTCCGCCGGCGCCAAGCGCGCCAATCCTTTTGCGCAAAACGAGCGCGCTCCCAAGACGAGACGCAAAGCTTGGGAGTAAACAAAACAATCGCCTTGTAATCAATATCACTCACTCTCTGAAAAAACTGAGCGAACATCGCAAACGTTATACAGATCATGACTACAAATACTACGAATGACATCGCTAAAAGCTTTCTCGTTCGACGCTCTCGATGAGTTCCAGTAAGTCCACCGAGTATTCTCGTCGTGGCGCCTCGGACGCGACTGGCGACAACGTCAACGTCCCTCTCGGCGTCGGCACGTCGAAATCATCACTCTTCGACCAAGAAGCACCCGTCGCAATTCTCCCCATTCCCATCCTCTCCTCGTCCCCGCGCGTCGACTGAAGCCGCTCTCGCAACCGAGCCACCGTCGCCGCGAGCGCCGCCGCGCGTTCCTTTGCCGCCGCCAACTCCTCCTTCAGCGCCCTCGCCGTCTCCACCGCCACATCACGTTCGATCTCCATCGTGCTTCTGAGTTCTCGCTCGCGCTCGAGCGCCGTCACCGCCGCGTCTCGCTCCCGCTCCGCGCGTCCCGCCCCCTCGTGCGCGTCCACGCACTTTTGAATCAGCGCCGCCAATCGCTTCTTCTCGCTCGGCCCGAGCTCGGCGAACGTTCCATCGCACCGCGCGCGTCCCGCGTCGTCGTCCGTCGCGCTCTCGCGCGCGGGCGGCGGCGTCAGCGGCGTCGTCGCCGCGGCGCGCAGCACGTCCGACCCACCGAACGTCGCCGTCGTCGCCTTTTCGTCCTCGCGCGCGCGCGCGCGCGCGCTCGCGCGCATCACCGCTCACCGCTCGCCGCTCGCCGCGCGCGTCGTCGTCGCGCGCGCGCGTCGCGCGCGCGCGTCGCTCTGTCGCGCCGGCGTCGCGCCGGGTTCGATGTCGCGAACGCGCGCGCTCGCGCGTCCGCGCGCGCGACAGAGCGACGCGCGACCTCGACGCGCGACGGCGGCGACGCGGCGATGACGCCGCCCGCCTCGCTCGCGAGCTCGAGCTCGATCGCGCGCGCGGCGAGCCTGCGCCGCGCGACGCGTCGCGGTGGTGACGGCGCGCGGGACGCCGCCGACGCGCGACGCCGCCGACGCGCGCTCGGCCGCGACGCGCGCGCGACGGCGGCGAGGGATCGCGTGAACGGAGGCGGCGTGAACGAGTCCGTGGATTACGAAGACCTGAGCGATCGCTTGAAGCTGGATAACGTGCGGCAGAGCTTGATTCGGCAGGAGGATTCCATCATCTTCGCGCTCATCGAACGCGCGCAGTATAAGCTGAATTCCGCGATATATGCGAAAAATGCGGTGCCAGTGCCGTGCTTCGCGCCGAACGGTGATCGAGCGTCGATGCTGGAGTTCATGCTTCGAGAGGTGGAGCAGAGTCACGGGAAGATTCGAAGGTATACGTCGCCGGATGAGCACGCGTTTTATCCAGAGGCGCAGCCGCCGTTGGTGATTCCGCCGATCGCGTTTAAGGACGTTTTGCACCCGTGCGCGGAGTCGATTAACATTAATGATCGCATCATGGAAATGTACGTCGATAATCTTTTGCCGGAGATGTGCGAGGGCGGGGATGATAACAATTACGGGAGCGCGAGTCTGTGCGACTTGTCGTGCTTGCAAACGATTTCCAGGCGAATTCATTACGGCAAGTACGTCGCTGAGTCCAAGTTTTTGGCGCAGCCGGAAGAATACACGGAGTTGATCAAAGCGCAAGACGCCGACGGTTTGATGGCACTTCTCACGAACCAAGCCGTGGAGGACCGGGTCGTTCGACGGGTGGCAAACAAGGCGGCGGTGTACGGTTCGGATATCAGCGAAGACATTCCCGATACTTTGGCCTTACCCGTCGGTTCTGAATCGTTAAAATTGGCCCCGGAAAAAGTGGGCGAGTTATACTACCGCTGGATCATGCCCATGACGAAGGATGTTCAAGTGAAGTACCTGTTACGTCGCCTCGACTAAAAAGAGCGACGCGAACAAGCGCCGCGCACGTCACCTCTCCTCCATCAACCTAGCCGCCCTGCGAATATTTACGTAATAAAAAGTACACAAATGTCGCTTTAAATTCTATGACTGCTACGTAACTACGCGAAGTGAATACCCTTGGAGTTGAATACGGCGAGCAGACGCAAAAAATCGTCTTGACTCATCTTGCTCGAGCGCATCTCCCCGAATCCATCCGTGGCGAGCACGTCCTCGATGAGCTGCTTGACGACTTCCGACGACGTCCCCGTGGCTTCTTCATCTTCATCATCGACGTCCATCATCGAATCAGCCTTCGCTTTCGCTTTCGCTTTGTTCACTTTCTTGTCCGGCACGACTTGCAACGCCTTGTACGTGCGAAAGTTATTCGTCAGCAGTTCCAGCACGTTTTTCGTCCTGAAAATGCCTCCAAGAGTTTTGTTTTTACGCCCGAAACAGAACCGCACCAGGCCGTCCCACTCCTTAAAATTCACCGGAATCTGCGGATGCCTCGGTTCGATT
The DNA here is from genome assembly GCF_000092065.1 of Ostreococcus lucimarinus CCE9901. Classification (NCBI taxonomy): domain Eukaryota; kingdom Viridiplantae; phylum Chlorophyta; class Mamiellophyceae; order Mamiellales; family Bathycoccaceae; genus Ostreococcus; species Ostreococcus sp. 'lucimarinus'. Next base: position 472,573 of record NC_009362.1, read on the forward strand.
CTCACGACGGACGAGTCCACCTTTGGCGGCGGCCGGAAGTTATTCTTGCCGACTTTTAAAATGTGCTGCGTCCGCGCCAAGAGCTGCGTGTTGACGCTCAACCGACAATACAGCGCGTCTCCCGGGGGCGCGACCAAGCGCATCGCGAACTCCCTCTGAAACATCAGCGTCGCGCTTCGAAACATCGGTCTGTGCGCCAAGAGTTTAAAAATCAAAGGCGAAGAAATTTGATACGGCACGTTCGCCACGCACACGTCGAAGTACGGCAAATCCACCTTTAAGAAATCTCCCTGAATGATCTCCAGCCTCGAGTTCTGCGCCGGATCGCTCTGCACGCGTCGTCGCAGCTCCAACACCATGCGCGGATCGAACTCCACCGCGATCACCTTCTTGCACGCGTCCAACAGCTTCGTCGTCAGGTTCCCCGTCCCCGGCCCAATCTCCAGCACCACGTCCGTGCTCTTCACCCCCGCCTTGTCCACGATCGCGTTCACGATGGCTGGATTCTTCAGGATGTGCTGCCCGAACGACTTCAGGAACTGTATTCCCTGGTACGCCGACCGATCCTCCGCGCCGCCGTGGCTCTTCTTCCGCACCGCGCCTCCCGCGACGCGCAGGCCCGCGCCGCCGCCGCCGCCGTCGCGCGCCGTCCCGCGCATGTCTTCGCGCGTCGCGCGCGCGAGCGCGCGCGCGCGGTGCGCCGCGAGCGCCGTTCGCGCGACCGCGCGCGTGGCGTCGACGTTCGCGCGCGCGCGCGTGCGACGCCGCGACGCTCGCGCGCGCGGTCGGCGGTCGCGGTCGCGGTCGCGCGAACGGCGCGCGCGTCGATCGATCGATCGCGTCGTCGACGCTCGAACCTCACCGCGTCGATCGCGCGCGCGCGTCGACGCTCGCGTCGAGGTTCGCGCGCTCGAGCGTCGATCGATCGATCGATCGCGACGGTTCGCAGCCAGAGCTGGCACCGCGCGCGCGACGGCGCGACGCGACGCGAGACGACGACGCGCGACGCGCGACGGACGCGCGCGACGCGCGACGCGAATCGAAAACGCGTCGACCGATCGCGGCGCGGCGAGGGCGCGACGACGCGCGACGACGACGCGCGAGGCGACGGTTCGAACGCGCGAGGCGAGCATCGATCGACGTCACGCGGGCGACGGCGGCGACGGACATCTTTCGCGATGGACGGGACGACGCGCGCGTGCGAGGACTCGGAGACGCGCGGCGGTGGGCGGGCGAGCGAGGCGGCGGCGGCGGTGGGCGCGGGAGGGCGCGATGGCGGCGCGAGCGAGGCGCGGACGGCGGCGAAGGCGGATGGGCGGGACGGCGCGGGCGCGAGCGCGAGCGCGGCGTACAGTCGGAAGGATAAATCGCTCGGCGTGCTGTGCGAGAACTTTTTGGCGCTGTATGGGAACGGGGAGGTGGAGAGCGTGAGTCTGGACGAGGCGACGGAGAAGCTCGGGGTGGCGCGACGGAGGATTTACGACATCGTGAACGTGTTGGAGAGCATCGACGTGATGGCGCGCAAGGCGAAGAATCAATATTCGTGGCACGGCGTGCGACGGTTGCCGGAGAGTTTGAAGCGCTTGAAACAGGCGGGGTTGAAAGAATTCGGGGCGAACTTTGAAATTAGCGGCGCGAATGGAAGCGAGGAGAATAGTAACGACGACAGCGCGGCGTCGCGCGAAGGTGAAGAAGAAAAGGACGTCGGCGGCGACGAACATAACCAACAAAATATTGATTCCGATCGAAGCTCGCCTACGACGACGACGACGGCGACGACGACGACCGCGGTGCTACACTTTGATTCACGTAACGATTCTGTGCGTAACAAGGCCCCGTTCGCGGGGCAGGAAAGATTCGCGGGGCCGTGCGCGCAAGGCGACGACGGCCGCCGCGAGAAGAGTCTGGTATTGTTGTCGCAAAAGTTTGTTCAGCTATTCCTGGCGTCGTCGCTGAACGTCGTGAGTTTGGACACAGCGGCGCGACTTCTTCTAGATGACGCACACGACGACGCAAAGTTGAAGACTAAGATTCGTCGCCTGTACGACATCGCCAACATCTTGTGCTCTTTGCATTTGATTCGAAAAGTGCACCTTGCTGATTCGAGGAAGCCGGCGTTTCTTTGGCTGAGCCGAGAAAACTCTACCGCGGACCTCATCGCGCAAGGTAAAGGCTTGCAATGGTTTAGTAAACTCGATGAAGATGGCAAGCCGCTCCCGATGGCTTCGTCGAAGTTTGGGCCGGCCATGCGTCCGCAAACAACCTCGACGACGAAGAATCCGACGACGAATCAGCGCAAGCGAGCGGCGAACAAGGATTCGAACAGTGCCGAGGCCAAGCGCCCGCGCGGACGACCTAGATTGCCCGGTGGCAACGCACAAATGTCGCTAACTCCAGACAACGTGGCACAGCTCAATCATTTATTCGCGTTCACCACCGCCCAGCTCGCGGCGCGATATCCCTTGGATGTGAACGCCGACTTGAACAGTGTCATCGCGCAGAGAACGATAGGCAACACCAATTTCCTTCATCGTCTCGCGCAAGCGTCGATGGCGCAAGCACAAGCAGCACACCACTTGATGAGCTCATCTCCCGCGCAACCGCCACAGTATGAAACGTCCAAGCTGCCAACGTTAGAAGGAGCCGGCGGCGATTTGTCGCCGCCGACGTTGCCACCTTTTAGCACCATAATGCCAGCGTGGGGCATGTCGGGTATGTCCTACCAGAATAATCAAATGCACGATATGATGCGACTGTACGAAAATTCAATGAATGCTTGGCAAAATGGCAACACGCAGCAGCAAAATGTGCGAGAATGACTTGAATTGTAAAGTTGAAAACAAAGTTGTAAGCAACACGCGAGCGCGACAGCCTACTCTTTTTCGTTTTCATCCGTCTTCTTCGTTCTCATGACTTCTTCCTCTCGACGCTTCTTTGACGCCTCGAAATGCGGCTTTCCCTGACCTATCGCGTACGCGCATCCGAGTAACCCCCCAGCACCGATCGCCATGATCACCGCGGTTTCACCGGAGACGGCGTCCAAGGCAAGCCACTTCTTCGTCGACGAGCTCATCGCGCGTTTTCTGTGCTCAGTTCCGATTCGATTCATTCGCGCGGCGAAGGATCCCGTACCAATTCTGATCCAGTGCATGATGAAGTTTATCGGGGCGTGCATTCAACGACGGCGCGTGGTGCGTCGAGAAGTGAAGTCTCTCGTTCTCTCGCTGTCGCCGACGCCGACGAGTCCTCGAGAGTTGCCACGCGTATTCTCTACAAGGCGTGAGCGAGGCATAATTAGACGGCGTGTCGTCAATTCTTCGTTCGTATTAAGTCTCTTGTCTACTGTGTTCGCAGAGTCTTCTTGTCTACTGTGTTCGCAGAATTGTGTTCTTGGATGCGATGTCGAACGTTGTCATCGTCGGTCTACTACTATTTTCTCTGCCCCCACTCATTTGTTGGAACCGGCACCTTCAGTCTTCTTCGGTTGCCGTCCATTCTTAGCGCTACCCTTGCGCTCGACCCCCCCCTCTCGTCCCTTCGACTCCTTCTTCCCGTTCGCGCCAACGCCCTTGGCATTGACGACTGAAGCCTTTTTCATCTCAACCACTAAAATCTTGCCGTGAAGCTCGATTGTCGCCTCTAAAGCCGCCTGCGCCGATGCTGGCTCATCGAAGTCGATGAAAGCAAACTTGGTTTCATGCGACAATTTCGGTGCCTTCAGATTGATGCCCTTGGCACCACCGAGGACGACACCAAACTTGCTGAACTCGCGCTCAAGATCCTCCACCGTCGATTCGATGAAGATGTTCTTGATGAAGATACCGCATCCGGGCTTGGTCGCCGCGACCGTTTGCTCCGCCTTATCCGGTGACTTGGAACTCGGCGAGGTAGCGCTCGGCGAGGTCATCGGTGAGATCGTCGCCGCCGTCGCCGCCGTGGGCTTGGCTGTCGCTGCCGTGGGCTTGGCCGCCGCCGCCGCCGCCGCCGCCGAAGCCGCCATCATCGCGTACGTTCTCGGCTTGCTCGGATCCACTTCACCCGCGTCCTCGTCCTCGGTTGACTTGGAGTCACCCTTCGCCTTGTTATCACCACTCTCCTTCTTCGTCGACTTGACCTCCGCCGCCTTAGTCTTCGACTCCCCCTTGACGTCTTGCTGCTTGGCGCTCGTCTTCGCCTCCTTGGGCGCCTTCTCCCCCGAAGTGTCGACCTTGTCCAAGTATCGAACAATGTCGTTCAACACGAAGAAACCGTTTTCCTGAGGCGCAAGCAAGAAAGACTGCACAAAATTGCGCGCAAAATCATCACCTTTTCGTCGCAACGCGCCAGTCACTTGCACCAGCACGCCGCCGCCCAGCGTGTGCGAGGCGTCGATCGATTTCACATCCGCCTGGGTCTCGTCGTACCGCATGCTCACAACCTTGTTGTGAATGTCCCGTTGCGTACGATACGTCGTTGGCGCATCACTCGCCGCACCGTGCTCTCCACTCACGATGAGCGTCGAATCATTCGTGTAAAACCGATACAGCACCGCCGGCGACGTGTGCAAAATCGTGTAAAACTGGTTCACAAACGAATTCCCAACGACTTCCGCCGCGGGCGTCGGCGCACGCGGCGCCATATACGGCACAACTCCCGGCGCAACCATCGCCGACGGATGATACACCATCGCCGGCGGCGAGCCTCGACTCGCCGCCGCCGCCGCCGCGCCTCCGCTCGCCGTCGCCGCCGTCGCCGTCGTCGTCGCCGCCATCCCTTCCCTGTCCCTCCCTCGCGCGCGCGCTCCACGCGCGCGCTTCAGAGGAATTTACTTACGAGTCGGTCTCGATCGCGCGCCCGAGCGCGGCGTTCGTTATCCCGTCGCTCCGCGAGCGAGCTGCGTCGTCGCGAACGCGTCGTCGTCAGTCTCTTCTTCGAATCACGACCCGTCGCGACGCCCAAAAGCCCTGAAAGGATCGATCCTTTCCGCGACGTCGCCGCGTCGCGCGACGCGCGCGTCCCGCCCCGCGCGCGCGATGCGACGCGCGAATATCCCCTCGACGCGCGTCGCGCGATCCGAGCCGCGCATCGCGCGCGCGTCGCTCGCGCGCGTCGCTCGCGCGCGCGGTTCCGTCGCGCGCGCGTCCCGTCGTCGACGGAAACGCGCCGCGCGACGCGCGCGCGACGTCGGCGACGCGCGCGCGCGCGGCGGATCGCGACGAGATTGTTTTTGCGCGTCGCGCGCGCGCGCTCGAGCGCGCGAACGGGCGAGGGCGACGACGTACCGCGACGAAAAGTGTCGCTGGCTGCGTTGGACGCGTTTCCGGAACGCCTCACCGATTATTGATGGACGCGCGAAGCGCCTGGCGCGAGAGACTCGAGAGCGACGCGGCGCATCGACGCGGCGAACGATCGATCGCGAACGGGTTCGCGAGAAATACGAAGGATGATTGATGTACAACTGGCGCGAGGCGCGCGCGCGGCGATGGGTCGGGCGTCAGAGCGACGTCGACGTCGGGTCGAACGTCGGGTCGCTCTGCGAATCCGCGGGACGCCGCTCCGCCGCTCGACGCGAGGCGTCGTTATGATTGGTGCGATTGGTGCCGATGCCGACGGTGTTGGCGGCGCGAGGATTGGCGGTGTTGGCGCGATTGGCGAGCCGATCGGAGGCGAGTCGCTTGGCGCGAAGGGCGGCGAGCTCGTCGCTCTCGAGTAACCGCTTGCTCGGCACGCGCACGCGCGTCGAGCGCGCGCCCTCTTTCGCCGTCGCGTCCGCGTCGACGCCGTACTCGGGATCGACGGTCGAGACATTCATCGCGACGGCGTTGACTCGCATCGCCGCCCTGGCCTTATTCCGCCCCTCCTGCCGCCGTCGCTCTCGCGACTCTCTCGCCGCCTTTTTCGGCTTGACGGCGCCGCGCGCCGCGCCTGAATCCTCAACCACGTCTCCATCGCTCGCGCGTCGCCCCGTCGTCGTCGTCGCCCCGTTCCCTAGCCCGCGCTCGCTCGCGCGTCGTCTTTGTCGTCGTCGTTCCTTCTCCTCCGCGTCTTCGTCGTCGTCGTCTCCCTCGTCGTCCTCGTCGTCCTCCTCCGTCGCCTCGTCTTCGCTCTGTCCCCGCTCCCTTTCTCGGTCCCGCGCCTCGCCGTCCAGCACCACCACGTCCGCGCGCACGTCCTCCATGCGATCGTTCCTCGCCACGAGCGTCCCTCGCCGTCGCGCGCCGTCGCTCGTCGCCTCCAGCTCGAACGACGCCCACATGTGATGCCCGTCGTCGCACAGCACGTGATGCGCGTGTCGCTCGCGCGCGTCGTGGAACACGACGCACGCCGACACGTCGCGCGCGTAGTCACCGAACGATATCTTCATGCGCGCGCCGACGAGCGCCATCGGGTCGTCGGCGCGGCGACGCGGGGACATTCGCCGATTCGCCGCAGTGTGACGCGCGCGACGATGGGCGCGCGCGCGAGCGCGAACGCGGCGCGCGCGGACGCCGCGACGCTCGTCGAGGCGCTGGCGCTGACGCGTCGGGAACTCGCCGAGGCGTCGGCGGCGAGAGCGACGGACGCGGCGGCGACGACGGCGGCGAGGGAGACGCTGCGGCGCGAGCTCGAGGCGGCGAGAGAGGGGCGCGCGACGGAGGGGGAGCTGGCGGACGCGCGCGCGGCGTTGGACGACGCGCGAGAGGCGGCGCGCGGTGCGACGATCGAGACCGAACGGTTGGCGCGCGAGTGCGAGGAGAAGAGGCGGGAATTGCGAGCGCTGGAGCGGGAGATCGAGCGCGCGGCCGCCGTCGTCAAAGATAATTTGGCGCGGGAGTTGGCGCGAGCGCGAAGCGCGCGCGACGCGCCGAGCAAAGTCGTCGCGGTGGCAGAAAAGACGGCGCAAAAGGCTGAGATCGAGGCCGAGGCGCGACTCGCTTTTGAGCGCGCGGCGGAAGCGCGGTTTCGAGCGGAACTCGAAGCCGAGCGCGCGCGGTACGAATCCAACCTCGACGAGTTGCGATCGAAGCTGGCAAACGCGGCGACGGCAAAAGATGACGCCGAAAGCGAAGCAGCGTCCTTAAGACGTCGATGTGACGCGCTGGACGAGAGGCTGGCGCGTGATCGCATGGCGTTGCTCGACGCGACGTCGGCGCTCGAGACGCGCGGGCAGCTCATCGCGACGCTGCGCCGACGTATAGAATCTTTAGAAGCACGCGAGAGCGAGGCGCGTATGGAGCTGAAGCTTCACGCGAAGAAGGATAGAAAGGTCAAGTTTGACGGCATTCGACAGCATGAATTCGGCGCACCGGTTGCTCGCGTCGAGGCGACGGCGGTGGCGAAATCAAACGTCGAGGCGACGGCGGTGGCGAAATCAAACGTTGACGAGCAGACGCCGCAGTCTTCCAGCACTCGACGCGCGGCTTTACAAGAGATCCGTCGCGAGCTCGCCGATCTTAGCCAGTGACAGTATTGCGTTGTATAGTTTATATAGTTAGGAAAGTGTCATGTGTGGTCTTCATTACACGCGAGCCCGCACCGCCGACGGAAAGAAACGTTACACCTGAATCGAAAACTCTCTTCTCATCGTCGCGGCGCACCGGAATCGCGCGCGCGGCTTGCTTGCGTGCTGTTCGTCTTCCTCGCGCTTATTCTTCGCCCGACACTCTGGACACGAGCGCATCCACTTGTTCCACGAGCTCTTGGCGGCTCTCCTTGAACAACACGTATCGGTACGCGAACCAGGTGGAGTAGCCCAAACCGACGAGTTCCATGATCTTCGGCAACAACGGCACCACGTTGATCGCACCAACAAGCGTGGAGGACAACCACACCGCCGCCGTCGCGCCCGCCACGTACGTGATCACCGTCGACTTATTTTCGGTTTCTTCCCACTTGTCCGCGATCGTCGCCAACACGTCGTCCGCGTTAAACTTTTCCGCGCGCGCGATCGTCGTCGATCGAAGCGCGACGGCCGGCTGCGAGCGCACGCACACTTGTCGTCAGTCTCCGCGCCTCGGCTTCGTCGTCGTCGCGCGCTCGATTCATTCAAACGTCATCAAGATGCGCGCGGTTTGTTTTGTTCACTCATGAATAATCCATCCACCGCGAACGTTCGACGACGCGCGCGTTCGTCGCGACGCACCTTGACCGTCATCGCGGACGCGCGTCGCGCGTTCGTCGCGCGTCGCGCGTTCGTCGCGCGGACGTTCGCGCGAACCATCGTGGCCGTGGTCGTGAGCATCATCGCGATCGTCGAACGATTCTTTTTGTGACGCGTGGCGTCGACGCGCGGTCGGTCGGGTCGCGATCGATTTCGAAATCGATCGATCGAACGATCGATCGATCGAAATCGATCGATCGAACGCGATCGATCGATCGATATTTCGATTCGATGATTCGAATGTTCGATTGTTCGAACGTGAGACATTTCGATGACTGCTTTTACAAATCAAACGTCGAGGCGACGGCGGTGGCGAAATCAAACGTCGAGGCGACGGCGGTGGCGAAATCAAACATCGAGGCGACGACGGTGGCGAAATCAATTTCGCCAACGCCGAGGCGTCTCGTCGAGGCGTCTCGTCGAGGCGTCACAAGTAGAAGAGGATCAACGAGGCGGCCATGATGGCCATGCCGACGAAGACGTACGTGGTGACGTACTCGTCGTGTGGGTCGTACTTGAGCGCGGTAGGGATGAGTTCCTTGACGGAGATGAAAACCATCATCCCCGCGACGAGGCCGAAGAGGGAACCGAACGCGGCGGGGGACATGTCGTTGCCGTTTAAGATGGCGTAGCCGAAGATGGCGCCGACGGGTTCGCTCAAACCGGAGAGAAAAGACCACCAAAATCCTTTCCATTTGCTTCCGGTGGCGTAATAAATGGGCATGGCGACGCAGATACCTTCGGGAACGTTGTGAATCGCGATCGCGATCGCGAGTGCGGCGCCAAGCTTGGGATCGGCCAAGGCGGCGACAAACGTCGCCAAGCCTTCGGGAAAGTTGTGCAAGCCGATGGCGATGGCGGTCATCACTCCCATATTCTTCAGTGTCTTCGCCTCGATCGCCTTGTGATGGACGTCAGTCAAGTCGACGTTACTGATAGTCACGTCGTCCGGCGGCGTCGTGGTGGTGTCTGAGACGCTCGAACTCGACGACGTCGACTCGTCCGTGGCCTTCGACGCCGCGCATACGTGCACCCGAGTCACCCCACTCTCCATCTCAGCGATATCCCGCACGCATCCGTCCAACTCGCCGTGGATGCTCAAAAACGAGTGATCGTGCGTGTGTTTCACCCGTGCACCATGTCTGTCTTTACTTTTCGCGACGTCGAACGCGGCTTTCCCGCCCCCAAAACACCCGCCGTCGTTCGCCTTGTGCACCACGAAATCCAACCCGTACATGAATATCAGCCCACCGAAAAAACACAGCGACGCGTACCGCCATCCGCAATTCCCATCACTACCACAAACTTCCGTGAACGCCTCCACCGATTTCACGCAATAAATCTCCGCGAACGACACGTAAATCATCACCCCGGCGCTTGCCCCGAGCGCGCGCGCGAGCACGCCCGTGTCCGCCCGCGCCGAGCAAAACACGAACGCGCTCCCGATCGCGGTGGACAGCCCGGCCATGATGACCAGGCCGAACGCCAATCCCACGTCCGCGCTCGAGTGCTGTTCGCGTTCGTCGAGCGTCGCGTCGCGTCAGTCGTCCCGTCGCGAGTTGGATAGTTGGATAAGAGCCGCGGCGTTCGCGCGCGTTCGCGTTCGCATCGCGCTCGCGCTCGCGCGCCGAGCGTCGTCGACGCGCGCGACGCGCGCGTTCGCATCGCTCGATCGCGAGCCGTCGCGCACCTCGCCCGCCATCGCGCTCGAGCCGCGCGGTGCCGCGAGACGGGCGCCGGCGGCGAGACTGGTCGAGTACGAGGAATAAACACGGAACAAACGGCGCATCGAGACGCGCGCGCGCGCGCGGCGACGCACCGGCGCGCGCGCGACGGCGCGGCGCGAGATCGATCGCGATGACGCACGCCGTCGTCGACGCCGACGCGACGCTCGAGCGGTGGCGCGCGCGCGTCGTCGATGGGTGTAAAAGATTGCGCGCCTGGCGCGACGCGGCGTCGACGCGCGCGAACGAGACGACGACGACGACGCGACGGGCCGACGGCGGCGATGCGAGCGAGGACGAACGGGACGATGCGCGACGCGCGGGTTCGCGCGACGCGTGGACGCCGGCGATGGATGCGCTGGCGCTGGAGTTGGCGATGTTTGAGCAGAGATTTTTAAAAGACGCGAGCGCGCGCGAGACGGAGGCGTTGACGGTTGGTGACGCGTGCGCGTTGGCGTACGGCGTCGAGCGGGTGCGTAAGGCGGTGAATATGAAGTATGGTGCGAACGGTGCGACGACGATGGGTGACGGCGAACGCGATTGGCGCGAACGGTTTCTGGAGTTGACGCCGAGCGCCGTCGTCGAGGCGGCGACAGAGATGCGACGGTTGTTGACGGTCGTGGAGTTGACGCGATACATCAGCGCGCACGGAGGTGGAGAGGTACCATCGAATGTGTCGACGTCGAAATGGTTCGCCAAGACGAAGGTGAGGCGAGAGGAGTGCCCGTTTTGTAAGAAGGCGTTCGTGGCGCACTACCTGGCGGCGCACATTGCGACCAAGCACACTGGGATTAAGCCCGTGGAGTGTCACTTCAAAGGATGCAGTGAATGTTTCGTGACGACGAAAGATTTGGATCGACACGTGGCACTGGTACACGAGCATAAGCACACGTGTAAGTTGTGTGGGTTGCCGTTTTCGACAAAGCAAGCGAAGGAGAAACACGAAGCGTTTGGGCACGCGGAGGGGAAAAGCGTGGCGTGTCCGGTCGCCGGATGCGGCAAGATGTTCAAACACGCTGACAGTATGCGCGCGCACGTGATGCAGTTTCACGGCGATGATAGCGAAAGACGAATGTACCAGTGCGAGCACCCAGATTGTGATGAGACGTTCCGCACCAAAAGGGAACGCACAAAGCACAGTAAAGAGGTGCACTCGTCAACTTTTCCGAAAAAGCGAAGGAAACCTTCGACGCAGACTCGATTGAAAAGTCCGACGAAGATGTCTCGATGGCTCTTAGATGAAGACGACGACGAACCGTAACGCTTCGTTAGACAGTAGAAATAGTGTAAAAACAACCTCACGATGATTTAGTTACACTTACGCGTCAACTCGCGGCGACGTCAACAGCGATGGTAACGCGCTTTCATTGAGTGATGATTGATTTCAACGAGCTAAAGAAAATATGTGTGTTTTGTTTTATTTTTTCAGTCCGAAGTGTCCGTCGTACACTTCCGCGAACTGAAACTCGGCCGCAATCTTTCTACCTGCAAACCATCTCGCGTGAAGTGCTTGCTGCGCGCGCGTGCTTGAAGCGGTATCGACAAACTTGAGATACACGAATCCCTGACTATCCTTATCCACGAAGGCGTGCGTGATTTCGCCAAACTTTTCGCACTCTCCCTTGACGTCCTCGGCGATGTCCAACCACCACTCCGGATCGGTTTCTTCCGCGGCGTTGAACAGGTTTTTGAGCAATATGCACGGCGTTGGGATCGGCGAACCCGGGCCGAGTACCCCTTGCGTGATTGGTTGCGCTGCGAGCGGTAACGCCTCGCCGGGTACATCAATCGGCTTCACCGCATCCGCCGTCGTCGGCAAGCCAGTGCTCGGATCGATGGTGAATCCCTTCTCTATCTCTTTGTCTTGACCGGCGAGACGCGCCATGAGTGCCGCACGACCACGACTGTCCATTCGTAAACCACCGCTACCCTCGTCGAGCTCACCGAGCGACTCGACCGGCGCCGCCATCGTGCTCGCCGCTGCTTGCACACCTTGGCTCGCAATGGAAACGCGAATGGGAATACCGACGAGTTCTAACCCATTCAGTTGCGATAGCGCGAGCATGGCGTGCTGTGTCAGCTTGAACTGCACGAACGCGCTCGCAAACTTGCCCGCGGCGCCCGGATCGTCGTCTTTGATCATAGATATGAAGTCAAGCTCGCCGAACGGCTCGAACACGGCTTTGACGTCGTCCTCGCTCAAGCCGAGGTGAAGTCCACCGACTCGCAACTTACACGGCCCCGCCGACGCAATGTAGGGCACTCCCTGTCCATAACTCGCCCCGAGCTTCTTCTTTTGCGCCTGCTCCGCCTCCCACGCGATGTTCTTCTCCGCCTCGCTAGTCTTCACCGCGATGGCTTGCCCGTTTAACTCTTGTCCGGTGAGCTCCAACGCGGGGTGTATGAACTTCTTATCGGCGAACTCAACGTACGCCATCCCCTTACTCTTCGGCGTGTTCCTATCGTAAATGATCCGCACGTCCGTCACCTTTCCAACTTTACTGAAAAACTTGAAGATGCCTCGCTCGTCGAGCTTCGTGCTTAAATTCGTCACGAACACCGTCCTCGTATCTCGATCGAGCTTCTCCAGCTCTCTGCGCTGACGATCCGCCTCTCGCTCTTGTCGCTTCCTCTCCCGTTCCTCTTCGCGTTCGGGCGTCGACAACCTCGCGCGGTCTCGCGACCGCGATCTCGACCGTCTCCGCGCCCGCCTTCGCCCTCGGTCTTCGCCTTCGCCCTCCCTCGACCGCGACCGTCGCCTGCGTTCGCCCGCGCGTCGATCGTCTCGTCCGCGTCGCGCCCGATCCGCGTTCTCCTCCTCCTCCCCTCCCGACCGCTCGCCGTAGTCATCCTCCCCGTCGCGGCGTCGCCGCCGACTCGCCTCGACGTCCGCCTTCGCGTTCGCCTTCGCGTTCGACGCGCGCGGCGCCGCCGCCGCCGCACCTCGCGTCGCGTCGCTCGCGCGCATGGACTTCTCGAGCAGGTCCCACTCCGCGACGCGCGTCGCGTCGACGTCGTCCTCGCCCATGGCGCGCGCGCCGATGCCGATCGCCGACGCCGCGCACGACCTTGGTGCAGCAGGGCGACTAAGAGCATCGCACACAACTTAAGTTCTCGTCGAGTTTTCTACGCATTTACCGTGATTTAGATCTATTAGTGCCGAAATCGCGATCGCGTTTTGTCCAGCCTGCACACTTACGCACAAACTTAGTGCAGGGCGACTAAGAGCATCGCACATAACTTAAGTTCTCGTCGAGTTTTCTACGCATTTACCGTGATTTAGGTCTATGAGTACCGAAATCGCGAAAACCGTTTTGTCCAGCCCGCACACGGCGCCGCGATGGCGACGCCGCGCGCGGTGCCGGCGGTCGATTTCGTCGACGGTGATTTCACCCCGAGTCGAATGCGCGCGGCGGCGGGGACGGTGGGATCGACGCGCGCGCTGCGGCGCGCGCTGTGCGTGCGCGCGATCGAGGATAACGACGGGCGCGAACCGGGAGACTGGCACGCGCTCGCGTGCGAAGCGTTCGATGACGGTGATTTCGAGACGTGTTCGTACGCGCTGCGACGGTGCGCGACGTTAGACGGAGGGTACGCGCGCGATCCGAGGTTTGCGCTGCGTCGAGCGCACTGCGCGCTGCGGTTGGGGGAGGACGATGTGGTCGAGGCGGTGGACGCGACGCTCGCGGCTACGGAGGCGGCGGGCGAGCGCGTTCCAGAGGACGTCGCCGCGGCGATCGCGGTGGATGCGTGCGGAGTGGAGGCGGCGTGGGCGGAGACGGCGAGGAAAGAGGTTCGAATCGAGACGCTCGCGGCGTTTGAAAGAGCAAAGGGAGTGTTAGAAAAGTATAGGAACGTTTAGGCGCGAGTGTTGTGTAGTATCAATCGAAACGCGAGTTGGAAGTTACAAATGAATGACTACGACTACGGCTTTAGAGGAATTGAATGACCCACGCTTGACGTGCGCCGCATCGCGTGGAAGCGGCGGTGGCCATAACGAGGCGTCGACCTCGACGAAGAGCTCTTCGCACCGTCGAGGCGCCTTCTCGGGTGCCTTGTTCGGGACATCGCTACGGCGTTCTTCGACAATGACGCAGTCGCTGTCGTCGTTATCGTGGCAGTCGCAGTCACGCACGCAGTAGTCGAACTCAAACTCATGTTTCGAGTGCGCGCTGACACCGGAGGCGACGACGGCGAGACGAGACGTCCCGGCGCGCGCGGTGACGACGTTCTGATTTTGGAAACACGTGCCGTCGTCGCGAAATCGGTACGCAAAGTCGACGCAAAGCGGACTCTTACGAACCGCTTCGGCTTGGATGAAGACAAAGTTGAGCCCAGATGACGAAGCCACAGTGACGACACCACCACACAGAGCGATGTTCGAACGTTTGAACTTGGATCCACCAGTCAGAGACGTCTCGCCGTGGACGGCGAGTTGCATATTTTGTGCGACGTTGAGCATCGCGCTCTCGTACATCTGACGAGCACGAACGGGCTTGGCGGTGCATAGTCGCAAAGTGACCGGTACGTCGCGACCACCGACGATGGATAGCACGCGAAATGCGTACTCGGTACCCGCATCCAAGACTATTTCACCCTGGCAACTCTCGCGTTCGCGAGCGCCGAAGATGCCGCCGCACGGCATCCATTCGCTCGATCCGAGGCTGCGCCGCCAAACCAACACCGACAGGTCCGTGTACCAGCTACCTTGCGGACGACCGCGTTTGGTATGCTGTAATAACAGGACGTGACACCAGCATCCGCCGTCACCGGCCGACCGAACGATGTACGAACGATGTACGTCTGGATGCAGGGTCGTCTCCAAATTCAACGCGTGCCAACCTTTTGGCGATTTACACACGTCCACGGATGAAAAGTGTACGAGAAAGTCATTGTAAGATATCCAAAATTCGCCATCATTGGCGCGGGTACGCGATAGTTCATCTCCTAAGCGCTTCGTCCACGACGCGGACGTCGAGGAAAATTCGCCTCTCCATTCCTTCTTGCCCCACGGATTCCGAATCTTCAGCAGACGCAGCATTTCCGTTTCTACCGCGGGCTTCTTGCCGTGCAAAACCTCAGGTAGCTTTGTTTGTACGCCCTTCTTGACACCGTGCATTTCACGCACCTCTAGTATGCTATACGCGTGATGACCGACAATACCTTCGGCGCTGAACGACGTCGCGCATCCAAGCGGAAAGCCCGCCGACGAAAAGCTCACGAGCCGAACCCAAAATTCTTCAGAATCAAAATATGTGGATGAAAAACTAATCATCTCCGTCGCACTTCCGGTGAGATCGTGCAAACCTTCGGCGACGTACCCACCACTTATCGCCGCGTAGCTTCCGTGAGCTTTGGCGTACGCCTTCTCGACAATCGATACCCACGTTTGATTTTTAGACGCTTTGCCGAACGCGGGCGCGAATTCGTCATCCTTCTTCGGCTTGACTGGAATAAAGTCATCGACAACGATCGCTCGCCATCGGCCTCCGAGAAATAGTCGTATGAAATAGGCTCCTACTCGCTCCATGATGGGTGCGAACCGCCGGGAAACGCCGATGACGGACTCGAGTAAATCCTCACGTTCGGCGACGACAGCTAGCGAGCTCAAAAACCAACAATCGCCAACGCTCCCCTGTCGGATATCAGCCGCACTCGTCCGTCTGGCAAACTTAAATCGAGGTGACGAAAATCTCTTCCAAACGAGCGATTTCGCCGCGTCTGTGTGCATCAAATTATCGCCTTTGGCCCACGCAAAAAAGTCGCATCGCGTGTTCTCCGCCGCCGGCTTCGCACATCCGTAAAACAACCGTCCTTGGTTCACGCCGTCCTTAGATACCTGCTTCACCTTTGCCTGCATCCCGCATCGACATTTCGGTACGTTCTCCTTCGTTCCACGCGCGCCATCGCGCCCATCCACGCTCGCCGGCGCCGCTCGAAATCCACTATCCATCCATGTTGTATTTCGAGCGACGACGTCACCAAACGCCGCGAACGCATCGCCACAAAACGCCTCCGCCTCCTCACTCAGAGGAATCGATCGGTAAAACCCTTCACCATCGATATCGAAATAATTCATCGCTCTCGCGCGTCTTATCGCGTCATCGAACGCGTCGTCCACGCCCTTTGCGTCGTCGTCGACACCCTTTGCCTTCGTCGTCGTCGTCGATATCCCGCGCGCCCTCGCGCTCACGACGGACTCAATCGCATAATGCGCGTCTAGCGCTCGCGCGAGATCCCCGTTCGCCGCGCGCATGCGTCGCCTCGCCAAATTTTCGTCGACGTTCGTCAAGCGCACGAAATCTCCAACCGCCGCTTCATCATCCTCTACCGCGTTCTCGCGCGCGCGCTTCGACCCCTTACCGCGCGCGGGCATCTCGAGCGTCGCACCCTACCCCTCGGCGCGTTCGCGTCGCGTGCACGCGCTGAAGCGCGTCGCCATCACCACCAAACGTCGCGCAGTGTCGACACTGCACTGCACTGCGCGACCCGATTTCGTCTTCGCGCCATGTCGCGCGTCGCCGGTGCGACGTCGCGCTTGAGCGCGTCCGGCGCGTCGCACGAACGTCGCGCTACGCCCGAGCGAGCGTCGTCGCGCGTGCGCGCGCCGCTCGGCGGAGCGTACCGAATGAGGATGAGAATTCTCGCGCGGGACGTCGCGATGCGCGCGGTGTTTCGTGGCGACGGTGCGCTCTCCAGCGATCGCGCGCAATCGAACGGCGTCCAGGTGACGTCGTCTTCGTCTTCGTCTTCGTCGTCATCGAACGGATTCGTGGAGTTCTTCAGACAAGCGTCGCCGTACATCGCGCTGCATCGAGGCTCGACGTTTGTGGTTTTGATTCCCGGCGACGTCTCGGCGTCGACGGCGAAGATGAATTCCGTCGTGCGTGATGTGAGCCTGCTGCACGACCTCGGCGTGCGTATCGTGTTGGTGGTCGGGGCGAGCGATCAGGTGAGCGAACTGACGAAGATGCGGGGTGGGGAGGTGAATTTCGTGGACGACTATCGAGTGACGGATGAGGCGGCGATGGAGGCGGCGATGGAGGCGAACGGGAAGAATCAAGTGCTCGTGCAAGCGCTCTTGAGTCGAGCGCCGACGATAAGTATAACGAGAAGACATAGAGACGGCGATGAAGACGGCGCGGGTGAACGTGGAATGGCTTCGAACGGGGCGAACGTGGTGGCGACAAGCGGCAATTACATATTTGCCAAACGCATGGGGACGGTGAACGGAACAGATTTTCAGCGTACGGGTGAGGTCACCAGAGTCGATGCGAAAGGGATAAAGAAAAAACTGTCTCAAGGCGATATCGTGTTGCTGAGTTCGCTCGGATTTAATGCCGCTGGAGAGGTTTTGAACTGTCAGTCTTTCGACGTGGCGTTGGCGACGGCGATTGATCTCAAAGCAGACAAGTTAATCGTGATGACGGATCCTTCGCACATGCCGTACGAAGGAAACGATAGCGCCGAGCGTGTGCCACGCTATTTACCCCTACGCTCGGCAGAGGCGTATTTAGCGAAAATATACGGCACAAAAGACTTGAACGGCGGCGGCGGTGTCAATGGTGCCAACGGCGTCGCGAATTGGAGGTGGTTACAAATGGAATACTCTATCGACGGCTCCGGGACGAACAAAGGTGACGAGCAAATCGTGAGCGCGTATTCGAATGACGAGCGCGAGCATCTATTCGATAGCATACGAGGCGTCAACGAACGTATCTCGCGCTTTGAAGAATTGATGGAGCGCGGGTTAAGTTGGCGCGTGCCGCACTGCCCGCAAGAGCTCTGTCTGGCCGCTTTTGCGTGTAAGGCGGGCGTGCGGCGTACACACTTAGTCGATCCGACGGTGTCTGGATCACTTCTAGTCGAGCTCTACACTCGTGATGGTATTGGATGCATGGTGGCGCGAGATCGCTACGAAGGCACGCGGATCGCGACGATGGCTGATTGGGAATCAATCAAGCGCATCCTTGAACCTCTCGTCGCGAACGGTGCAGTCATTGCACGCTCGGACGAACAGTTGATTGACGAAGTGTGCAAGAACTATTTTCACGTCACCGAGCGCGATGGTAAGGTAATCGCGTGCTGTGCGCTGAAACCGTGCGGCAACGCCCCGGACGCGCACGAAGTCGCGGCGTTTGCGGTGTCTCCAGAGTATCGCCGAGGCGGGAGAGGCGATGCGTTGCTGGAGTACGCCGAAAACTACGCCTGCGAAACGCTTGCAACGTCGCGTCTTTTCCTGCTCACGACCCGCACCGCAGACTGGTTTGTTCAGCGAGGATTCGAAAACAAAGGTCTCGCTGAGAACAACCCAGAGCTTCCGCCTGGGAAGAGCGTGCAAAGCGGGCGAGGCAGCGTGCTGTTCGTGAAGTATCTCGATCGCTAGATTCTGATAGACGGAATTCGCGAACTAAAGTAAAACTAAGCTACCGTTCAAAACTCACGCACGGGATCAAAACATCCGCTAAAGTTCGACACTGTTGCACGACGAGCCGCGCGTTGAGCGCGTCGTTCGACTCGGCTCGCATCCGCGCTTCTTCCTCTGACCTCCCGACCGCGACGTGTCGCTGAATAATCCTCCGCATCGCCTCCTCAACGTCCGTATCAACGAACCACGTCTCATCGAACACGTTTTCATCCACTAAATCTCTCCACGGTCGTTCCGGAAGTAACACATAGTTCCCTTCAATCAACACCGTCTCGTGCCGACGCTCCACACGGCAGCCGCCTTCGACGGGATCGTGCGTCGCGTGATCAAATGTAGGAATCTCTCCGTAGCCTCTCGACCGCAATATCTTGACGCACTCCACGAACGAAATCGCGTCGAACGTCCAGGGCGCGCCGCGTCGCCGGCGCGCTTCGTCCGCGTCGCCCGCGCGTCCCGCAGCCAGCTCTGCGAGTGACCAGTGAAAACCATCCATCGGCACGACGACGCACGCGTCCTCCCCGTTCCTTCGTTCGTTATAACCCACGCGCACGGCCTCAGCGAACGTCGACTTTCCTCCGCCCGGTGGCCCAGCGATGGCGACGAAGCGCTGCGTCGCTGGTGCGTCGTCGCGCGCTCGAATCAACGCGTCGACGCGCTCTTGAACGACGGCGTTGAAACCGTCGCTCTGCGTCGCGCGCGCGCGGAGCGAGGGACGTCGCGCGCGCGGAGGGCACGACGAACGTCGCGATGTCGTCGCCCGGACGTCAACGCGAGCGGTGGACATGCCGAGGCGAGGACTGGCGGCGGTGCGAAGAGACGCTGGTTAAAGACAACACTGAAAAAGTTATTACAGCGCTCATCGCGGGAAAGTGATGATTAATGGCGACGCACGCTTCGGTGCGCTCACATACTGGCGGCGGCGGCGTCATGCGCCGCCTTGGCGGTGGCGTACGCGCGGACAACGTCTGTGTCGGCGTTGAGCTTGTAGACGTCGTTGAATGAGTACGGATTTTGCGTCAGCTTGTTCTTGAATACCTTGCCGCCGCAAGTCGTCGTCGTGGACGTCATCACGAGCTTGGTGTGCTCGCCATCCGCGGTGGACGCAGGAATGAACACGTTCGTGAACACGGCGCCGTCGGGTAAGATGAGTCCTTCCTCGGATTCGTCGACGACGTTGTACACGACGCAGTTGTGCGCTCGAATGTTCTTCGCCGTGACGTTGACGAGGAGAGAATTGGAGATATCGGCGTTCTTTGTGCGCACGTGAGATACGACGGAAGAAGCCAAGTGTCCAGACGCAATCTTCGAAGCTAAGACGACGGAGGAAAGATCCGTCTTGACGTCGTCTGCGAGCGCTGAGTCGACGCGGCGAGTGTCCTCTGGGATGCCGAGATACAGGCGCAAAGATTGCGCTTCTTCGCTATCGCCGAGGGCGAGAAGATTGTTCTTCATGTATAACGCCAATAATCCGTAATCCCACCAGTAGGAGCCCGCACCGACGTTGATAGCGCCGAACATGCCCTTCTCCGGATGCTCCGCCAGGAGTTTCGCCCTGAACGCTTGCATGCGCGCGTGGTGCGCCGTGGATATCGTCTCAGCTTCGCCCTTCGAACTCATAACTTTAACATATGCGTCGCACTTCATCGTGAGTGGCATC